>NW_027212547.1:0-326000 GCF_947461875.1 Haliaeetus albicilla
TGTCCTTTCTCTTTTCCCTGAACTCTCTCTTCCCCCCCGCTTGTCTCTTCCCCCTCTTTCCCCTCTCCTGTGTCTGTCACCTCTCTTCACTCGGTGTCTCAATTTCCCACTTTCACTCGCCCCTCTCTTTTCCCTCTCATTCCTCAACTCTCTCTTTTCACTGTCTCTTCCCAGTCGTGTCTCTTTTCCCTGGACACATTCTTTTCCCTCTCTCTTCGCTGTCCTGTCTCTTTTCCCTGGACTCTCTCTTTTCCCCCGCTTGCCTCTTTTCCCTGTTTCCCCTCGCCTGTCTCTCTCACCTCTGTTCTCTCCGCGTTCATTTTTCCCGCTTTCACTCGCCTTCCTCTATTCCCTCCCTTTCCTCCACTCCCTCTTTTCCCTCTCTCTTCCCTGTCCTTTCTCTTTTCCCTGGGCTCTCTCTTCCCCCCCGCTTGTCTCTTCCCCCTCTTTCCCCTCTCCTGTGTCTGTCACCTCTCTTCACTCGGTGTCTCATTTTCCCGCTTTCACTCGCCCCTCTCTTTTCCCTCTCATTCCTCAACTCTCTCTTTTCACTGTCTCTTCCCAGTCGTGTCTCTTTTCCCTGGACACATTCTTTTCCCCCGCTTTTCTCTTTTCCCTGTTTCCCCTTGCCTGTCTCTCTCACCTCTGTTCTGTCGGCGTTCATTTTTCCTGCTTTCACTCGCCTTCCTCTATTCCCTCCCTTTCCTCCACTCCCTCTTTTCCCTCTCTCTTCCCTGTCCTGTCTCTTTTCCCTGGACTCTCTCTTTTCCCCGGACTCTCTCTTTTCCCCCGCTTGTCTATTTTCCCTGTTTCCCCTGCCCTGTCTCTCTCACATCTGTTCTCTCGGCGTTCATTTTTCCCGCTTTCACTCGCCTTCCTCTATTCCCTCCCTTTCCTCCACTCCCTCTTTTCCCTCTCTCTTCCCTGTCCTGTCTCTTTTCCCTGGGCTCTCTCTTTCCCCCCGCTTGTCTCTTCCCCCTCTTTCCCCTCTCCTGTGTCTGTCACCTCTCTTCACTCGGTGTCTCATTTTCCCGCTTTCACTCGCCCCTCTCTTTTCCCTCTCATTCCTCAACTCTCTCTTTTCACTGTCTCTTCCCAGTCGTGTCTCTTTTCCCTGGACACATTCTTTTCCCTCTCTCTTCGCTGTCCTGTCTCTTTTCCCTGGACTCTCTCTTTTCCCCCGCTTGCCTCTTTTCCCTGTTTCCCCTCGCCTGTCTCTCTCACCTCTGTTCTCTCGGCGTTCATTTTTCCCGCTTCCACTCGCCTTCCTCTATTCCCTCCCTTTCCTCCACTCCCTCTTTTCCCTCTCTCTTCCCTGTCCTATCTCTTTTCCCTGGACTCTGTCTTTTCCCCCGCTTGCCTCTTTTCCCTGTTTCCCCTCGCCTGTCTCTCTCACCTCTGTTCTCTCGGCGTTCATTTTTCCCGCTTTCACTCGCCTTCCTCTATTCCCTCCCTTCCCTCCACTCCCTCTTTTCCCTCTCTCTTCCCTGTCCTGTCTCTTTTCCCTGGACTCTCTCTTTTCCCCCGCTTGTCTCTTTTCCCTGTTTCCCCTCGCCTGTCTCTCTCACCTCTGTTCTCTCGGCGTTCATTTTTCCCGCTTTCACTCGCCTTCCTCTATTCCCTCCCTTTCCTCCACTCCCTCTTTTCCCTCTCTCTTCCCTGTCCTTTCTCTTTTCCCTGGACTCTCTCTTTCCCCCCGCTTGTCTCTTCCCCCTCTTTCCCCTCTCCTGTGTCTGTCACCTCTCTTCACTCGGTGTCTCATTTTCCCGCTTTCACTCGCCCCTCTCTTTTCCCTCTCATTCCTCAACTCTCTCTTTTCACTGTCTCTTCCCTGTCCTGTCTCTTTTCCCTGGACTCTCTCTTTTCCCCCGCTTGTCTCTTTTCCCTGTTTCCCCTCGCCTGTCTCTCTCACCTCTGTTCTCTCGGCGTTCATTTTTCCCGCTTTCACTCGCCTTCCTCTATTCCCTCCCTTCCCTCCACTCCCTCTTTTCCCTCTCTCTTCCCTGTCCTGTCTCTTTTCCCTGGGCTCTCTCTTCCCCCCCGCTTGTCTCTTCCCCCTCTTTCCCCTCTCCTGTGTCTGTCACCTCTCTTCACTCGGTGTCTCATTTTCCCGCTTTCACTCGCCCCTCTCTTTTCCCTCTCATTCCTCAACTCTCTCTTTTCACTGTCTCTTCCCAGTCGTGTCTCTTTTCCCTGGACACATTCTTTTCCCTCTCTCTTCGCTGTCCTGTCTCTTTTCCCTGGACTCTCTCTTTTCCCCCGCTTGCCTCTTTTCCCTGTTTCCCCTCGCCTGTCTCTCTCACCTCTGTTCTCTCGGCGTTCATTTTTCCCGCTTCCACTCGCCTTCCTCTATTCCCTCCCTTTCCTCCACTCCCTCTTTTCCCTCTCTCTTCCCTGTCCTGTCTCTTTTCCCTGGACTCTCTCTTTTCCCCCGCTTGCCTCTTTTCCCTGTTTCCCCTCGCCTGTCTCTCTCACCTCTGTTCTCTCGGCGTTCATTTTTCCCGCTTTCACTCGCCTTCCTCTATTCCCTCCCTTCCCTCCACTCCCTCTTTTCCCTCTCTCTTCCCTGTCCTGTCTCTTTTCCCTGGACTCTCTCTTTCCCCCCGCTTGTCTCTTTTCCCTGTTTCCCCTCGCCTGTCTCTCTCACCTCTGTTCTCTCGGCGTTCATTTTTCCCGCTTCCACTCGCCTTCCTCTATTCCCTCCCTTTCCTCCACTCCCTCTTTTCCCTCTCTCTTCCCTGTCCTGTCTCTTTTCCCTGGACTCTCTCTTTCCCCCCGCTTGTCTCTTTTCCCTGTTTCCCCTCGCCTGTCTCTCTCACCTCTGTTCTCTCGGCGTTCATTTTTCCCGCTTTCACTCGCCTTCCTCTATTCCCTCCCTTCCCTCCACTCCCTCTTTTCCCTCTCTCTTCCCTGTCCTGTCTCTTTTCCCTGGACTCTCTCTTTTCCCCCGCTTGTCTCTTTTCCCTGTTTCCCCTCGCCTGTCTCTCTCACCTCTGTTCTCTCGGCGTTCATTTTTCCCGCTTTCACTCGCCTTCCTCTATTCCCTCCCTTTCCTCCACTCCCTCTTTTCCCTCTCTCTTCCCTGTCCTTTCTCTTTTCCCTGGACTCTCTCTTTCCCCCCGCTTGTCTCTTCCCCCTCTTTCCCCTCTCCTGTGTCTGTCACCTCTCTTCACTCGGTGTCTCATTTTCCCGCTTTCACTCGCCCCTCTCTTTTCCCTCTCATTCCTCAACTCTCTCTTTTCACTGTCTCTTCCCTGTCCTGTCTCTTTTCCCTGGACTCTCTCTTTTCCCCCGCTTGTCTCTTTTCCCTGTTTCCCCTCGCCTGTGTCTCTCACCTCTGTTCTCTCGGCGTTCATTTTTCCCGCTTTCACTCGCCTTCCTCTATTCCCTCCCTTTCCTCCACTCCCTCTTTTCCCTCTCTCTTCCCTGTCCTTTCTCTTTTCCCTGAACTCTCTCTTCCCCCCCGCTTGTCTCTTCCCCCTCTTTCCCCTCTCCTGTGTCTGTCACCTCTCTTCACTCGGTGTCTCAATTTCCCACTTTCACTCGCCCCTCTCTTTTCCCTCTCATTCCTCAACTCTCTCTTTTCACTGTCTCTTCCCAGTCGTGTCTCTTTTCCCTGGACACATTCTTTTCCCTCTCTCTTCGCTGTCCTGTCTCTTTTCCCTGGACTCTCTCTTTTCCCCCGCTTGCCTCTTTTCCCTGTTTCCCCTCGCCTGTCTCTCTCACCTCTGTTCTCTCCGCGTTCATTTTTCCCGCTTTCACTCGCCTTCCTCTATTCCCTCCCTTTCCTCCACTCCCTCTTTTCCCTCTCTCTTCCCTGTCCTTTCTCTTTTCCCTGGACTCTCTCTTTTCCCCCGCTTGTCTCTTCCCCCTCTTTCCCCTCTCCTGTGTCTGTCACCTCTCTTCACTCGGTGTCTCATTTTCCCGCTTTCACTCGCCCCTCTCTTTTCCCTCTCATTCCTCAACTCTCTCTTTTCACTGTCTCTTCCCAGTCGTGTCTCTTTTCCCTGGACTCTCTCTTTTCCCCCGCTTTTCTCTTTTCCCTGTTTCCCCTTGCCTGTCTCTCTCACCTCTGTTCTGTCGGCGTTCATTTTTCCTGCTTTCACTCGCCTTCCTCTATTCCCTCCCTTTCCTCCACTCCCTCTTTTCCCTCTCTCTTCCCTGTCCTGTCTCTTTTCCCTGGACTCTCTCTTTTCCCCCGCTTGTCTATTTTCCCTGTTTCCCCTGCCCTGTCTCTCTCACATCTGTTCTCTCGGCGTTCATTTTTCCCGCTTTCACTCGCCTTCCTCTATTCCCTCCCTTTCCTCCACTCCCTCTTTTCCCTCTCTCTTCCCTGTCCTGTCTCTTTTCCCTGGGCTCTCTCTTTCCCCCCGCTTGTCTCTTCCCCCTCTTTCCCCTCTCCTGTGTCTGTCACCTCTCTTCACTCGGTGTCTCATTTTCCCGCTTTCACTCGCCCCTCTCTTTTCCCTCTCATTCCTCAACTCTCTCTTTTCACTGTCTCTTCCCAGTCGTGTCTCTTTTCCCTGGACACATTCTTTTCCCTCTCTCTTCGCTGTCCTGTCTCTTTTCCCTGGACTCTCTCTTTTCCCCCGCTTGCCTCTTTTCCCTGTTTCCCCTCGCCTGTCTCTCTCACCTCTGTTCTCTCGGCGTTCATTTTTCCCGCTTCCACTCGCCTTCCTCTATTCCCTCCCTTTCCTCCACTCCCTCTTTTCCCTCTCTCTTCCCTGTCCTATCTCTTTTCCCTGGACTCTGTCTTTTCCCCCGCTTGCCTCTTTTCCCTGTTTCCCCTCGCCTGTCTCTCTCACCTCTGTTCTCTCGGCGTTCATTTTTCCCGCTTTCACTCGCCTTCCTCTATTCCCTCCCTTCCCTCCACTCCCTCTTTTCCCTCTCTCTTCCCTGTCCTGTCTCTTTTCCCTGGACTCTCTCTTTTCCCCCGCTTGTCTCTTTTCCCTGTTTCCCCTCGCCTGTCTCTCTCACCTCTGTTCTCTCGGCGTTCATTTTTCCCGCTTTCACTCGCCTTCCTCTATTCCCTCCCTTTCCTCCACTCCCTCTTTTCCCTCTCTCTTCCCTGTCCTTTCTCTTTTCCCTGGACTCTCTCTTTCCCCCCGCTTGTCTCTTCCCCCTCTTTCCCCTCTCCTGTGTCTGTCACCTCTCTTCACTCGGTGTCTCATTTTCCCGCTTTCACTCGCCCCTCTCTTTTCCCTCTCATTCCTCAACTCTCTCTTTTCACTGTCTCTTCCCTGTCCTGTCTCTTTTCCCTGGACTCTCTCTTTTCCCCCGCTTGTCTCTTTTCCCTGTTTCCCCTCGCCTGTCTCTCTCACCTCTGTTCTCTCGGCGTTCATTTTTCCCGCTTTCACTCGCCTTCCTCTATTCCCTCCCTTCCCTCCACTCCCTCTTTTCCCTCTCTCTTCCCTGTCCTGTCTCTTTTCCCTGGACTCTCTCTTCCCCCCCGCTTGTCTCTTCCCCCTCTTTCCCCTCTCCTGTGTCTGTCACCTCTCTTCACTCGGTGTCTCATTTTCCCGCTTTCACTCGCCCCTCTCTTTTCCCTCTCATTCCTCAACTCTCTCTTTTCACTGTCTCTTCCCAGTCGTGTCTCTTTTCCCTGGACACATTCTTTTCCCTCTCTCTTCGCTGTCCTGTCTCTTTTCCCTGGACTCTCTCTTTTCCCCCGCTTGCCTCTTTTCCCTGTTTCCCCTCGCCTGTCTCTCTCACCTCTGTTCTCTCGGCGTTCATTTTTCCCGCTTCCACTCGCCTTCCTCTATTCCCTCCCTTTCCTCCACTCCCTCTTTTCCCTCTCTCTTCCCTGTCCTGTCTCTTTTCCCTGGACTCTCTCTTTTCCCCCGCTTGCCTCTTTTCCCTGTTTCCCCTCGCCTGTCTCTCTCACCTCTGTTCTCTCGGCGTTCATTTTTCCCGCTTTCACTCGCCTTCCTCTATTCCCTCCCTTCCCTCCACTCCCTCTTTTCCCTCTCTCTTCCCTGTCCTGTCTCTTTTCCCTGGACTCTCTCTTTCCCCCCGCTTGTCTCTTTTCCCTGTTTCCCCTCGCCTGTCTCTCTCACCTCTGTTCTCTCGGCGTTCATTTTTCCCGCTTCCACTCGCCTTCCTCTATTCCCTCCCTTTCCTCCACTCCCTCTTTTCCCTCTCTCTTCCCTGTCCTGTCTCTTTTCCCTGGACTCTCTCTTTTCCCCCGCTTGTCTATTTTCCCTGTTTCCCCTCGCCTGTCTCTCTCACCTCTGTTCTCTCGGCGTTCATTTTTCCCGCTTTCACTCGCCTTCCTCTATTCCCTCCCTTCCCTCCACTCCCTCTTTTCCCTCTCTCTTCCCTGTCCTGTCTCTTTTCCCTGGACTCTCTCTTTTCCCCCGCTTGTCTCTTTTCCCTGTTTCCCCTCGCCTGTCTCTCTCACCTCTGTTCTCTCGGCGTTCATTTTTCCCGCTTTCACTCGCCTTCCTCTATTCCCTCCCTTTCCTCCACTCCCTCTTTTCCCTCTCTCTTCCCTGTCCTTTCTCTTTTCCCTGGACTCTCTCTTTCCCCCCGCTTGTCTCTTCCCCCTCTTTCCCCTCTCCTGTGTCTGTCACCTCTCTTCACTCGGTGTCTCATTTTCCCGCTTTCACTCGCCCCTCTCTTTTCCCTCTCATTCCTCAACTCTCTCTTTTCACTGTCTCTTCCCTGTCCTGTCTCTTTTCCCTGGACTCTCTCTTTTCCCCCGCTTGTCTCTTTTCCCTGTTTCCCCTCGCCTGTGTCTCTCACCTCTGTTCTCTCGGCGTTCATTTTTCCCGCTTTCACTCGCCTTCCTCTATTCCCTCCCTTTCCTCCACTCCCTCTTTTCCCTCTCTCTTCCCTGTCCTTTCTCTTTTCCCTGAACTCTCTCTTCCCCCCCGCTTGTCTCTTCCCCCTCTTTCCCCTCTCCTGTGTCTGTCACCTCTCTTCACTCGGTGTCTCAATTTCCCACTTTCACTCGCCCCTCTCTTTTCCCTCTCATTCCTCAACTCTCTCTTTTCACTGTCTCTTCCCAGTCGTGTCTCTTTTCCCTGGACACATTCTTTTCCCTCTCTCTTCGCTGTCCTGTCTCTTTTCCCTGGACTCTCTCTTTTCCCCCGCTTGCCTCTTTTCCCTGTTTCCCCTCGCCTGTCTCTCTCACCTCTGTTCTCTCGGCGTTCATTTTTCCCGCTTCCACTCGCCTTCCTCTATTCCCTCCCTTTCCTCCACTCCCTCTTTTCCCTCTCTCTTCCCTGTCCTGTCTCTTTTCCCTGGACTCTCTCTTTTCCCCCGCTTGCCTCTTTTCCCTGTTTCCCCTCGCCTGTCTCTCTCACCTCTGTTCTCTCGGCGTTCATTTTTCCCGCTTCCACTCGCCTTCCTCTATTCCCTCCCTTTCCTCCACTCCCTCTTTTCCCTCTCTCTTCCCTGTCCTGTCTCTTTTCCCTGGACTCTCTCTTTTCCCCCGCTTGTCTATTTTCCCTGTTTCCCCTCGCCTGTCTCTCTCACCTCTGTTCTCTCGGCGTTCATTTTTCCCGCTTTCACTCGCCTTCCTCTATTCCCTCCCTTTCCTCCACTCCCTCTTTTCCCTCTCTCTTCCCTGTCCTGTCTCTTTTCCCTGGGCTCTCTCTTTCCCCCCGCTTGTCTCTTCCCCCTCTTTCCCCTCTCCTGTGTCTGTCACCTCTCTTCACTCGGTGTCTCATTTTCCCGCTTTCACTCGCCCCTCTCTTTTCCCTCTCATTCCTCAACTCTCTCTTTTCACTGTCTCTTCCCAGTCGTGTCTCTTTTCCCTGGATAAACTCTTTTCCCCGGCTTGTCTCTTTTCCCTGTTTCCCCTCGCCTGTCTCTCTCACCTCTGTTCTGTCGGCGTTCATTTTTCCTGCTTTCACTCGCCTTCCTCTATTCCCTCCCTTCCCTCCACTCCCTCTTTTCCCTCTCTCTTCCCTGTCCTTTCTCTTTTCCCTGGACTCTCTCTTTTCCCCCGCTTGTCTCTTCCCCCTCTTTCCCCTCTCCTGTGTCTGTCACCTCTCTTCACTCGGTGTCTCATTTTCCCGCTTTCACTCGCCCCTCTCTTTTCCCTCTCATTCCTCAACTCTCTCTTTTCACTGTCTCTTCCCAGTCGTGTCTCTTTTCCCTGGACACATTCTTTTCCCTCTCTCTTCGCTGTCCTGTCTCTTTTCCCTGGACTCTCTCTTTTCCCCCGCTTGCCTCTTTTCCCTGTTTCCCCTCGCCTGTGTCTCTCACCTCTGTTCTCTCGGCGTTCATTTTTCCCGCTTTCACTCGCCTTCCTCTATTCCCTCCCTTTCCTCCACTCCCTCTTTTCCCTCTCTCTTCCCTGTCCTGTCTCTTTTCCCTGGGCTCTCTCTTCCCCCCCGCTTGTCTCTTCCCCCTCTTTCCCCTCTCCTGTGTCTGTCACCTCTCTTCACTCGGTGTCTCATTTTCCCGCTTTCACTCGCCCCTCTCTTTTCCCTCTCATTCCTCAACTCTCTCTTTTCACTGTCTCTTCCCAGTCGTGTCTCTTTTCCCTGGACACATTCTTTTCCCTCTCTCTTCGCTGTCCTGTCTCTTTTCCCTGGACTCTCTCTTTTCCCCCGCTTGCCTCTTTTCCCTGTTTCCCCTCGCCTGTCTCTCTCACCTCTGTTCTCTCGGCGTTCATTTTTCCCGCTTCCACTCGCCTTCCTCTATTCCCTCCCTTTCCTCCACTCCCTCTTTTCCCTCTCTCTTCCCTGTCCTATCTCTTTTCCCTGGACTCTGTCTTTTCCCCCGCTTGCCTCTTTTCCCTGTTTCCCCTCGCCTGTCTCTCTCACCTCTGTTCTCTCGGCGTTCATTTTTCCCGCTTTCACTCGCCTTCCTCTATTCCCTCCCTTCCCTCCACTCCCTCTTTTCCCTCTCTCTTCCCTGTCCTGTCTCTTTTCCCTGGACTCTCTCTTTTCCCCCGCTTGTCTCTTTTCCCTGTTTCCCCTCGCCTGTCTCTCTCACCTCTGTTCTCTCGGCGTTCATTTTTCCCGCTTTCACTCGCCTTCCTCTATTCCCTCCCTTTCCTCCACTCCCTCTTTTCCCTCTCTCTTCCCTGTCCTTTCTCTTTTCCCTGGACTCTCTCTTTCCCCCCGCTTGTCTCTTCCCCCTCTTTCCCCTCTCCTGTGTCTGTCACCTCTCTTCACTCGGTGTCTCATTTTCCCGCTTTCACTCGCCCCTCTCTTTTCCCTCTCATTCCTCAACTCTCTCTTTTCACTGTCTCTTCCCTGTCCTGTCTCTTTTCCCTGGACTCTCTCTTTTCCCCCGCTTGTCTCTTTTCCCTGTTTCCCCTCGCCTGTCTCTCTCACCTCTGTTCTCTCGGCGTTCATTTTTCCCGCTTTCACTCGCCTTCCTCTATTCCCTCCCTTCCCTCCACTCCCTCTTTTCCCTCTCTCTTCCCTGTCCTGTCTCTTTTCCCTGGGCTCTCTCTTCCCCCCCGCTTGTCTCTTCCCCCTCTTTCCCCTCTCCTGTGTCTGTCACCTCTCTTCACTCGGTGTCTCATTTTCCCGCTTTCACTCGCCCCTCTCTTTTCCCTCTCATTCCTCAACTCTCTCTTTTCACTGTCTCTTCCCAGTCGTGTCTCTTTTCCCTGGACACATTCTTTTCCCTCTCTCTTCGCTGTCCTGTCTCTTTTCCCTGGACTCTCTCTTTTCCCCCGCTTGCCTCTTTTCCCTGTTTCCCCTCGCCTGTCTCTCTCACCTCTGTTCTCTCGGCGTTCATTTTTCCCGCTTCCACTCGCCTTCCTCTATTCCCTCCCTTTCCTCCACTCCCTCTTTTCCCTCTCTCTTCCCTGTCCTGTCTCTTTTCCCTGGACTCTCTCTTTTCCCCCGCTTGCCTCTTTTCCCTGTTTCCCCTCGCCTGTCTCTCTCACCTCTGTTCTCTCGGCGTTCATTTTTCCCGCTTTCACTCGCCTTCCTCTATTCCCTCCCTTCCCTCCACTCCCTCTTTTCCCTCTCTCTTCCCTGTCCTGTCTCTTTTCCCTGGACTCTCTCTTTCCCCCCGCTTGTCTCTTTTCCCTGTTTCCCCTCGCCTGTCTCTCTCACCTCTGTTCTCTCGGCGTTCATTTTTCCCGCTTCCACTCGCCTTCCTCTATTCCCTCCCTTTCCTCCACTCCCTCTTTTCCCTCTCTCTTCCCTGTCCTGTCTCTTTTCCCTGGACTCTCTCTTTTCCCCCGCTTGCCTCTTTTCCCTGTTTCCCCTCGCCTGTCTCTCTCACCTCTGTTCTCTCGGCGTTCATTTTTCCCGCTTTCACTCGCCTTCCTCTATTCCCTCCCTTCCCTCCACTCCCTCTTTTCCCTCTCTCTTCCCTGTCCTGTCTCTTTTCCCTGGACTCTCTCTTTTCCCCCGCTTGTCTCTTTTCCCTGTTTCCCCTCGCCTGTCTCTCTCACCTCTGTTCTCTCGGCGTTCATTTTTCCCGCTTTCACTCGCCTTCCTCTATTCCCTCCCTTTCCTCCACTCCCTCTTTTCCCTCTCTCTTCCCTGTCCTTTCTCTTTTCCCTGGACTCTCTCTTTCCCCCCGCTTGTCTCTTCCCCCTCTTTCCCCTCTCCTGTGTCTGTCACCTCTCTTCACTCGGTGTCTCATTTTCCCGCTTTCACTCGCCCCTCTCTTTTCCCTCTCATTCCTCAACTCTCTCTTTTCACTGTCTCTTCCCTGTCCTGTCTCTTTTCCCTGGACTCTCTCTTTTCCCCCGCTTGTCTCTTTTCCCTGTTTCCCCTCGCCTGTGTCTCTCACCTCTGTTCTCTCGGCGTTCATTTTTCCCGCTTTCACTCGCCTTCCTCTATTCCCTCCCTTTCCTCCACTCCCTCTTTTCCCTCTCTCTTCCCTGTCCTTTCTCTTTTCCCTGAACTCTCTCTTCCCCCCCGCTTGTCTCTTCCCCCTCTTTCCCCTCTCCTGTGTCTGTCACCTCTCTTCACTCGGTGTCTCAATTTCCCACTTTCACTCGCCCCTCTCTTTTCCCTCTCATTCCTCAACTCTCTCTTTTCACTGTCTCTTCCCAGTCGTGTCTCTTTTCCCTGGACACATTCTTTTCCCTCTCTCTTCGCTGTCCTGTCTCTTTTCCCTGGACTCTCTCTTTTCCCCCGCTTGCCTCTTTTCCCTGTTTCCCCTCGCCTGTCTCTCTCACCTCTGTTCTCTCAGCGTTCATTTTTCCCGCTTTCACTCGCCTTCCTCTATTCCCTCCCTTTCCTCCACTCCCTCTTTTCCCTCTCTCTCCCCTGTCCTTTCTCTTTTCCCTGGACTCTCTCTTTTCCCCCGCTTGTCTCTTCCCCCTCTTTCCCCTCTCCTGTGTCTGTCACCTCTCTTCACTCGGTGTCTCATTTTCCCGCTTTCACTCGCCCCTCTCTTTTCCCTCTCATTCCTCAACTCTCTCTTTTCACTGTCTCTTCCCAGTCGTGTCTCTTTTCCCTGGACTCTCTCTTTTCCCCCGCTTTTCTCTTTTCCCTGTTTCCCCTTGCCTGTCTCTCTCACCTCTGTTCTGTCGGCGTTCATTTTTCCTGCTTTCACTCGCCTTCCTCTATTCCCTCCCTTTCCTCCACTCCCTCTTTTCCCTCTCTCTTCCCTGTCCTGTCTCTTTTCCCTGGACTCTCTCTTTTCCCCCGCTTGTCTATTTTCCCTGTTTCCCCTGCCCTGTCTCTCTCACATCTGTTCTCTCGGCGTTCATTTTTCCCGCTTTCACTCGCCTTCCTCTATTCCCTCCCTTTCCTCCACTCCCTCTTTTCCCTCTCTCTTCCCTGTCCTGTCTCTTTTCCCTGGGCTCTCTCTTTCCCCCCGCTTGTCTCTTCCCCCTCTTTCCCCTCTCCTGTGTCTGTCACCTCTCTTCACTCGGTGTCTCATTTTCCCGCTTTCACTCGCCCCTCTCTTTTCCCTCTCATTCCTCAACTCTCTCTTTTCACTGTCTCTTCCCAGTCGTGTCTCTTTTCCCTGGACACATTCTTTTCCCTCTCTCTTCGCTGTCCTGTCTCTTTTCCCTGGACTCTCTCTTTTCCCCCGCTTGCCTCTTTTCCCTGTTTCCCCTCGCCTGTCTCTCTCACCTCTGTTCTCTCGGCGTTCATTTTTCCCGCTTCCACTCGCCTTCCTCTATTCCCTCCCTTTCCTCCACTCCCTCTTTTCCCTCTCTCTTCCCTGTCCTATCTCTTTTCCCTGGACTCTGTCTTTTCCCCCGCTTGCCTCTTTTCCCTGTTTCCCCTCGCCTGTCTCTCTCACCTCTGTTCTCTCGGCGTTCATTTTTCCCGCTTTCACTCGCCTTCCTCTATTCCCTCCCTTCCCTCCACTCCCTCTTTTCCCTCTCTCTTCCCTGTCCTGTCTCTTTTCCCTGGACTCTCTCTTTTCCCCCGCTTGTCTCTTTTCCCTGTTTCCCCTCGCCTGTCTCTCTCACCTCTGTTCTCTCGGCGTTCATTTTTCCCGCTTTCACTCGCCTTCCTCTATTCCCTCCCTTTCCTCCACTCCCTCTTTTCCCTCTCTCTTCCCTGTCCTTTCTCTTTTCCCTGGACTCTCTCTTTCCCCCCGCTTGTCTCTTCCCCCTCTTTCCCCTCTCCTGTGTCTGTCACCTCTCTTCACTCGGTGTCTCATTTTCCCGCTTTCACTCGCCCCTCTCTTTTCCCTCTCATTCCTCAACTCTCTCTTTTCACTGTCTCTTCCCTGTCCTGTCTCTTTTCCCTGGACTCTCTCTTTTCCCCCGCTTGTCTCTTTTCCCTGTTTCCCCTCGCCTGTCTCTCTCACCTCTGTTCTCTCGGCGTTCATTTTTCCCGCTTTCACTCGCCTTCCTCTATTCCCTCCCTTCCCTCCACTCCCTCTTTTCCCTCTCTCTTCCCTGTCCTGTCTCTTTTCCCTGGACTCTCTCTTCCCCCCCGCTTGTCTCTTCCCCCTCTTTCCCCTCTCCTGTGTCTGTCACCTCTCTTCACTCGGTGTCTCATTTTCCCGCTTTCACTCGCCCCTCTCTTTTCCCTCTCATTCCTCAACTCTCTCTTTTCACTGTCTCTTCCCAGTCGTGTCTCTTTTCCCTGGACACATTCTTTTCCCTCTCTCTTCGCTGTCCTGTCTCTTTTCCCTGGACTCTCTCTTTTCCCCCGCTTGCCTCTTTTCCCTGTTTCCCCTCGCCTGTCTCTCTCACCTCTGTTCTCTCGGCGTTCATTTTTCCCGCTTCCACTCGCCTTCCTCTATTCCCTCCCTTTCCTCCACTCCCTCTTTTCCCTCTCTCTTCCCTGTCCTGTCTCTTTTCCCTGGACTCTCTCTTTTCCCCCGCTTGCCTCTTTTCCCTGTTTCCCCTCGCCTGTCTCTCTCACCTCTGTTCTCTCGGCGTTCATTTTTCCCGCTTTCACTCGCCTTCCTCTATTCCCTCCCTTCCCTCCACTCCCTCTTTTCCCTCTCTCTTCCCTGTCCTGTCTCTTTTCCCTGGACTCTCTCTTTCCCCCCGCTTGTCTCTTTTCCCTGTTTCCCCTCGCCTGTCTCTCTCACCTCTGTTCTCTCGGCGTTCATTTTTCCCGCTTCCACTCGCCTTCCTCTATTCCCTCCCTTTCCTCCACTCCCTCTTTTCCCTCTCTCTTCCCTGTCCTGTCTCTTTTCCCTGGACTCTCTCTTTTCCCCCGCTTGTCTATTTTCCCTGTTTCCCCTCGCCTGTCTCTCTCACCTCTGTTCTCTCGGCGTTCATTTTTCCCGCTTTCACTCGCCTTCCTCTATTCCCTCCCTTCCCTCCACTCCCTCTTTTCCCTCTCTCTTCCCTGTCCTGTCTCTTTTCCCTGGACTCTCTCTTTTCCCCCGCTTGTCTCTTTTCCCTGTTTCCCCTCGCCTGTCTCTCTCACCTCTGTTCTCTCGGCGTTCATTTTTCCCGCTTTCACTCGCCTTCCTCTATTCCCTCCCTTTCCTCCACTCCCTCTTTTCCCTCTCTCTTCCCTGTCCTTTCTCTTTTCCCTGGACTCTCTCTTTCCCCCCGCTTGTCTCTTCCCCCTCTTTCCCCTCTCCTGTGTCTGTCACCTCTCTTCACTCGGTGTCTCATTTTCCCGCTTTCACTCGCCCCTCTCTTTTCCCTCTCATTCCTCAACTCTCTCTTTTCACTGTCTCTTCCCTGTCCTGTCTCTTTTCCCTGGACTCTCTCTTTTCCCCCGCTTGTCTCTTTTCCCTGTTTCCCCTCGCCTGTGTCTCTCACCTCTGTTCTCTCGGCGTTCATTTTTCCCGCTTTCACTCGCCTTCCTCTATTCCCTCCCTTTCCTCCACTCCCTCTTTTCCCTCTCTCTTCCCTGTCCTTTCTCTTTTCCCTGAACTCTCTCTTCCCCCCCGCTTGTCTCTTCCCCCTCTTTCCCCTCTCCTGTGTCTGTCACCTCTCTTCACTCGGTGTCTCAATTTCCCACTTTCACTCGCCCCTCTCTTTTCCCTCTCATTCCTCAACTCTCTCTTTTCACTGTCTCTTCCCAGTCGTGTCTCTTTTCCCTGGACACATTCTTTTCCCTCTCTCTTCGCTGTCCTGTCTCTTTTCCCTGGACTCTCTCTTTTCCCCCGCTTGCCTCTTTTCCCTGTTTCCCCTCGCCTGTCTCTCTCACCTCTGTTCTCTCGGCGTTCATTTTTCCCGCTTCCACTCGCCTTCCTCTATTCCCTCCCTTTCCTCCACTCCCTCTTTTCCCTCTCTCTTCCCTGTCCTGTCTCTTTTCCCTGGACTCTCTCTTTTCCCCCGCTTGCCTCTTTTCCCTGTTTCCCCTCGCCTGTCTCTCTCACCTCTGTTCTCTCGGCGTTCATTTTTCCCGCTTCCACTCGCCTTCCTCTATTCCCTCCCTTTCCTCCACTCCCTCTTTTCCCTCTCTCTTCCCTGTCCTGTCTCTTTTCCCTGGACTCTCTCTTTTCCCCCGCTTGTCTATTTTCCCTGTTTCCCCTCGCCTGTCTCTCTCACCTCTGTTCTCTCGGCGTTCATTTTTCCCGCTTTCACTCGCCTTCCTCTATTCCCTCCCTTTCCTCCACTCCCTCTTTTCCCTCTCTCTTCCCTGTCCTGTCTCTTTTCCCTGGGCTCTCTCTTTCCCCCCGCTTGTCTCTTCCCCCTCTTTCCCCTCTCCTGTGTCTGTCACCTCTCTTCACTCGGTGTCTCATTTTCCCGCTTTCACTCGCCCCTCTCTTTTCCCTCTCATTCCTCAACTCTCTCTTTTCACTGTCTCTTCCCAGTCGTGTCTCTTTTCCCTGGATAAACTCTTTTCCCCGGCTTGTCTCTTTTCCCTGTTTCCCCTCGCCTGTCTCTCTCACCTCTGTTCTGTCGGCGTTCATTTTTCCTGCTTTCACTCGCCTTCCTCTATTCCCTCCCTTCCCTCCACTCCCTCTTTTCCCTCTCTCTTCCCTGTCCTTTCTCTTTTCCCTGGACTCTCTCTTTTCCCCCGCTTGTCTCTTCCCCCTCTTTCCCCTCTCCTGTGTCTGTCACCTCTCTTCACTCGGTGTCTCATTTTCCCGCTTTCACTCGCCCCTCTCTTTTCCCTCTCATTCCTCAACTCTCTCTTTTCACTGTCTCTTCCCAGTCGTGTCTCTTTTCCCTGGACACATTCTTTTCCCTCTCTCTTCGCTGTCCTGTCTCTTTTCCCTGGACTCTCTCTTTTCCCCCGCTTGCCTCTTTTCCCTGTTTCCCCTCGCCTGTGTCTCTCACCTCTGTTCTCTCGGCGTTCATTTTTCCCGCTTTCACTCGCCTTCCTCTATTCCCTCCCTTTCCTCCACTCCCTCTTTTCCCTCTCTCTTCCCTGTCCTGTCTCTTTTCCCTGGGCTCTCTCTTCCCCCCCGCTTGTCTCTTCCCCCTCTTTCCCCTCTCCTGTGTCTGTCACCTCTCTTCACTCGGTGTCTCATTTTCCCGCTTTCACTCGCCCCTCTCTTTTCCCTCTCATTCCTCAACTCTCTCTTTTCACTGTCTCTTCCCAGTCGTGTCTCTTTTCCCTGGACTCTCTCTTTCCCCCCGCTTTTCTCTTTTCCCTGTTTCCCCTCGCCTGTGTCTCTCACCTCTGTTCTCTCGGCGTTCATTTTTCCCGCTTTCACTCGCCTTCCTCTATTCCCTCCCTTTCCACCACTCCCTCTTTCCCCTCTCTCTTCCCTGTCCTGTCTCTTTTCCCTGGGCTCTCTCTTTCCCCCCGCTTGTGTCTTCCCCCTCTTTCCCCTCTCCTGTGTCTGTCACCTCTCTTCACTCGGTGTCTCATTTTCCCGCTTTCACTCGCCCCTCTCTTTTCCCTCTCATTCCTCAACTCTCTCTTTTCACTGTCTCTTCCCAGTCGTGTCTCTTTTCCCTGGACTCTCTCTTTTCCCCCGCTTTTCTCTTTTCCCTGTTTCCCCTCGCCTGTCTCTCTCACCTCTGTTCTGTCGGCGTTCATTTTTCCTGCTTTCACTCGCCTTCCTCTATTCCCTCCCTTTCCTCCACTCCCTCTTTTCCCTCTCTCTTCCCTGTCCTGTCTCTTTTCCCTGGGCTCTCTCTTTCCCCCCGCTTGTCTCTTCCCCCTCTTTCCCCTCTCCTGTGTCTGTCACCTCTCTTCACTCGGTGTCTCATTTTCCCGCTTTCACTCGCCCCTCTCTTTTCCCTCTCATTCCTCAACTCTCTCTTTTCACTGTCTCTTCCCAGTCGTGTCTCTTTTCCCTGGAGACATTCTTTTCCCTCTCTCTTCGCTGTCCTGTCTCTTTTCCCTGGACTCTCTCTTTTCCCCCGCTTGCCTCTTTTCCCTGTTTCCCCTCGCCTGTGTCTCTCACCTCTGTTCTCTCGGCGTTCATTTTTCCCGCTTTCACTCGCCTTCCTCTATTCCCTCCCTTTCCTCCACTCCCTCTTTTCCCTCTCTCTTCCCTGTCCTGTCTCTTTTCCCTGGACTCTCTCTTTTCCCCCGCTTGTCTCTTCCCCCTCTTTCCCCTCTCCTGTGTCTGTCACCTCTCTTCACTCGGTGTCTCATTTTCCCGCTTTCACTCGCCCCTCTCTTTTCCCTCTCATTCCTCAACTCTCTCTTTTCACTGTCTCTTCCCAGTCGTGTCTCTTTTCCCTGGACTCTCTCTTTTCTCCCGCTTGCCTCTTTTCCCTGTTTCCCCTCGCCTGTGTCTCTCACCTCTGTTCTCTCGGCGTTCATTTTTCCTGCTTTCACTCGCCTTCCTCTATTCCCTCCCTTTCCACCACTCCCTCTTTTCCCTCTCTCTTCCCTGTCCTGTCTCTTTTCCCTGGACTCTCTCTTTTCCCCCGCTTGTCTCTTCCCCCTCTTTCCCCTCTCCTGTGTCTGTCACCTCTCTTCACTCGGTGTCTCATTTTCCCGCTTTCACTCGCCCCTCTCTTTTCCCTCTCATTCCTCAACTCTCTCTTTTCACTGTCTCTTCCCAGTCGTGTCTCTTTTCCCTGGATAAACTCTTTTCCCCGGCTTGTCTCTTTTCCCTGTTTCCCCTCGCCTGTCTCTCTCACCTCTGTTCTGTCGGCGTTCATTTTTCCTGCTTTCACTCGCCTTCCTCTATTCCCTCCCTTCCCTCCACTCCCTCTTTTCCCTCTCTCTTCCCTGTCCTTTCTCTTTTCCCTGGACTCTCTCTTTTCCCCCGCTTGTCTCTTCCCCCTCTTTCCCCTCTCCTGTGTCTGTCACCTCTCTTCACTCGGTGTCTCATTTTCCCGCTTTCACTCGCCCCTCTCTTTTCCCTCTCATTCCTCAACTCTCTCTTTTCACTGTCTCTTCCCAGTCGTGTCTCTTTTCCCTGGACACATTCTTTTCCCTCTCTCTTCGCTGTCCTGTCTCTTTTCCCTGGACTCTCTCTTTTCCCCCGCTTGCCTCTTTTCCCTGTTTCCCCTCGCCTGTGTCTCTCACCTCTGTTCTCTCGGCGTTCATTTTTCCCGCTTTCACTCGCCTTCCTCTATTCCCTCCCTTTCCTCCACTCCCTCTTTTCCCTCTCTCTTCCCTGTCCTGTCTCTTTTCCCTGGGCTCTCTCTTCCCCCCCGCTTGTCTCTTCCCCCTCTTTCCCCTCTCCTGTGTCTGTCACCTCTCTTCACTCGGTGTCTCATTTTCCCGCTTTCACTCGCCCCTCTCTTTTCCCTCTCATTCCTCAACTCTCTCTTTTCACTGTCTCTTCCCAGTCGTGTCTCTTTTCCCTGGACTCTCTCTTTCCCCCCGCTTTTCTCTTTTCCCTGTTTCCCCTCGCCTGTGTCTCTCACCTCTGTTCTCTCGGC
The DNA here is from genome assembly GCF_947461875.1 of Haliaeetus albicilla. Taxonomy (NCBI): domain Eukaryota; kingdom Metazoa; phylum Chordata; class Aves; order Accipitriformes; family Accipitridae; genus Haliaeetus; species Haliaeetus albicilla. The sequence continues at coordinate 18,113 of NW_027212547.1, forward strand.
GTTCATTTTTCCCGCTTTCACTCGCCTTCCTCTATTCCCTCCCTTTCCACCACTCCCTCTTTCCCCTCTCTCTTCCCTGTCCTGTCTCTTTTCCCTGGGCTCTCTCTTTCCCCCCGCTTGTGTCTTCCCCCTCTTTCCCCTCTCCTGTGTCTGTCACCTCTCTTCACTCGGTGTCTCATTTTCCCGCTTTCACTCGCCCCTCTCTTTTCCCTCTCATTCCTCAACTCTCTCTTTTCACTGTCTCTTCCCAGTCGTGTCTCTTTTCCCTGGACTCTCTCTTTTCCCCCGCTTTTCTCTTTTCCCTGTTTCCCCTCGCCTGTCTCTCTCACCTCTGTTCTGTCGGCGTTCATTTTTCCTGCTTTCACTCGCCTTCCTCTATTCCCTCCCTTTCCTCCACTCCCTCTTTTCCCTCTCTCTTCCCTGTCCTGTCTCTTTTCCCTGGGCTCTCTCTTTCCCCCCGCTTGTCTCTTCCCCCTCTTTCCCCTCTCCTGTGTCTGTCACCTCTCTTCACTCGGTGTCTCATTTTCCCGCTTTCACTCGCCCCTCTCTTTTCCCTCTCATTCCTCAACTCTCTCTTTTCACTGTCTCTTCCCAGTCGTGTCTCTTTTCCCTGGAGACATTCTTTTCCCTCTCTCTTCGCTGTCCTGTCTCTTTTCCCTGGACTCTCTCTTTTCCCCCGCTTGCCTCTTTTCCCTGTTTCCCCTCGCCTGTGTCTCTCACCTCTGTTCTCTCGGCGTTCATTTTTCCCGCTTTCACTCGCCTTCCTCTATTCCCTCCCTTTCCTCCACTCCCTCTTTTCCCTCTCTCTTCCCTGTCCTGTCTCTTTTCCCTGGACTCTCTCTTTTCCCCCGCTTGTCTCTTCCCCCTCTTTCCCCTCTCCTGTGTCTGTCACCTCTCTTCACTCGGTGTCTCATTTTCCCGCTTTCACTCGCCCCTCTCTTTTCCCTCTCATTCCTCAACTCTCTCTTTTCACTGTCTCTTCCCAGTCGTGTCTCTTTTCCCTGGACTCTCTCTTTTCTCCCGCTTGCCTCTTTTCCCTGTTTCCCCTCGCCTGTGTCTCTCACCTCTGTTCTCTCGGCGTTCATTTTTCCTGCTTTCACTCGCCTTCCTCTATTCCCTCCCTTTCCACCACTCCCTCTTTTCCCTCTCTCTTCCCTGTCCTGTCTCTTTTCCCTGGACTCTCTCTTTTCCCCCGCTTGTCTCTTCCCCCTCTTTCCCCTCTCCTGTGTCTGTCACCTCTCTTCACTCGGTGTCTCATTTTCCCGCTTTCACTCGCCCCTCTCTTTTCCCTCTCATTCCTCAACTCTCTCTTTTCACTGTCTCTTCCCAGTCGTGTCTCTTTTCCCTGGATAATCTCTTTTCCCCGGCTTGTCTCTTTTCCCTGTTTCCCCTCGCCTGTCTCTCTCACCTCTGTTCTGTCGGCGTTCATTTTTCCTGCTTTCACTCGCCTTCCTCTATTCCCTCCCTTCCCTCCACTCCCTCTTTTCCCTCTCTCTTCCCTGTCCTGTCTCTTTTCCCTGGGCTCTCTCTTTTCCCCCGCTTGTCTCTTCCCCCTCTTTCCCCTCTCCTGTGTCTGTCACCTCTCTTCACTCGGTGTCTCATTTTCCCGCTTTCACTCGCCCCTCTCTTTTCCCTCTCATTCCTCAACTCTCTCTTTTCACTGTCTCTTCCCAGTCGTGTCTCTTTTCCCTGGACACATTCTTTTCCCTCTCTCTTCGCTGTCCTGTCTCTTTTCCCTGGACTCTCTCTTTTCCCCCGCTTGTCTCTTTTCCCTGTTTCCCCTCGCCTGTCTCTCTCACCTCTGTTCTCTCCGCGTTCATTTTTCCCGCTTTCACTCGCCTTCCTCTATTCCCTCCCTTTCCTCCACTCCCTCTTTTCCCTCTCTCTTCCCTGTCCTTTCTCTTTTCCCTGGACTCTCTCTTTTCCCCCGCTTGTCTCTTCCCCCTCTTTCCCCTCTCCTGTGTCTGTCACCTCTCTTCACTCGGTGTCTCATTTTCCCGCTTTCACTCGCCCCTCTCTTTTCCCTCTCATTCCTCAACTCTCTCTTTTCACTGTCTCTTCCCAGTCGTGTCTCTTTTCCCTGGACTCTCTCTTTTCCCCCGCTTTTCTCTTTTCCCTGTTTCCCCTTGCCTGTCTCTCTCACCTCTGTTCTGTCGGCGTTCATTTTTCCTGCTTTCACTCGCCTTCCTCTATTCCCTCCCTTTCCTCCACTCCCTCTTTTCCCTCTCTCTTCCCTGTCCTGTCTCTTTTCCCTGGACTCTCTCTTTTCCCCCGCTTGTCTATTTTCCCTGTTTCCCCTCGCCTGTCTCTCTCACATCTGTTCTCTCGGCGTTCATTTTTCCCGCTTTCACTCGCCTTCCTCTATTCCCTCCCTTTCCACCACTCCCTCTTTTCCCTCTCTCTTCCCTGTCCTGTCTCTTTTCCCTGGACTCTCTCTTTTCCCCCGCTTGTCTCTTCCCCCTCTTTCCCCTCTCCTGTGTCTGTCACCTCTCTTCACTCGGTGTCTCATTTTCCCGCTTTCACTCGCCCCTCTCTTTTCCCTCTCATTCCTCAACTCTCTCTTTTCACTGTCTCTTCCCAGTCGTGTCTCTTTTCCCTGGATAATCTCTTTTCCCCGGCTTGTCTCTTTTCCCTGTTTCCCCTCGCCTGTCTCTCTCACCTCTGTTCTGTCGGCGTTCATTTTTCCTGCTTTCACTCGCCTTCCTCTATTCCCTCCCTTCCCTCCACTCCCTCTTTTCCCTCTCTCTTCCCTGTCCTGTCTCTTTTCCCTGGGCTCTCTCTTTTCCCCCGCTTGTCTCTTCCCCCTCTTTCCCCTCTCCTGTGTCTGTCACCTCTCTTCACTCGGTGTCTCATTTTCCCGCTTTCACTCGCCCCTCTCTTTTCCCTCTCATTCCTCAACTCTCTCTTTTCACTGTCTCTTCCCAGTCGTGTCTCTTTTCCCTGGACACATTCTTTTCCCTCTCTCTTCGCTGTCCTGTCTCTTTTCCCTGGACTCTCTCTTTTCCCCCGCTTGTCTCTTTTCCCTGTTTCCCCTTGCCTGTCTCTCTCACCTCTGTTCTCTCGGCGTTCATTTTTCCCGCTTCCACTCGCCTTCCTCTATTCCCTCCCTTTCCTCCACTCCCTCTTTTCCCTCTCTCTTCCCTGTCCTGTCTCTTTTCCCTGGACTCTCTCTTTTCCCCCGCTTGTCTCTTTTCCCTGTTTCCCCTCGCCTGTCTCTCTCACCTCTGTTCTCTCCGCGTTCATTTTTCCCGCTTTCACTCGCCTTCCTCTATTCCCTCCCTTTCCTCCACTCCCTCTTTTCCCTCTCTCTTCCCTGTCCTTTCTCTTTTCCCTGGACTCTCTCTTTTCCCCCGCTTGTCTCTTCCCCCTCTTTCCCCTCTCCTGTGTCTGTCACCTCTCTTCACTCGGTGTCTCATTTTCCCGCTTTCACTCGCCCCTCTCTTTTCCCTCTCATTCCTCAACTCTCTCTTTTCACTGTCTCTTCCCAGTCGTGTCTCTTTTCCCTGGACTCTCTCTTTTCCCCCGCTTTTCTCTTTTCCCTGTTTCCCCTTGCCTGTCTCTCTCACCTCTGTTCTGTCGGCGTTCATTTTTCCTGCTTTCACTCGCCTTCCTCTATTCCCTCCCTTTCCTCCACTCCCTCTTTTCCCTCTCTCTTCCCTGTCCTGTCTCTTTTCCCTGGACTCTCTCTTTTCCCCCGCTTGTCTATTTTCCCTGTTTCCCCTCGCCTGTCTCTCTCACATCTGTTCTCTCGGCGTTCATTTTTCCCGCTTTCACTCGCCTTCCTCTATTCCCTCCCTTTCCACCACTCCCTCTTTTCCCTCTCTCTTCCCTGTCCTGTCTCTTTTCCCTGGACTCTCTCTTTTCCCCCGCTTGTCTCTTCCCCCTCTTTCCCCTCTCCTGTGTCTGTCACCTCTCTTCACTCGGTGTCTCATTTTCCCGCTTTCACTCGCCCCTCTCTTTTCCCTCTCATTCCTCAACTCTCTCTTTTCACTGTCTCTTCCCAGTCGTGTCTCTTTTCCCTGGATAATCTCTTTTCCCCGGCTTGTCTCTTTTCCCTGTTTCCCCTCGCCTGTCTCTCTCTTCTCTGTTCTGTCGGCGTTCATTTTTCCTGCTTTCACTCGCCTTCCTCTATTCCCTCCCTTCCCTCCACTCCCTCTTTTCCCTCTCTCTTCCCTGTCCTGTCTCTTTTCCCTGGACTCTCTCTTTTCCCCCGCTTGTCTCTTCCCCCTCTTTCCCCTCTCCTGTGTCTGTCACCTCTCTTCACTCGGTGTCTCATTTTCCCGCTTTCACTCGCCCCTCTCTTTTCCCTCTCATTCCTCAACTCTCTCTTTTCACTGTCTCTTCCCAGTCGTGTCTCTTTTCCCTGGACTCTCTCTTTTCCCCCGCTTTTCTCTTTTCCCTGTTTCCCCTTGCCTGTCTCTCTCACCTCTGTTCTGTCGGCGTTCATTTTTCCCGCTTTCACTCGCCTTCCTCTATTCCCTCCCTTTCCTCCACTCCCTCTTTTCCCTCTCTCTTCCCTGTCCTGTCTCTTTTCCCTGGGCTCTCTCTTTCCCCCCGCTTGTCTCTTCCCCCTCTTTCCCCTCTCCTGTGTCTGTCACCTCTCTTCACTCGGTGTCTCATTTTCCCGCTTTCACTCGCCCCTCTCTTTTCCCTCTCATTCCTCAACTCTCTCTTTTCACTGTCTCTTCCCAGTCGTGTCTCTTTTCCCTGGACACATTCTTTTCCCTCTCTCTTCGCTGTCCTTTCTCTTTTCCCTGGACTCTCTCTTTTCCCCCGCTTGCCTCTTTTCCCTGTTTCCCCTCGCCTGTCTCTCTCACCTCTGTTCTCTCGGCGTTCATTTTTCCCGCTTCCACTCGCCTTCCTCTATTCCCTCCCTTTCCTCCACTCCCTCTTTTCCCTCTCTCTTCCCTGTCCTGTCTCTTTTCCCTGGACTCTCTCTTTTCCCCCGCTTGTCTATTTTCCCTGTTTCCCCTCGCCTGTCTCTCTCACCTCTGTTCTCTCGGCGTTCATTTTTCCCGCTTTCACTCGCCTTCCTCTATTCCCTCCCTTCCCTCCACTCCCTCTTTTCCCTCTCTCTTCCCTGTCCTGTCTCTTTTCCCTGGACTCTCTCTTTTCCCCCGCTTGTCTCTTTTCCCTGTTTCCCCTCGCCTGTCTCTCTCACCTCTGTTCTCTCGGCGTTCATTTTTCCCGCTTTCACTCGCCTTCCTCTATTCCCTCCCTTTCCTCCACTCCCTCTTTTCCCTCTCTCTTCCCTGTCCTTTCTCTTTTCCCTGGACTCTCTCTTTCCCCCCGCTTGTCTCTTCCCCCTCTTTCCCCTCTCCTGTGTCTGTCACCTCTCTTCACTCGGTGTCTCATTTTCCCGCTTTCACTCGCCCCTCTCTTTTCCCTCTCATTCCTCAACTCTCTCTTTTCACTGTCTCTTCCCTGTCCTGTCTCTTTTCCCTGGACTCTCTCTTTTCCCCCGCTTGTCTCTTTTCCCTGTTTCCCCTCGCCTGTGTCTCTCACCTCTGTTCTCTCGGCGTTCATTTTTCCCGCTTTCACTCGCCTTCCTCTATTCCCTCCCTTTCCTCCACTCCCTCTTTTCCCTCTCTCTTCCCTGTCCTTTCTCTTTTCCCTGAACTCTCTCTTCCCCCCCGCTTGTCTCTTCCCCCTCTTTCCCCTCTCCTGTGTCTGTCACCTCTCTTCACTCGGTGTCTCAATTTCCCACTTTCACTCGCCCCTCTCTTTTCCCTCTCATTCCTCAACTCTCTCTTTTCACTGTCTCTTCCCAGTCGTGTCTCTTTTCCCTGGACACATTCTTTTCCCTCTCTCTTCGCTGTCCTGTCTCTTTTCCCTGGACTCTCTCTTTTCCCCCGCTTGCCTCTTTTCCCTGTTTCCCCTCGCCTGTCTCTCTCACCTCTGTTCTCTCGGCGTTCATTTTTCCCGCTTCCACTCGCCTTCCTCTATTCCCTCCCTTTCCTCCACTCCCTCTTTTCCCTCTCTCTTCCCTGTCCTGTCTCTTTTCCCTGGACTCTCTCTTTTCCCCCGCTTGCCTCTTTTCCCTGTTTCCCCTCGCCTGTCTCTCTCACCTCTGTTCTCTCGGCGTTCATTTTTCCCGCTTTCACTCGCCTTCCTCTATTCCCTCCCTTTCCTCCACTCCCTCTTTTCCCTCTCTCTTCCCTGTCCTGTCTCTTTTCCCTGGACTCTCTCTTTTCCCCCGCTTGTCTATTTTCCCTGTTTCCCCTCGCCTGTCTCTCTCACCTCTGTTCTCTCGGCGTTCATTTTTCCCGCTTTCACTCGCCTTCCTCTATTCCCTCCCTTCCCTCCACTCCCTCTTTTCCCTCTCTCTTCCCTGTCCTTTCTCTTTTCCCTGGACTCTCTCTTTCCCCCCGCTTGTCTCTTCCCCCTCTTTCCCCTCTCCTGTGTCTGTCACCTCTCTTCACTCGGTGTCTCATTTTCCCGCTTTCACTCGCCCCTCTCTTTTCCCTCTCATTCCTCAACTCTCTCTTTTCACTGTCTCTTCCCAGTCGTGTCTCTTTTCCCTGGACACATTCTTTTCCCTCTCTCTTCGCTGTCCTGTCTCTTTTCCCTGGACTCTCTCTTTTCCCCCGCTTGTCTCTTTTCCCTGTTTCCCCTCGCCTGTCTCTCTCACCTCTGTTCTCTCGGCGTTCATTTTTCCCGCTTCCACTCGCCTTCCTCTATTCCCTCCCTTTCCTCCACTCCCTCTTTTCCCTCTCTCTTCCCTGTCCTATCTCTTTTCCCTGGACTCTGTCTTTTCCCCCGCTTGCCTCTTTTCCCTGTTTCCCCTCGCCTGTCTCTCTCACCTCTGTTCTCTCGGCGTTCATTTTTCCCGCTTTCACTCGCCTTCCTCTATTCCCTCCCTTCCCTCCACTCCCTCTTTTCCCTCTCTCTTCCCTGTCCTGTCTCTTTTCCCTGGACTCTCTCTTTTCCCCCGCTTGCCTCTTTTCCCTGTTTCCCCTCGCCTGTCTCTCTCACCTCTGTTCTCTCGGCGTTCATTTTTCCCGCTTTCACTCGCCTTCCTCTATTCCCTCCCTTCCCTCCACTCCCTCTTTTCCCTCTCTCTTCCCTGTCCTGTCTCTTTTCCCTGGACTCTCTCTTTCCCCCCGCTTGTCTCTTCCCCCTCTTTCCCCTCTCCTGTGTCTGTCACCTCTCTTCACTCGGTGTCTCATTTTCCCGCTTTCACTCGCCCCTCTCTTTTCCCTCTCATTCCTCAACTCTCTCTTTTCACTGTCTCTTCCCTGTCCTGTCTCTTTTCCCTGGACTCTCTCTTTTCCCCCGCTTGCCTCTTTTCCCTGTTTCCCCTCGCCTGTGTCTCTCACCTCTGTTCTCTCGGCGTTCATTTTTCCCGCTTTCACTCGCCTTCCTCTATTCCCTCCCTTTCCTCCACTCCCTCTTTTCCCTCTCTCTTCCCTGTCCTTTCTCTTTTCCCTGGACTCTGTCTTTTCCCCCGCTTGCCTCTTTTCCCTGTTTCCCCTCGCCTGTCTCTCTCACCTCTGTTCTCTCGGCGTTCATTTTTCCCGCTTTCACTCGCCTTCCTCTATTCCCTCCCTTCCCTCCACTCCCTCTTTTCCCTCTCTCTTCCCTGTCCTGTCTCTTTTCCCTGGACTCTCTCTTTTCCCCCGCTTGTCTCTTTTCCCTGTTTCCCCTCGCCTGTCTCTCTCACCTCTGTTCTCTCAGCGTTCATTTTTCCCGCTTTCACTCGCCTTCCTCTATTCCCTCCCTTTCCTCCACTCCCTCTTTTCCCTCTCTCTTCCCTGTCCTTTCTCTTTTCCCTGGACTCTCTCTTTCCCCCCGCTTGTCTCTTCCCCCTCTTTCCCCTCTCCTGTGTCTGTCACCTCTCTTCACTCGGTGTCTCATTTTCCCGCTTTCACTCGCCCCTCTCTTTTCCCTCTCATTCCTCAACTCTCTCTTTTCACTGTCTCTTCCCAGTCGTGTCTCTTTTCCCTGGACTCTCTCTTTTCCCCCGCTTTTCTCTTTTCCCTGTTTCCCCTTGCCTGTCTCTCTCACCTCTGTTCTGTCGGCGTTCATTTTTCCTGCTTTCACTCGCCTTCCTCTATTCCCTCCCTTTCCTCCACTCCCTCTTTTCCCTCTCTCTTCCCTGTCCTGTCTCTTTTCCCTGGACTCTCTGTTTTCCCCCGCTTGTCTATTTTCCCTGTTTCCCCTCGCCTGTCTCTCTCACATCTGTTCTCTCGGCGTTCATTTTTCCCGCTTTCACTCGCCTTCCTCTATTCCCTCCCTTCCCTCCACTCCCTCTTTTCCCTCTCTCTTCCCTGTCCTGTCTCTTTTCCCTGGGCTCTCTCTTTCCCCCCGCTTGTCTCTTCCCCCTCTTTCCCCTCTCCTGTGTCTGTCACCTCTCTTCACTCGGTGTCTCATTTTCCCGCTTTCACTCGCCCCTCTCTTTTCCCTCTCATTCCTCAACTCTCTCTTTTCACTGTCTCTTCCCAGTCGTGTCTCTTTTCCCTGGACACATTCTTTTCCCTCTCTCTTCGCTGTCCTGTCTCTTTTCCCTGGACTCTCTCTTTTCCCCCGCTTGCCTCTTTTCCCTGTTTCCCCTCGCCTGTCTCTCTCACCTCTGTTCTCTCGGCGTTCATTTTTCCCGCTTCCACTCGCCTTCCTCTATTCCCTCCCTTTCCTCCACTCCCTCTTTTCCCTCTCTCTTCCCTGTCCTATCTCTTTTCCCTGGACTCTGTCTTTTCCCCCGCTTGCCTCTTTTCCCTGTTTCCCCTCGCCTGTCTCTCTCACCTCTGTTCTCTCCGCGTTCATTTTTCCCGCTTTCACTCGCCTTCCTCTATTCCCTCCCTTTCCTCCACTCCCTCTTTTCCCTCTCTCTTCCCTGTCCTTTCTCTTTTCCCTGGACTCTCTCTTTTCCCCCGCTTGTCTCTTCCCCCTCTTTCCCCTCTCCTGTGTCTGTCACCTCTCTTCACTCGGTGTCTCATTTTCCCGCTTTCACTCGCCCCTCTCTTTTCCCTCTCATTCCTCAACTCTCTCTTTTCACTGTCTCTTCCCAGTCGTGTCTCTTTTCCCTGGACTCTCTCTTTTCCCCCGCTTTTCTCTTTTCCCTGTTTCCCCTTGCCTGTCTCTCTCACCTCTGTTCTGTCGGCGTTCATTTTTCCTGCTTTCACTCGCCTTCCTCTATTCCCTCCCTTTCCTCCACTCCCTCTTTTCCCTCTCTCTTCCCTGTCCTGTCTCTTTTCCCTGGGCTCTCTCTTTCCCCCCGCTTGTCTCTTCCCCCTCTTTCCCCTCTCCTGTGTCTGTCACCTCTCTTCACTCGGTGTCTCATTTTCCCGCTTTCACTCGCCCCTCTCTTTTCCCTCTCATTCCTCAACTCTCTCTTTTCACTGTCTCTTCCCAGTCGTGTCTCTTTTCCCTGGACACATTCTTTTCCCTCTCTCTTCGCTGTCCTGTCTCTTTTCCCTGGACTCTCTCTTTTCCCCCGCTTGCCTCTTTTCCCTGTTTCCCCTCGCCTGTCTCTCTCACCTCTGTTCTCTCGGCGTTCATTTTTCCCGCTTCCACTCGCCTTCCTCTATTCCCTCCCTTTCCTCCACTCCCTCTTTTCCCTCTCTCTTCCCTGTCCTATCTCTTTTCCCTGGACTCTGTCTTTTCCCCCGCTTGCCTCTTTTCCCTGTTTCCCCTCGCCTGTCTCTCTCACCTCTGTTCTCTCCGCGTTCATTTTTCCCGCTTTCACTCGCCTTCCTCTATTCCCTCCCTTTCCTCCACTCCCTCTTTTCCCTCTCTCTTCCCTGTCCTTTCTCTTTTCCCTGGACTCTCTCTTTTCCCCCGCTTGTCTCTTCCCCCTCTTTCCCCTCTCCTGTGTCTGTCACCTCTCTTCACTCGGTGTCTCATTTTCCCGCTTTCACTCGCCCCTCTCTTTTCCCTCTCATTCCTCAACTCTCTCTTTTCACTGTCTCTTCCCAGTCGTGTCTCTTTTCCCTGGACTCTCTCTTTTCCCCCGCTTTTCTCTTTTCCCTGTTTCCCCTTGCCTGTCTCTCTCACCTCTGTTCTGTCGGCGTTCATTTTTCCTGCTTTCACTCGCCTTCCTCTATTCCCTCCCTTTCCTCCACTCCCTCTTTTCCCTCTCTCTTCCCTGTCCTGTCTCTTTTCCCTGGACTCTCTCTTTTCCCCCGCTTGTCTATTTTCCCTGTTTCCCCTCGCCTGTCTCTCTCACATCTGTTCTCTCGGCGTTCATTTTTCCCGCTTTCACTCGCCTTCCTCTATTCCCTCCCTTTCCTCCACTCCCTCTTTTCCCTCTCTCTTCCCTGTCCTGTCTCTTTTCCCTGGGCTCTCTCTTTCCCCCCGCTTGTCTCTTCCCCCTCTTTCCCCTCTCCTGTGTCTGTCACCTCTCTTCACTCGGCGTCTCATTTTCCCGCTTTCACTCGCTTCTCTCTTTTCCCTCTCATTCCTCAACTCTCTCTTTTCACTGTCTCTTCCCAGTCGTGTCTCTTTTCCCTGGACACATTCTTTTCCCTCTCTCTTCGCTGTCCTGTCTCTTTTCCCTGGACTCTCTCTTTTCCCCCGCTTGTCTCTTTTCCCTGTTTCCCCTCGCCTGTCTCTCTCACCTCTGTTCTCTCGGCGTTCATTTTTCCCGCTTCCACTCGCCTTCCTCTATTCCCTCCCTTTCCTCCACTCCCTCTTTTCCCTCTCTCTTCCCTGTCCTGTCTCTTTTCCCTGGACTCTGTCTTTTCCCCCGCTTGCCTCTTTTCCCTGTTTCCCCTCGCCTGTCTCTCTCACCTCTGTTCTCTCGGCGTTCATTTTTCCCGCTTTCACTCGCCTTCCTCTATTCCCTCCCTTCCCTCCACTCCCTCTTTTCCCTCTCTCTTCCCTGTCCTGTCTCTTTTCCCTGGACTCTCTCTTTTCCCCCGCTTGCCTCTTTTCCCTGTTTCCCCTCGCCTGTCTCTCTCACCTCTGTTCTCTCGGCGTTCATTTTTCCCGCTTTCACTCGCCTTCCTCTATTCCCTCCCTTTCCTCCACTCCCTCTTTTCCCTCTCTCTTCCCTGTCCTTTCTCTTTTCCCTGGACTCTCTCTTTCCCCCCGCTTGTCTCTTCCCCCTCTTTCCCCTCTCCTGTGTCTGTCACCTCTCTTCACTCGGTGTCTCATTTTCCCGCTTTCACTCGCCCCTCTCTTTTCCCTCTCATTCCTCAACTCTCTCTTTTCACTGTCTCTTCCCTGTCCTGTCTCTTTTCCCTGGACTCTCTCTTTTCCCCCGCTTGTCTCTTTTCCCTGTTTCCCCTCGCCTGTCTCTCTCACCTCTGTTCTCTCGGCGTTCATTTTTCCCGCTTTCACTCGCCTTCCTCTATTCCCTCCCTTCCCTCCACTCCCTCTTTTCCCTCTCTCTTCCCTGTCCTGTCTCTTTTCCCTGGACTCTCTCTTCCCCCCCGCTTGTCTCTTCCCCCTCTTTCCCCTCTCCTGTGTCTGTCACCTCTCTTCACTCGGTGTCTCATTTTCCCGCTTTCACTCGCCCCTCTCTTTTCCCTCTCATTCCTCAACTCTCTCTTTTCACTGTCTCTTCCCAGTCGTGTCTCTTTTCCCTGGACACATTCTTTTCCCTCTCTCTTCGCTGTCCTGTCTCTTTTCCCTGGACTCTCTCTTTTCCCCCGCTTGCCTCTTTTCCCTGTTTCCCCTCGCCTGTCTCTCTCACCTCTGTTCTCTCGGCGTTCATTTTTCCCGCTTCCACTCGCCTTCCTCTATTCCCTCCCTTTCCTCCACTCCCTCTTTTCCCTCTCTCTTCCCTGTCCTGTCTCTTTTCCCTGGACTCTCTCTTTTCCCCCGCTTGCCTCTTTTCCCTGTTTCCCCTCGCCTGTCTCTCTCACCTCTGTTCTCTCGGCGTTCATTTTTCCCGCTTTCACTCGCCTTCCTCTATTCCCTCCCTTCCCTCCACTCCCTCTTTTCCCTCTCTCTTCCCTGTCCTGTCTCTTTTCCCTGGACTCTCTCTTTCCCCCCGCTTGTCTCTTTTCCCTGTTTCCCCTCGCCTGTCTCTCTCACCTCTGTTCTCTCGGCGTTCATTTTTCCCGCTTCCACTCGCCTTCCTCTATTCCCTCCCTTTCCTCCACTCCCTCTTTTCCCTCTCTCTTCCCTGTCCTGTCTCTTTTCCCTGGACTCTCTCTTTTCCCCCGCTTGTCTATTTTCCCTGTTTCCCCTCGCCTGTCTCTCTCACCTCTGTTCTCTCGGCGTTCATTTTTCCCGCTTTCACTCGCCTTCCTCTATTCCCTCCCTTCCCTCCACTCCCTCTTTTCCCTCTCTCTTCCCTGTCCTGTCTCTTTTCCCTGGACTCTCTCTTTTCCCCCGCTTGTCTCTTTTCCCTGTTTCCCCTCGCCTGTCTCTCTCACCTCTGTTCTCTCGGCGTTCATTTTTCCCGCTTTCACTCGCCTTCCTCTATTCCCTCCCTTTCCTCCACTCCCTCTTTTCCCTCTCTCTTCCCTGTCCTTTCTCTTTTCCCTGGACTCTCTCTTTCCCCCCGCTTGTCTCTTCCCCCTCTTTCCCCTCTCCTGTGTCTGTCACCTCTCTTCACTCGGTGTCTCATTTTCCCGCTTTCACTCGCCCCTCTCTTTTCCCTCTCATTCCTCAACTCTCTCTTTTCACTGTCTCTTCCCTGTCCTGTCTCTTTTCCCTGGACTCTCTCTTTTCCCCCGCTTGTCTCTTTTCCCTGTTTCCCCTCGCCTGTGTCTCTCACCTCTGTTCTCTCGGCGTTCATTTTTCCCGCTTTCACTCGCCTTCCTCTATTCCCTCCCTTTCCTCCACTCCCTCTTTTCCCTCTCTCTTCCCTGTCCTTTCTCTTTTCCCTGAACTCTCTCTTCCCCCCCGCTTGTCTCTTCCCCCTCTTTCCCCTCTCCTGTGTCTGTCACCTCTCTTCACTCGGTGTCTCAATTTCCCACTTTCACTCGCCCCTCTCTTTTCCCTCTCATTCCTCAACTCTCTCTTTTCACTGTCTCTTCCCAGTCGTGTCTCTTTTCCCTGGACACATTCTTTTCCCTCTCTCTTCGCTGTCCTGTCTCTTTTCCCTGGACTCTCTCTTTTCCCCCGCTTGCCTCTTTTCCCTGTTTCCCCTCGCCTGTCTCTCTCACCTCTGTTCTCTCGGCGTTCATTTTTCCCGCTTCCACTCGCCTTCCTCTATTCCCTCCCTTTCCTCCACTCCCTCTTTTCCCTCTCTCTTCCCTGTCCTGTCTCTTTTCCCTGGACTCTCTCTTTTCCCCCGCTTGCCTCTTTTCCCTGTTTCCCCTCGCCTGTCTCTCTCACCTCTGTTCTCTCGGCGTTCATTTTTCCCGCTTCCACTCGCCTTCCTCTATTCCCTCCCTTTCCTCCACTCCCTCTTTTCCCTCTCTCTTCCCTGTCCTGTCTCTTTTCCCTGGACTCTCTCTTTTCCCCCGCTTGTCTATTTTCCCTGTTTCCCCTCGCCTGTCTCTCTCACCTCTGTTCTCTCGGCGTTCATTTTTCCCGCTTTCACTCGCCTTCCTCTATTCCCTCCCTTTCCTCCACTCCCTCTTTTCCCTCTCTCTTCCCTGTCCTGTCTCTTTTCCCTGGGCTCTCTCTTTCCCCCCGCTTGTCTCTTCCCCCTCTTTCCCCTCTCCTGTGTCTGTCACCTCTCTTCACTCGGTGTCTCATTTTCCCGCTTTCACTCGCCCCTCTCTTTTCCCTCTCATTACTCAACTCTCTCTTTTCACTGTCTCTTCCCAGTCGTGTCTCTTTTCCCTGGATAAACTCTTTTCCCCGGCTTGTCTCTTTTCCCTGTTTCCCCTCGCCTGTCTCTCTCACCTCTGTTCTGTCGGCGTTCATTTTTCCTGCTTTCACTCGCCTTCCTCTATTCCCTCCCTTCCCTCCACTCCCTCTTTTCCCTCTCTCTTCCCTGTCCTTTCTCTTTTCCCTGGACTCTCTCTTTTCCCCCGCTTGTCTCTTCCCCCTCTTTCCCCTCTCCTGTGTCTGTCACCTCTCTTCACTCGGTGTCTCATTTTCCCGCTTTCACTCGCCCCTCTCTTTTCCCTCTCATTCCTCAACTCTCTCTTTTCACTGTCTCTTCCCAGTCGTGTCTCTTTTCCCTGGACACATTCTTTTCCCTCTCTCTTCGCTGTCCTGTCTCTTTTCCCTGGACTCTCTCTTTTCCCCCGCTTGTCTCTTTTCCCTGTTTCCCCTCGCCTGTGTCTCTCACCTCTGTTCTCTCGGCGTTCATTTTTCCCGCTTTCACTCGCCTTCCTCTATTCCCTCCCTTTCCTCCACTCCCTCTTTTCCCTCTCTCTTCCCTGTCCTGTCTCTTTTCCCTGGGCTCTCTCTTTCCCCCCGCTTGTCTCTTCCCCCTCTTTCCCCTCTCCTGTGTCTGTCACCTCTCTTCACTCGGTGTCTCAATTTCCCACTTTCACTCGCCCCTCTCTTTTCCCTCTCATTCCTCAACTCTCTCTTTTCACTGTCTCTTCCCAGTCGTGTCTCTTTTCCCTGGACACATTCTTTTCCCTCTCTCTTCGCTGTCCTGTCTCTTTTCCCTGGACTCTCTCTTTTCCCCCGCTTGCCTCTTTTCCCTGTTTCCCCTCGCCTGTCTCTCTCACCTCTGTTCTCTCGGCGTTCATTTTTCCCGCTTCCACTCGCCTTCCTCTATTCCCTCCCTTTCCTCCACTCCCTCTTTTCCCTCTCTCTTCCCTGTCCTGTCTCTTTTCCCTGGACTCTCTCTTTTCCCCCGCTTGCCTCTTTTCCCTGTTTCCCCTCGCCTGTCTCTCTCACCTCTGTTCTCTCGGCGTTCATTTTTCCCGCTTTCACTCGCCTTCCTCTATTCCCTCCCTTTCCTCCACTCCCTCTTTTCCCTCTCTCTTCCCTGTCCTGTCTCTTTTCCCTGGACTCTCTCTTTTCCCCCGCTTGTCTATTTTCCCTGTTTCCCCTCGCCTGTCTCTCTCACCTCTGTTCTCTCGGCGTTCATTTTTCCCGCTTTCACTCGCCTTCCTCTATTCCCTCCCTTCCCTCCACTCCCTCTTTTCCCTCTCTCTTCCCTGTCCTTTCTCTTTTCCCTGGACTCTCTCTTTCCCCCCGCTTGTCTCTTCCCCCTCTTTCCCCTCTCCTGTGTCTGTCACCTCTCTTCACTCGGTGTCTCATTTTCCCGCTTTCACTCGCCCCTCTCTTTTCCCTCTCATTCCTCAACTCTCTCTTTTCACTGTCTCTTCCCAGTCGTGTCTCTTTTCCCTGGACACATTCTTTTCCCTCTCTCTTCCCTGTCCTATCTCTTTTCCCTGGACTCTGTCTTTTCCCCCGCTTGCCTCTTTTCCCTGTTTCCCCTCGCCTGTCTCTCTCACCTCTGTTCTCTCGGCGTTCATTTTTCCCGCTTTCACTCGCCTTCCTCTATTCCCTCCCTTCCCTCCACTCCCTCTTTTCCCTCTCTCTTCCCTGTCCTGTCTCTTTTCCCTGGACTCTCTCTTTTCCCCCGCTTGCCTCTTTTCCCTGTTTCCCCTCGCCTGTCTCTCTCACCTCTGTTCTCTCGGCGTTCATTTTTCCCGCTTTCACTCGCCTTCCTCTATTCCCTCCCTTCCCTCCACTCCCTCTTTTCCCTCTCTCTTCCCTGTCCTTTCTCTTTTCCCTGGACTCTCTCTTTCCCCCCGCTTGTCTCTTCCCCCTCTTTCCCCTCTCCTGTGTCTGTCACCTCTCTTCACTCGGTGTCTCATTTTCCCGCTTTCACTCGCCCCTCTCTTTTCCCTCTCATTCCTCAACTCTCTCTTTTCACTGTCTCTTCCCAGTCGTGTCTCTTTTCCCTGGACTCTCTCTTTTCCCCCGCTTTTCTCTTTTCCCTGTTTCCCCTTGCCTGTCTCTCTCACCTCTGTTCTGTCGGCGTTCATTTTTCCTGCTTTCACTCGCCTTCCTCTATTCCCTCCCTTTCCTCCACTCCCTCTTTTCCCTCTCTCTTCCCTGTCCTGTCTCTTTTCCCTGGACTCTCTGTTTTCCCCCGCTTGTCTATTTTCCCTGTTTCCCCTCGCCTGTCTCTCTCACATCTGTTCTCTCGGCGTTCATTTTTCCCGCTTTCACTCGCCTTCCTCTATTCCCTCCCTTCCCTCCACTCCCTCTTTTCCCTCTCTCTTCCCTGTCCTGTCTCTTTTCCCTGGGCTCTCTCTTTCCCCCCGCTTGTCTCTTCCCCCTCTTTCCCCTCTCCTGTGTCTGTCACCTCTCTTCACTCGGTGTCTCATTTTCCCGCTTTCACTCGCCCCTCTCTTTTCCCTCTCATTCCTCAACTCTCTCTTTTCACTGTCTCTTCCCAGTCGTGTCTCTTTTCCCTGGACACATTCTTTTCCCTCTCTCTTCGCTGTCCTGTCTCTTTTCCCTGGACTCTCTCTTTTCCCCCGCTTGCCTCTTTTCCCTGTTTCCCCTCGCCTGTCTCTCTCACCTCTGTTCTCTCGGCGTTCATTTTTCCCGCTTCCACTCGCCTTCCTCTATTCCCTCCCTTTCCTCCACTCCCTCTTTTCCCTCTCTCTTCCCTGTCCTATCTCTTTTCCCTGGACTCTGTCTTTTCCCCCGCTTGCCTCTTTTCCCTGTTTCCCCTCGCCTGTCTCTCTCACCTCTGTTCTCTCCGCGTTCATTTTTCCCGCTTTCACTCGCCTTCCTCTATTCCCTCCCTTTCCTCCACTCCCTCTTTTCCCTCTCTCTTCCCTGTCCTTTCTCTTTTCCCTGGACTCTCTCTTTTCCCCCGCTTGTCTCTTCCCCCTCTTTCCCCTCTCCTGTGTCTGTCACCTCTCTTCACTCGGTGTCTCATTTTCCCGCTTTCACTCGCCCCTCTCTTTTCCCTCTCATTCCTCAACTCTCTCTTTTCACTGTCTCTTCCCAGTCGTGTCTCTTTTCCCTGGACTCTCTCTTTTCCCCCGCTTTTCTCTTTTCCCTGTTTCCCCTTGCCTGTCTCTCTCACCTCTGTTCTGTCGGCGTTCATTTTTCCTGCTTTCACTCGCCTTCCTCTATTCCCTCCCTTTCCTCCACTCCCTCTTTTCCCTCTCTCTTCCCTGTCCTGTCTCTTTTCCCTGGACTCTCTCTTTTCCCCCGCTTGTCTATTTTCCCTGTTTCCCCTCGCCTGTCTCTCTCACATCTGTTCTCTCGGCGTTCATTTTTCCCGCTTTCACTCGCCTTCCTCTATTCCCTCCCTTTCCTCCACTCCCTCTTTTCCCTCTCTCTTCCCTGTCCTGTCTCTTTTCCCTGGGCTCTCTCTTTCCCCCCGCTTGTCTCTTCCCCCTCTTTCCCCTCTCCTGTGTCTGTCACCTCTCTTCACTCGGCGTCTCATTTTCCCGCTTTCACTCGCCCCTCTCTTTTCCCTCTCATTCCTCAACTCTCTCTTTTCACTGTCTCTTCCCAGTCGTGTCTCTTTTCCCTGGACACATTCTTTTCCCTCTCTCTTCGCTGTCCTGTCTCTTTTCCCTGGACTCTCTCTTTTCCCCCGCTTGCCTCTTTTCCCTGTTTCCCCTCGCCTGTCTCTCTCACCTCTGTTCTCTCGGCGTTCATTTTTCCCGCTTCCACTCGCCTTCCTCTATTCCCTCCCTTTCCTCCACTCCCTCTTTTCCCTCTCTCTTCCCTGTCCTGTCTCTTTTCCCTGGACTCTCTCTTTTCCCCCGCTTGCCTCTTTTCCCTGTTTCCCCTCGCCTGTCTCTCTCACCTCTGTTCTCTCGGCGTTCATTTTTCCCGCTTTCACTCGCCTTCCTCTATTCCCTCCCTTCCCTCCACTCCCTCTTTTCCCTCTCTCTTCCCTGTCCTGTCTCTTTTCCCTGGACTCTCTCTTTTCCCCCGCTTGCCTCTTTTCCCTGTTTCCCCTCGCCTGTCTCTCTCACCTCTGTTCTCTCGGCGTTCATTTTTCCCGCTTTCACTCGCCTTCCTCTATTCCCTCCCTTTCCTCCACTCCCTCTTTTCCCTCTCTCTTCCCTGTCCTTTCTCTTTTCCCTGGACTCTCTCTTTCCCCCCGCTTGTCTCTTCCCCCTCTTTCCCCTCTCCTGTGTCTGTCACCTCTCTTCACTCGGTGTCTCATTTTCCCGCTTTCACTCGCCCCTCTCTTTTCCCTCTCATTCCTCAACTCTCTCTTTTCACTGTCTCTTCCCTGTCCTGTCTCTTTTCCCTGGACTCTCTCTTTTCCCCCGCTTGCCTCTTTTCCCTGTTTCCCCTCGCCTGTCTCTCTCACCTCTGTTCTCTCGGCGTTCATTTTTCCCGCTTTCACTCGCCTTCCTCTATTCCCTCCCTTCCCTCCACTCCCTCTTTTCCCTCTCTCTTCCCTGTCCTGTCTCTTTTCCCTGGACTCTCTCTTCCCCCCCGCTTGTCTCTTCCCCCTCTTTCCCCTCTCCTGTGTCTGTCACCTCTCTTCACTCGGTGTCTCATTTTCCCGCTTTCACTCGCCCCTCTCTTTTCCCTCTCATTCCTCAACTCTCTCTTTTCACTGTCTCTTCCCAGTCGTGTCTCTTTTCCCTGGACACATTCTTTTCCCTCTCTCTTCGCTGTCCTGTCTCTTTTCCCTGGACTCTCTCTTTTCCCCCGCTTGCCTCTTTTCCCTGTTTCCCCTCGCCTGTCTCTCTCACCTCTGTTCTCTCGGCGTTCATTTTTCCCGCTTCCACTCGCCTTCCTCTATTCCCTCCCTTTCCTCCACTCCCTCTTTTCCCTCTCTCTTCCCTGTCCTGTCTCTTTTCCCTGGACTCTCTCTTTTCCCCCGCTTGCCTCTTTTCCCTGTTTCCCCTCGCCTGTCTCTCTCACCTCTGTTCTCTCGGCGTTCATTTTTCCCGCTTTCACTCGCCTTCCTCTATTCCCTCCCTTCCCTCCACTCCCTCTTTTCCCTCTCTCTTCCCTGTCCTGTCTCTTTTCCCTGGACTCTCTCTTTCCCCCCGCTTGTCTCTTTTCCCTGTTTCCCCTCGCCTGTCTCTCTCACCTCTGTTCTCTCGGCGTTCATTTTTCCCGCTTCCACTCGCCTTCCTCTATTCCCTCCCTTTCCTCCACTCCCTCTTTTCCCTCTCTCTTCCCTGTCCTGTCTCTTTTCCCTGGACTCTCTCTTTTCCCCCGCTTGTCTATTTTCCCTGTTTCCCCTCGCCTGTCTCTCTCACCTCTGTTCTCTCGGCGTTCATTTTTCCCGCTTTCACTCGCCTTCCTCTATTCCCTCCCTTCCCTCCACTCCCTCTTTTCCCTCTCTCTTCCCTGTCCTGTCTCTTTTCCCTGGACTCTCTCTTTTCCCCCGCTTGTCTCTTTTCCCTGTTTCCCCTCGCCTGTCTCTCTCACCTCTGTTCTCTCGGCGTTCATTTTTCCCGCTTTCACTCGCCTTCCTCTATTCCCTCCCTTTCCTCCACTCCCTCTTTTCCCTCTCTCTTCCCTGTCCTTTCTCTTTTCCCTGGACTCTCTCTTTCCCCCCGCTTGTCTCTTCCCCCTCTTTCCCCTCTCCTGTGTCTGTCACCTCTCTTCACTCGGTGTCTCATTTTCCCGCTTTCACTCGCCCCTCTCTTTTCCCTCTCATTCCTCAACTCTCTCTTTTCACTGTCTCTTCCCTGTCCTGTCTCTTTTCCCTGGACTCTCTCTTTTCCCCCGCTTGTCTCTTTTCCCTGTTTCCCCTCGCCTGTGTCTCTCACCTCTGTTCTCTCGGCGTTCATTTTTCCCGCTTTCACTCGCCTTCCTCTATTCCCTCCCTTTCCTCCACTCCCTCTTTTCCCTCTCTCTTCCCTGTCCTTTCTCTTTTCCCTGAACTCTCTCTTCCCCCCCGCTTGTCTCTTCCCCCTCTTTCCCCTCTCCTGTGTCTGTCACCTCTCTTCACTCGGTGTCTCAATTTCCCACTTTCACTCGCCCCTCTCTTTTCCCTCTCATTCCTCAACTCTCTCTTTTCACTGTCTCTTCCCAGTCGTGTCTCTTTTCCCTGGACACATTCTTTTCCCTCTCTCTTCGCTGTCCTGTCTCTTTTCCCTGGACTCTCTCTTTTCCCCCGCTTGCCTCTTTTCCCTGTTTCCCCTCGCCTGTCTCTCTCACCTCTGTTCTCTCGGCGTTCATTTTTCCCGCTTCCACTCGCCTTCCTCTATTCCCTCCCTTTCCTCCACTCCCTCTTTTCCCTCTCTCTTCCCTGTCCTGTCTCTTTTCCCTGGACTCTCTCTTTTCCCCCGCTTGCCTCTTTTCCCTGTTTCCCCTCGCCTGTCTCTCTCACCTCTGTTCTCTCGGCGTTCATTTTTCCCGCTTCCACTCGCCTTCCTCTATTCCCTCCCTTTCCTCCACTCCCTCTTTTCCCTCTCTCTTCCCTGTCCTGTCTCTTTTCCCTGGACTCTCTCTTTTCCCCCGCTTGTCTATTTTCCCTGTTTCCCCTCGCCTGTCTCTCTCACCTCTGTTCTCTCGGCGTTCATTTTTCCCGCTTTCACTCGCCTTCCTCTATTCCCTCCCTTTCCTCCACTCCCTCTTTTCCCTCTCTCTTCCCTGTCCTGTCTCTTTTCCCTGGGCTCTCTCTTTCCCCCCGCTTGTCTCTTCCCCCTCTTTCCCCTCTCCTGTGTCTGTCACCTCTCTTCACTCGGTGTCTCATTTTCCCGCTTTCACTCGCCCCTCTCTTTTCCCTCTCATTACTCAACTCTCTCTTTTCACTGTCTCTTCCCAGTCGTGTCTCTTTTCCCTGGATAAACTCTTTTCCCCGGCTTGTCTCTTTTCCCTGTTTCCCCTCGCCTGTCTCTCTCACCTCTGTTCTCTCGGCGTTCATTTTTCCTGCTTTCACTCGCCTTCCTCTATTCCCTCCCTTCCCTCCACTCCCTCTTTTCCCTCTCTCTTCCCTGTCCTTTCTCTTTTCCCTGGACTCTCTCTTTTCCCCCGCTTGTCTCTTCCCCCTCTTTCCCCTCTCCTGTGTCTGTCACCTCTCTTCACTCGGTGTCTCATTTTCCCGCTTTCACTCGCCCCTCTCTTTTCCCTCTCATTCCTCAACTCTCTCTTTTCACTGTCTCTTCCCAGTCGTGTCTCTTTTCCCTGGACACATTCTTTTCCCTCTCTCTTCGCTGTCCTGTCTCTTTTCCCTGGACTCTCTCTTTTCCCCCGCTTGCCTCTTTTCCCTGTTTCCCCTCGCCTGTGTCTCTCACCTCTGTTCTCTCGGCGTTCATTTTTCCCGCTTTCACTCGCCTTCCTCTATTCCCTCCCTTTCCTCCACTCCCTCTTTTCCCTCTCTCTTCCCTGTCCTGTCTCTTTTCCCTGGGCTCTCTCTTTCCCCCCGCTTGTCTCTTCCCCCTCTTTCCCCTCTCCTGTGTCTGTCACCTCTCTTCACTCGGTGTCTCATTTTCCCGCTTTCACTCGCCCCTCTCTTTTCCCTCTCATTCCTCAACTCTCTCTTTTCACTGTCTCTTCCCAGTCGTGTCTCTTTTCCCTGGACTCTCTCTTTCCCCCCGCTTTTCTCTTTTCCCTGTTTCCCCTCGCCTGTGTCTCTCACCTCTGTTCTCTCGGCGTTCATTTTTCCCGCTTTCACTCGCCTTCCTCTATTCCCTCCCTTTCCACCACTCCCTCTTTCCCCTCTCTCTTCCCTGTCCTGTCTCTTTTCCCTGGACTCTCTCTTTCCCCCCGCTTGTCTCTTCCCCCTCTTTCCCCTCTCCTGTGTCTGTCACCTCTCTTCACTCGGTGTCTCATTTTCCCGCTTTCACTCGCCCCTCTCTTTTCCCTCTCATTCCTCAACTCTCTCTTTTCACTGTCTCTTCCCAGTCGTGTCTCTTTTCCCTGGACTCTCTCTTTTCCCCCGCTTTTCTCTTTTCCCTGTTTCCCCTCGCCTGTCTCTCTCACCTCTGTTCTGTCGGCGTTCATTTTTCCTGCTTTCACTCGCCTTCCTCTATTCCCTCCCTTTCCTCCACTCCCTCTTTTCCCTCTCTCTTCCCTGTCCTGTCTCTTTTCCCTGGGCTCTCTCTTTCCCCCCGCTTGTCTCTTCCCCCTCTTTCCCCTCTCCTGTGTCTGTCACCTCTCTTCACTCGGTGTCTCATTTTCCCGCTTTCACTCGCCCCTCTCTTTTCCCTCTCATTCCTCAACTCTCTCTTTTCACTGTCTCTTCCCAGTCGTGTCTCTTTTCCCTGGACACATTCTTTTCCCTCTCTCTTCGCTGTCCTGTCTCTTTTCCCTGGACTCTCTCTTTTCCCCCGCTTGCCTCTTTTCCCTGTTTCCCCTCGCCTGTGTCTCTCACCTCTGTTCTCTCGGCGTTCATTTTTCCCGCTTTCACTCGCCTTCCTCTATTCCCTCCCTTTCCTCCACTCCCTCTTTTCCCTCTCTCTTCCCTGTCCTGTCTCTTTTCCCTGGGCTCTCTCTTTTCCCCCGCTTGCCTCTTTTCCCTGTTTCCCCTCGCCTGTGTCTCTCACCTCTGTTCTCTCGGCGTTCATTTTTCCCGCTTCCACTCGCCTTCCTCTATTCCCTCCCTTTCCACCACTCCCTCTTTTCCCTCTCTCTTCCCTGTCCTGTCTCTTTTCCCTGGACTCTCTCTTTTCCCCCGCTTGTCTCTTTTCCCTGTTTCCCCTCGCCTGTCTCTCTCACCTCTGTTCTCTCCGCGTTCATTTTTCCCGCTTTCACTCGCCTTCCTCTATTCCCTCCCTTTCCTCCACTCCCTCTTTTCCCTCTCTCTTCCCTGTCCTTTCTCTTTTCCCTGGACTCTCTCTTTTCCCCCGCTTGTCTCTTCCCCCTCTTTCCCCTCTCCTGTGTCTGTCACCTCTCTTCACTCGGTGTCTCATTTTCCCGCTTTCACTCGCCCCTCTCTTTTCCCTCTCATTCCTCAACTCTCTCTTTTCACTGTCTCTTCCCAGTCGTGTCTCTTTTCCCTGGACTCTCTCTTTTCCCCCGCTTTTCTCTTTTCCCTGTTTCCCCTTGCCTGTCTCGCTCACCTCTGTTCTCTCGGCGTTCATTTTTCCCGCTTCCACTCGCCTTCCTCTATTCCCTCCCTTTCCTCCACTCCCTCTTTTCCCTCTCTCTTCCCTGTCCTATCTCTTTTCCCTGGACTCTGTCTTTTCCCCCGCTTGCCTCTTTTCCCTGTTTCCCCTCGCCTGTCTCTCTCACCTCTGTTCTCTCGGCGTTCATTTTTCCCGCTTTCCCTCGCCTTCCTCTATTCCCTCCCTTCCCTCCACTCCCTCTTTTCCCTCTCTCTTCCCTGTCCTGTCTCTTTTCCCTGGACTCTCTCTTTTCCCCCGCTTGTCTCTTTTCCCTGTTTCCCCTCGCCTGTCTCTCTCACCTCTGTTCTCTCAGCGTTCATTTTTCCCGCTTTCACTCGCCTTCCTCTATTCCCTCCCTTTCCTCCACTCCCTCTTTTCCCTCTCTCTTCCCTGTCCTTTCTCTTTTCCCTGGACTCTCTCTTTTCCCCCGCTTGTCTCTTCCCCCTCTTTCCCCTCTCCTGTGTCTGTCACCTCTCTTCACTCGGTGTCTCATTTTCCCGCTTTCACTCGCCCCTCTCATTTCCCTCTCATTCCTCAACTCTCTCTTTTCACTGTCTCTTCCCAGTCGTGTCTCTTTTCCCTGGACTCTCTCTTTTCCCCCGCTTTTCTCTTTTCCCTGTTTCCCCTTGCCTGTCTCTCTCACCTCTGTTCTGTCGGCGTTCATTTTTCCTGCTTTCACTCGCCTTCCTCTATTCCCTCCCTTTCCTCCACTCCCTCTTTTCCCTCTCTCTTCCCTGTCCTGTCTCTTTTCCCTGGACTCTCTGTTTTCCCCCACTTGTCTATTTTCCCTGTTTCCCCTCGCCTGTCTCTCTCACATCTGTTCTCTCGGCGTTCATTTTTCCCGCTTTCACTCGCCTTCCTCTATTCCCTCCCTTTCCTCCACTCCCTCTTTTCCCTCTCTCTTCCCTGTCCTGTCTCTTTTCCATGGGCTCTCTCTTTCCCCCCGCTTGTCTCTTCCCCCTCTTTCCCCTCTCCTGTGTCTGTCACCTCTCTTCACTCGGTGTCTCATTTTCCCGCTTTCACTCGCCCCTCTCTTTTCCCTCTCATTCCTCAACTCTCTCTTTTCACTGTCTCTTCCCAGTCGTGTCTCTTTTTCCTGGACACATTCTTTTCCCTCTCTCTTCGCTGTCCTGTCTCTTTTCCCTGGACTCTCTCTTTTCCCCCGCTTGCCTCTTTTCCCTGTTTCCCCTCGCCTGTCTCTCTCACCTCTGTTCTCTCGGCGTTCATTTTTCCCGCTTCCACTCGCCTTCCTCTATTCCCTCCCTTTCCTCCACTCCCTCTTTTCCCTCTCTCTTCCCTGTCCTTTCTCTTTTCCCTGGACTCTCTCTTTTCCCCCGCTTGTCTCTTCCCCCTCTTTCCCCTCTCCTGTGTCTGTCACCTCTCTTCACTCGGTGTCTCATTTTCCCGCTTTCACTCGCCCCTCTCTTTTCCCTCTCATTCCTCAACTCTCTCTTTTCACTGTCTCTTCCCAGTCGTGTCTCTTTTCCCTGGACTCTCTCTTTTCCCCCGCTTTTCTCTTTTCCCTGTTTCCCCTTGCCTGTCTCTCTCACCTCTGTTCTGTCGGCGTTCATTTTTCCCGCTTCCACTCGCCTTCCTCTATTCCCTCCCTTTCCTCCACTCCCTCTTTTCCCTCTCTCTTCCCTGTCCTGTCTCTTTTCCCTGGACTCTCTGTTTTCCCCCACTTGTCTATTTTCCCTGTTTCCCCTCGCCTGTCTCTCTCACATCTGTTGTCTCGGCGTTCATTTTTCCCGCTTTCACTCGCCTTCCTCTATTCCCTCCCTTTCCTCCACTCCCTCTTTTCCCTCTCTCTTCCCTGTCCTGTCTCTTTTCCATGGGCTCTCTCTTTCCCCCCGCTTGTCTCTTCCCCCTCTTTCCCCTCTCCTGTGTCTGTCACCTCTCTTCACTCGGTGTCTCATTTTCCCGCTTTCACTCGCCCCTCTCTTTTCCCTCTCATTCCTCAACTCTCTCTTTTCACTGTCTCTTCCCAGTCGTGTCTCTTTTTCCTGGACACATTCTTTTCCCTCTCTCTTCGCTGTCCTGTCTCTTTTCCCTGGACTCTCTCTTTTCCCCCGCTTGCCTCTTTTCCCTGTTTCCCCTCGCCTGTCTCTCTCACCTCTGTTCTCTCGGCGTTCATTTTTCCCGCTTCCACTCGCCTTCCTCTATTCCCTCCCTTTCCTCCACTCCCTCTTTTCCCTCTCTCTTCCCTGTCCTGTCTCTTTTCCCTTGACTCTCTCTTTTCCCCCGCTTGCCTCTTTTCCCTGTTTCCCCTCGCCTGTCTCTCTCACCTCTGTTCTCTCGGCGTTCATTTTTCCCGCTTTCACTCGCCTTCCTCTATTCCCTCCCTTCCCTCCACTCCCTCTTTTCCCTCTCTCTTCCCTGTCCTGTCTCTTTTCCCTGGACTCTCTCTTTTCCCCCGCTTTTCTCTTTTCCCTGTTTCCCCTCGCCTGTCTCTCTCACCTCTGTTCTCTCAGCGTTCATTTTTCCCGCTTTCACTCGCCTTCCTCTATTCCCTCCCTTTCCTCCACTCCCTCTTTTCCCTCTCTCTTCCCTGTCCTTTCTCTTTTCCCTGGACTCTCTCTTTTCCCCCGCTTGTCTCTTCCCCCTCTTTCCCCTCTCCTGTGTCTGTCACCTCTCTTCACTCGGTGTCTCATTTTCCCGCTTTCACTCGCCCCTCTCTTTTCCCTCTCATTCCTCAACTCTCTCTTTTCACTGTCTCTTCCCAGTCGTGTCTCTTTTCCCTGGACTCTCTCTTTTCCCCCGCTTGTCTCTTTTCCCTGTTTCCCCTCGCCTGTGTCTCTCACCTCTGTTCTCTCGGCGTTCATTTTTCCCGCTTTCACTCGCCTTCCTCTATTCCCTCCCTTTCCTCCACTCCCTCTTTTCCCTCTCTCTTCCCTGTCCTGTCTCTTTTCCCTGAACTCTCTCTCCCCCCCCGCTTGTCTCTTCCCCCTCTTTCCCCTCTCCTGTGTCTGTCACCTCTCTTCACTCGGTGTGTCAATTTCCCACTTTCACTCGCCCCTCTCTTTTCCCTCTCATTCCTCAACTCTCTCTTTTCACTGTCTCTTCCCAGTCGTGTCTCTTTTCCCTGGACACATTCTTTTCCCTCTCTCTTCGCTGTCCTGTCTCTTTTCCCTGGACTCTCTCTTTTCCCCCGCTTGCCTCTTTTCCCTGTTTCCCCTCGCCTGTCTCTCTCACCTCTGTTCTCTCAGCGTTCATTTTTCCCGCTTTCACTCGCCTTCCTCTATTCCCTCCCTTTCCTCCACTCCCTCTTTTCCCTCTCTCTTCCCTGTCCTTTCTCTTTTCCCTGGACTCTCTCTTTTCCCCCGCTTGTCTCTTCCCCCTCTTTCCCCTCTCCTGTGTCTGTCACCTCTCTTCACTCGGTGTCTCATTTTCCCGCTTTCACTCGCCCCTCTCATTTCCCTCTCATTCCTCAACTCTCTCTTTTCACTGTCTCTTCCCAGTCGTGTCTCTTTTCCCTGGACTCTCTCTTTTCCCCCGCTTTTCTCTTTTCCCTGTTTCCCCTTGCCTGTCTCTCTCACCTCTGTTCTGTCGGCGTTCATTTTTCCTGCTTTCACTCGCCTTCCTCTATTCCCTCCCTTTCCTCCACTCCCTCTTTTCCCTCTCTCTTCCCTGTCCTGTCTCTTTTCCCTGGACTCTCTGTTTTCCCCCACTTGTCTATTTTCCCTGTTTCCCCTCGCCTGTCTCTCTCACATCTGTTCTCTCGGCGTTCATTTTTCCCGCTTTCACTCGCCTTCCTCTATTCCCTCCCTTTCCTCCACTCCCTCTTTTCCCTCTCTCTTCCCTGTCCTGTCTCTTTTCCATGGGCTCTCTCTTTCCCCCCGCTTGTCTCTTCCCCCTCTTTCCCCTCTCCTGTGTCTGTCACCTCTCTTCACTCGGTGTCTCATTTTCCCGCTTTCACTCGCCCCTCTCTTTTCCCTCTCATTCCTCAACTCTCTCTTTTCACTGTCTCTTCCCAGTCGTGTCTCTTTTCCCTGGACACATTCTTTTCCCTCTCTCTTCGCTGTCCTGTCTCTTTTCCCTGGACTCTCTCTTTTCCCCCGCTTGCCTCTTTTCCCTGTTTCCCCTCGCCTGTCTCTCTCACCTCTGTTCTCTCGGCGTTCATTTTTCCCGCTTCCACTCGCCTTCCTCTATTCCCTCCCTTTCCTCCACTCCCTCTTTTCCCTCTCTCTTCCCTGTCCTGTCTCTTTTCCCTTGACTCTCTCTTTTCCCCCGCTTGCCTCTTTTCCCTGTTTCCCCTCGCCTGTCTCTCTCACCTCTGTTCTCTCGGCGTTCATTTTTCCCGCTTTCACTCGCCTTCCTCTATTCCCTCCCTTCCCTCCACTCCCTCTTTTCCCTCTCTCTTCCCTGTCCTGTCTCTTTTCCCTGGACTCTCTCTTTTCCCCCGCTTTTCTCTTTTCCCTGTTTCCCCTCGCCTGTCTCTCTCACCTCTGTTCTCTCAGCGTTCATTTTTCCCGCTTCCACTCGCCTTCCTCTATTCCCTCCCTTTCCTCCACTCCCTCTTTTCCCTCTCTCTTCCCTGTCCTTTCTCTTTTCCCTGGACTCTCTCTTTTCCCCCGCTTGTCTCTTCCCCCTCTTTCCCCTCTCCTGTGTCTGTCACCTCTCTTCACTCGGTGTCTCATTTTCCCGCTTTCACTCGCCCCTCTCTTTTCCCTCTCATTCCTCAACTCTCTCTTTTCACTGTCTCTTCCCAGTCGTGTCTCTTTTCCCTGGACTCTCTCTTTTCCCCCGCTTGTCTCTTTTCCCTGTTTCCCCTCGCCTGTGTCTCTCACCTCTGTTCTCTCGGCGTTCATTTTTCCCGCTTTCACTCGCCTTCCTCTATTCCCTCCCTTTCCTCCACTCCCTCTTTTCCCTCTCTCTTCCCTGTCCTGTCTCTTTTCCCTGAACTCTCTCTCCCCCCCCGCTTGTCTCTTCCCCCTCTTTCCCCTCTCCTGTGTCTGTCACCTCTCTTCACTCGGTGTCTCAATTTCCCACTTTCACTCGCCCCTCTCTTTTCCCTCTCATTCCTCAACTCTCTCTTTTCACTGTCTCTTCCCAGTCGTGTCTCTTTTCCCTGGACACATTCTTTTCCCTCTCTCTTCGCTGTCCTGTCTCTTTTCCCTGGACTCTCTCTTTTCCCCCGCTTGCCTCTTTTCCCTGTTTCCCCTCGCCTGTGTCTCTCACCTCTGTTCTCTCGGCGTTCATTTTTCCCGCTTTCACTCGCCTTCCTCTATTCCCTCCCTTTCCTCCACTCCCTCTTTTCCCTCTCTCTTCCCTGTCCTGTCTCTTTTCCCTGGGCTCTCTCTTTTCCCCCGCTTGTCTCTTCCCCCTCTTTCCCCTCTCCTGTGTCTGTCACCTCTCTTCACTCGGTGTCTCAATTTCCCACTTTCACTCGCCCCTCTCTTTTCCCTCTCATTCCTCAACTCTCTCTTTTCACTGTCTCTTCCCAGTCGTGTCTCTTTTCCCTGGACACATTCTTTTCCCTCTCTCTTCGCTGTCCTGTCTCTTTTCCCTGGACTCTCTCTTTTCCCCCGCTTGCCTCTTTTCCCTGTTTCCCCTCGCCTGTCTCTCTCACCTCTGTTCTCTCGGCGTTCATTTTTCCCGCTTTCACTCGCCTTCCTCTATTCCCTCCCTTCCCTCCACTCCCTCTTTTCCCTCTCTCTTCCCTGTCCTGTCTCTTTTCCCTGGACTCTCTCTTTCCCCCCGCTTGTCTCTTTTCCCTGTTTCCCCTCGCCTGTCTCTCTCACCTCTGTTCTCTCGGCGTTCATTTTTCCCGCTTCCACTCGCCTTCCTCTATTCCCTCCCTTTCCCCCACTCCCTCTTTTCCCTCTCTCTTCCCTGTCCTGTCTCTTTTCCCTGGACTCTCTCTTTTCCCCCGCTTGCCTCTTTTCCCTGTTTCCCCTCGCCTGTCTCTCTCACATCTGTTCTCTCGGCGTTCATTTTTCCCGCTTTCACTCGCCTTCCTCTATTCCCTCCCTTTCCTCCACTCCCTCTTTTCCCTCTCTCTTCCCTGTCCTTTCTCTTTTCCCTGGACTCTCTCTTTTCCCCCGCTTGTCTCTTCCCCCTCTTTCCCCTCTCCTGTGTCTGTCACCTCTCTTCACTCGGTGTCTCATTTTCCCGCTTTCACTCGCCCCTCTCTTTTCCCTCTCATTCCTCAACTCTCTCTTTTCACTGTCTCTTCCCAGTCGTGTCTCTTTTCCCTGGACTCTCTCTTTTCCCCCGCTTGTCTCTTTTCCCTGTTTCCCCTCGCCTGTCTCTCTCACCTCTGTTCTCTCGGCGTTCATTTTTCCTGCTTTCACTCGCCTTCCTCTATTCCCTCCCTTTCCTCCACTCCCTCTTTTCCCTCTCTCTTCCCTGTCCTGTCTCTTTTCCCTGGACTCTCTCTTTTCCCCCGCTTGCCTCTTTTCCCTGTTTCCCCTCGCCTGTCTCTCTCACCTCTGTTCTCTCGGCGTTCATTTTTCCCGCTTCCACTCGCCTTCCTGTATTCCCTCCCTTTCCTCCACTCCCTCTTTTCCCTCTCTCTTCCCTGTCCTATCTCTTTTCCCTGGACTCTGTCTTTTCCCCCGCTTGCCTCTTTTCCCTGTTTCCCCTCGCCTGTCTCTCTCACCTCTGTTCTCTCGGCGTTCATTTTTCCCGCTTTCACTCGCCTTCCTCTATTCCCTCCCTTCCCTCCACTCCCTCTTTTCCCTCTCTCTTCCCTGTCCTGTCTCTTTTCCCTGGACGCTCTCTTTTCCCCCGCTTGTCTCTTTTCCCTGTTTCCCCTCGCCTGTCTCTCTCACCTCTGTTCTCTCAGCGTTCATTTTTCCCGCTTTCACTCGCCTTCCTCTATTCCCTCCCTTTCCTCCACTCCCTCTTTTCCCTCTCTCTCCCCTGTCCTTTCTCTTTTCCCTGGACTCTCTCTTTTCCCCCGCTTGTCTCTTCCCCCTCTTTCCCCTCTCCTGTGTCTGTCACCTCTCTTCACTCGGTGTCTCATTTTCCCGCTTTCACTCGCCCCTCTCTTTTCCCTCTCATTCCTCAACTCTCTCTTTTCACTGTCTCTTCCCAGTCGTGTCTCTTTTCCCTGGACTCTGTCTTTTCCCCCGCTTGCCTCTTTTCCCTGTTTCCCCTCGCCTGTCTCTCTCACCTCTGTTCTCTCGGCGTTCATTTTTCCCGCTTCCACTCGCCTTCCTCTATTCCCTCCCTTTCCCCCACTCCCTCTTTTCCCTCTCTCTTCCCTGTCCTGTCTCTTTTCCCTGGACTCTCTCTTTTCCCCCGCTTGCCTCTTTTCCCTGTTTCCCCTCGCCTGTCTCTCTCACATCTGTTCTCTCGGCGTTCATTTTTCCCGCTTTCACTCGCCTTCCTCTATTCCCTCCCTTTCCTCCACTCCCTCTTTTCCCTCTCTCTTCCCTGTCCTGTCTCTTTTCCCTGGACTCTCTCTTTTCCCCCGCTTGTCTCTTCCCCCTCTTTCCCCTCTCCTGTGTCTGTCACCTCTCTTCACTCGGTGTCTCATTTTCCCGCTTTCACTCGCCCCTCTCTTTTCCCTCTCATTCCTCAACTCTCTCTTTTCACTGTCTCTTCCCAGTCGTGTCTCTTTTCCCTGGACTCTCTCTTTTCCCCCGCTTTTCTCTTTTCCCTGTTTCCCCTCGCCTGTCTCTCTCACATCTGTTCTCTCGGCGTTCATTTTTCCTGCTTTCACTCGCCTTCCTCTATTCCCTCCCTTTCCTCCACTCCCTCTTTTCCCTCTCTCTTCCCTGTCCTGTCTCTTTTCCCTGGACTCTCTCTTTTCCCCCGCTTGCCTCTTTTCCCTGTTTCCCCTCGCCTGTCTCTCTCACCTCTGTTCTCTCGGCGTTCATTTTTCCCGCTTCCACTCGCCTTCCTGTATTCCCTCCCTTTCCTCCACTCCCTCTTTTCCCTCTCTCTTCCCTGTCCTATCTCTTTTCCCTGGACTCTGTCTTTTCCCCCGCTTGCCTCTTTTTCCTGTTTCCCCTCGCCTGTCTCTCTCACCTCTGTTCTCTCGGCGTTCATTTTTCCCGCTTTCACTCGCCTTCCTCTATTCCCTCCCTTCCCTCCACTCCCTCTTTTCCCTCTCTCTTCCCTGTCCTGTCTCTTTTCCCTGGACGCTCTCTTTTCCCCCGCTTGTCTCTTTTCCCTGTTTCCCCTCGCCTGTCTCTCTCACCTCTGTTCTCTCAGCGTTCATTTTTCCCGCTTTCACTCGCCTTCCTCTATTCCCTCCCTTTCCTCCACTCCCTCTTTTCCCTCTCTCTCCCCTGTACTTTCTCTTTTCCCTGGACTCTCTCTTTTCCCCCGCTTGTCTCTTCCCCCTCTTTCCCCTCTCCTGTGTCTGTCACCTCTCTTCACTCGGTGTCTCATTTTCCCGCTTTCACTCGCCCCTCTCTTTTCCCTCTCATTCCTCTTCTCTCTCTTTTCACTGTCTCTTCCCTGTCCTGTCTCTTTTCCCTGGACTCTCTCTTTTCCCCCGCTTGTCTCTTTTCCCTGTTTCCCCTCGCCTGTCTCTCTCACCTCTGTTCTCTCGGCGTTCATTTTCCCCGCTTCCACTCGCCTTCCTCTATTCCCTCCCTTTCCTCCACTCCCTCTTTTCCCTCTCTCTTCCCTGTCCTGTCTCTTTTCCCTGGGCTCTCTCTTTCCCCCCGCTTGTCTCTTCCCCCTCTTTCCCCTCTCCTGTGTCTGTCACCTCTCTTCACTCGGTGTCTCAATTTCCCACTTTCACTCGCCCCTCTCTTTTCCCTCTCATTCATCAACTCTCTCATTTCACTGTCTCTTCCCAGTCGTGTCTCTTTTCCCTGGACACATTCTTTTCCCTCTCTCTTCGCTGTCCTGTCTCTTTTCCCTGGACTCTCTCTTTTCCCCCGCTTGCCTCTTTTCCCTGTTTCCCCTCGCCTGTCTCTCTCACCTCTGTTCTCTCGGCGTTCATTTTTCCCGCTTCCACTCGCCTTCCTCTATTCCCTCCCTTTCCTCCACTCCCTCTTTTCCCTCTCTCTTCCCTGTCCTGTCTCTTTTCCCTGGACTCTCTCTTTTCCCCCGCTTGCCTCTTTTCCCTGTTTCCCCTCGCCTGTCTCTCTCACCTCTGTTGTCTCGGCGTTCATTTTTCCCGCTTTCACTTGCCTTCCTCTATTCCCTCCCTTTCCTCCACTCCCTCTTTTCCCTCTCTCTTCCCTGTCCTGTCTCTTTTCCCTGGACTCTCTCTTTCCCCCCGCTTGTCTCTTTTCCCTGTTTCCCCTCGCCTGTCTCTCTCACCTCTGTTCTCTCGGCGTTCATTTTTCCCGCTTCCACTCGCCTTCCTCTATTCCCTCCCTTTCCTCCACTCCCTCTTTTCCCTCTCTCTTCCCTGTCCTGTCTCTTTTCCCTGGACTCTCTCTTTTCCACCGCTTGTCTATTTTCCCTGTTTCCCCTCGCCTGTCTCTCTCACCTCTGTTCTCTCGGCGTTCATTTTTCCCGCTTCCACTCGCCTTCCTCTATTCCCTCCCTTTCCCCCACTCCCTCTTTTCCCTCTCTCTTCCCTGTCCTGTCTCTTTTCCCTGGACTCTCTCTTTTCCCCCGCTTGCCTCTTTTCCCTGTTTCCCCTCGCCTGTCTCTCTCACCTCTGTTCTCTCGGCGTTCATTTTTCCCGCTTCCACTCGCCTTCCTGTATTCCCTCCCTTTCCTCCACTCCCTCTTTTCCCTCTCTCTTCCCTGTCCTATCTCTTTTCCCTGGACTCTGTCTTTTCCCCCGCTTGCCTCTTTTCCCTGTTTCCCCTCGCCTGTCTCTCTCACCTCTGTTCTCTCGGCGTTCATTTTTCCCGCTTCCACTCGCCTTCCTCTATTCCCTCCCTTTCCCCCACTCCCTCTTTTCCCTCTCTCTTCCCTGTCCTGTCTCTTTTCCCTGGACTCTCTCTTTTCCCCCGCTTGCCTCTTTTCCCTGTTTCCCCTCGCCTGTCTCTCTCACATCTGTTCTCTCGGCGTTCATTTTTCCCGCTTTCACTCGCCTTCCTCTATTCCCTCCCTTTCCTCCACTCCCTCTTTTCCCTCTCTCTTCCCTGTCCTTTCTCTTTTCCCTGGACTCTCTCTTTTCCCCCGCTTGTCTCTTCCCCCTCTTTCCCCTCTCCTGTGTCTGTCACCTCTCTTCACTCGGTGTCTCATTTTCCCGCTTTCACTCGCCCCTCTCTTTTCCCTCTCATTCCTCAACTCTCTCTTTTCACTGTCTCTTCCCAGTCGTGTCTCTTTTCCCTGGACTCTCTCTTTTCCCCCGCTTTTCTCTTTTCCCTGTTTCCCCTCGCCTGTCTCTCTCACATCTGTTCTCTCGGCGTTCATTTTTCCTGCTTTCACTCGCCTTCCTCTATTCCCTCCCTTTCCTCCACTCCCTCTTTTCCCTCTCTCTTCCCTGTCCTGTCTCTTTTCCCTGGACTCTCTCTTTTCCCCCGCTTGCCTCTTTTCCCTGTTTCCCCTCGCCTGTCTCTCTCACCTCTGTTCTCTCGGCGTTCATTTTTCCCGCTTCCACTCGCCTTCCTGTATTCCCTCCCTTTCCTCCACTCCCTCTTTTCCCTCTCTCTTCCCTGTCCTATCTCTTTTCCCTGGACTCTGTCTTTTCCCCCGCTTGCCTCTTTTTCCTGTTTCCCCTCGCCTGTCTCTCTCACCTCTGTTCTCTCGGCGTTCATTTTTCCCGCTTTCACTCGCCTTCCTCTATTCCCTCCCTTCCCTCCACTCCCTCTTTTCCCTCTCTCTTCCCTGTCCTGTCTCTTTTCCCTGGACGCTCTCTTTTCCCCCGCTTGTCTCTTTTCCCTGTTTCCCCTCGCCTGTCTCTCTCACCTCTGTTCTCTCAGCGTTCATTTTTCCCGCTTTCACTCGCCTTCCTCTATTCCCTCCCTTTCCTCCACTCCCTCTTTTCCCTCTCTCTCCCCTGTCCTTTCTCTTTTCCCTGGACTCTCTCTTTTCCCCCGCTTGTCTCTTCCCCCTCTTTCCCCTCTCCTGTGTCTGTCACCTCTCTTCACTCGGTGTCTCATTTTCCCGCTTTCACTCGCCCCTCTCTTTTCCCTCTCATTCCTCTTCTCTCTCTTTTCACTGTCTCTTCCCTGTCCTGTCTCTTTTCCCTGGACTCTCTCTTTTCCCCCGCTTGTCTCTTTTCCCTGTTTCCCCTCGCCTGTCTCTCTCACCTCTGTTCTCTCGGCGTTCATTTTCCCCGCTTCCACTCGCCTTCCTCTATTCCCTCCCTTTCCTCCACTCCCTCTTTTCCCTCTCTCTTCCCTGTCCTGTCTCTTTTCCCTGGGCTCTCTCTTTCCCCCCGCTTGTCTCTTCCCCCTCTTTCCCCTCTCCTGTGTCTGTCACCTCTCTTCACTCGGTGTCTCAATTTCCCACTTTCACTCGCCCCTCTCTTTTCCCTCTCATTCATCAACTCTCTCTTTTCACTGTCTCTTCCCAGTCGTGTCTCTTTTCCCTGGACACATTCTTTTCCCTCTCTCTTCGCTGTCCTGTCTCTTTTCCCTGGACTCTCTCTTTTCCCCCGCTTGCCTCTTTTCCCTGTTTCCCCTCGCCTGTCTCTCTCACCTCTGTTCTCTCGGCGTTCATTTTTCCCGCTTCCACTCGCCTTCCTCTATTCCCTCCCTTTCCTCCACTCCCTCTTTTCCCTCTCTCTTCCCTGTCCTGTCTCTTTTCCCTGGACTCTCTCTTTTCCCCCGCTTGCCTCTTTTCCCTGTTTCCCCTCGCCTGTCTCTCTCACCTCTGTTGTCTCGGCGTTCATTTTTCCCGCTTTCACTTGCCTTCCTCTATTCCCTCCCTTTCCTCCACTCCCTCTTTTCCCTCTCTCTTCCCTGTCCTGTCTCTTTTCCCTGGACTCTCTCTTTCCCCCCGCTTGTCTCTTTTCCCTGTTTCCCCTCGCCTGTCTCTCTCACCTCTGTTCTCTCGGCGTTCATTTTTCCCGCTTCCACTCGCCTTCCTCTATTCCCTCCCTTTCCTCCACTCCCTCTTTTCCCTCTCTCTTCCCTGTCCTGTCTCTTTTCCCTGGACTCTCTCTTTTCCACCGCTTGTCTATTTTCCCTGTTTCCCCTCGCCTGTCTCTCTCACATCTGTTCTCTCGGCGTTCATTTTTCCCGCTTCCACTCGCCTTCCTCTATTCCCTCCCTTTCCTCCACTCCCTCTTTTCCCTCTCTCTTCCCTGTCCTGTCTCTTTTCCCTGGACTCTCTCTTTCCCCCCGCTTGCCTCTTTTCCCTGTTTCCCCTCGCCTGTGTCTCTCACCTCTGTTCTCTCGGCGTTCATTTTTCCCGCTTTCACTCGCCTTCCTCTATTCCCTCCCTTTCCACCACTCCCTCTTTTCCCTCTCTCTTCCCTGTCCTGTCTCTTTTCCCTGGGCTCTCTCTTTCCCCCCGCTTGTCTCTTCCCCCTCTTTCCCCTCTCCTGTGTCTGTCACCTCTCTTCACTCGGTGTCTCATTTTCCCGCTTTCACTCGCCCCTCTCTTTTCCCTCTCATTCCTCAACTCTCTCTTTTCACTGTCTCTTCCCAGTCGTGTCTCTTTTCCCTGGACTCTCTCTTTTCCCCCGCTTTTCTCTTTTCCCTGTTTCCCCTTGCCTGTCTCTCTCACCTCTGTTCTGTCGGCGTTCATTTTTCCTGCTTTCACTCGCCTTCCTCTATTCCCTCCCTTTCCTCCACTCCCTCTTTTCCCTCTCTCTTCCCTGTCCTGTCTCTTTTCCCTGGACTCTCTCTTTTCCCCCGCTTGTCTATTTTCCCTGTTTCCCCTCGCCTGTCTCTCTCACCTCTGTTCTCTCGGCGTTCATTTTTCCCGCTTTCACTCGCCTTCCTCTATTCCCTCCCTTTCCTCCACTCCCTCTTTTCCCTCTCTCTTCCCTGTCCTGTCTCTTTTCCCTGGGCTCTCTCTTTCCCCCCGCTTGTCTCTTCCCCCTCTTTCCCCTCTCCTGTGTCTGTCACCTCTCTTCACTCGGCGTCTCATTTTCCCGCTTTCACTCGCCCCTCTCTTTTCCCTCTCATTCCTCAACTCTCTCTTTTCACTGTCTCTTCCCAGTCGTGTCTCTTTTCCCTGGACACATTCTTTTCCCTCTCTCTTCGCTGTCCTGTCTCTTTTCCCTGGACTCTCTCTTTTCCCCCGCTTGCCTCTTTTCCCTGTTTCCCCTCGCCTGTCTCTCTCACCTCTGTTCTCTCGGCGTTCATTTTTCCCGCTTCCACTCGCCTTCCTCTATTCCCTCCCTTTCCTCCACTCCCTCTTTTCCCTCTCTCTTCCCTGTCCTGTCTCTTTTCCCTTGACTCTCTC
Source organism: Haliaeetus albicilla (assembly GCF_947461875.1). Taxonomy (NCBI): domain Eukaryota; kingdom Metazoa; phylum Chordata; class Aves; order Accipitriformes; family Accipitridae; genus Haliaeetus; species Haliaeetus albicilla. Next base: position 54,154 of record NW_027212547.1, read on the forward strand.
TTTTCCCCCGCTTGCCTCTTTTCCCTGTTTCCCCTCGCCTGTCTCTCTCACCTCTGTTCTCTCGGCGTTCATTTTTCCCGCTTTCACTCGCCTTCCTCTATTCCCTCCCTTCCCTCCACTCCCTCTTTTCCCTCTCTCTTCCCTGTCCTGTCTCTTTTCCCTGGACTCTCTCTTTTCCCCCGCTTGTCTCTTTTCCCTGTTTCCCCTCGCCTGTCTCTCTCACCTCTGTTCTCTCAGCGTTCATTTTTCCCGCTTTCACTCGCCTTCCTCTATTCCCTCCCTTTCCTCCACTCCCTCTTTTCCCTCTCTCTTCCCTGTCCTTTCTCTTTTCCCTGGACTCTCTCTTTTCCCCCGCTTGTCTCTTCCCCCTCTTTCCCCTCTCCTGTGTCTGTCACCTCTCTTCACTCGGTGTCTCATTTTCCCGCTTTCACTCGCCCCTCTCTTTTCCCTCTCATTCCTCAACTCTCTCTTTTCACTGTCTCTTCCCTGTCCTGTCTCTTTTCCCTGGACTCTCTCTTTTCCCCCGCTTGCCTCTTTTCCCTGTTTCCCCTCGCCTGTCTCTCTCACCTCTGTTGTCTCGGCGTTCATTTTTCCCGCTTTCACTTGCCTTCCTCTATTCCCTCCCTTTCCTCCACTCCCTCTTTTCCCTCTCTCTTCCCTGTCCTGTCTCTTTTCCCTGGACTCTCTCTTTCCCCCCGCTTGTCTCTTTTCCCTGTTTCCCCTCGCCTGTCTCTCTCACCTCTGTTCTCTCGGCGTTCATTTTTTCCCGCTTCCACTCGCCTTCCTCTATTCCCTCCCTTTCCTCCACTCCCTCTTTTCCCTCTCTCTTCCCTGTCCTGTCTCTTTTCCCTGGACTCTCTCTTTTCCACCGCTTGTCTATTTTCCCTGTTTCCCCTCGCCTGTCTCTCTCACCTCTGTTCTCTCGGCGTTCATTTTTCCCGCTTCCACTCGCCTTCCTCTATTCCCTCCCTTTCCTCCACTCCCTCTTTTCCCTCTCTCTTCCCTGTCCTGTCTCTTTTCCCTGGACTCTCACTTTCCCCCCGCTTGCCTCTTTTCCCTGTTTCCCCTCGCCTGTGTCTCTCACCTCTGTTCTCTCGGCGTTCATTTTTCCCGCTTTCACTCGCCTTCCTCTATTCCCTCCCTTTCCACCACTCCCTCTTTTCCCTCTCTCTTCCCTGTCCTGTCTCTTTTCCCTGGGCTCTCTCTTTCCCCCCGCTTGTCTCTTCCCCCTCTTTCCCCTCTCCTGTGTCTGTCACCTCTCTTCACTCGGTGTCTCATTTTCCCGCTTTCACTCGCCCCTCTCTTTTCCCTCTCATTCCTCAACTCTCTCTTTTCACTGTCTCTTCCCAGTCGTGTCTCTTTTCCCTGGACTCTCTCTTTTCCCCCGCTTTTCTCTTTTCCCTGTTTCCCCTTGCCTGTCTCTCTCACCTCTGTTCTGTCGGCGTTCATTTTTCCTGCTTTCACTCGCCTTCCTCTATTCCCTCCCTTTCCTCCACTCCCTCTTTTCCCTCTCTCTTCCCTGTCCTGTCTCTTTTCCCTGGACTCTCTCTTTTCCCCCGCTTGTCTATTTTCCCTGTTTCCCCTCGCCTGTCTCTCTCACCTCTGTTCTCTCGGCGTTCATTTTTCCCGCTTTCACTCGCCTTCCTCTATTCCCTCCCTTTCCTCCACTCCCTCTTTTCCCTCTCTCTTCCCTGTCCTGTCTCTTTTCCCTGGGCTCTCTCTTTCCCCCCGCTTGTCTCTTCCCCCTCTTTCCCCTCTCCTGTGTCTGTCACCTCTCTTCACTCGGCGTCTCATTTTCCCGCTTTCACTCGCCCCTCTCTTTTCCCTCTCATTCCTCAACTCTCTCTTTTCACTGTCTCTTCCCAGTCGTGTCTCTTTTCCCTGGACACATTCTTTTCCCTCTCTCTTCGCTGTCCTGTCTCTTTTCCCTGGACTCTCTCTTTTCCCCCGGTTGCCTCTTTTCCCTGTTTCCCCTCGCCTGTCTCTCTCACCTCTGTTCTCTCGGCGTTCATTTTTCCCGCTTCCACTCGCCTTCCTCTATTCCCTCCCTTTCCTCCACTCCCTCTTTTCCCTCTCTCTTCCCTGTCCTGTCTCTTTTCCCTTGACTCTCTCTTTTCCCCCGCTTGCCTCTTTTCCCTGTTTCCCCTCGCCTGTCTCTCTCACCTCTGTTCTCTCGGCGTTCATTTTTCCCGCTTTCACTCGCCTTCCTCTATTCCCTCCCTTCCCTCCACTCCCTCTTTTCCCTCTCTCTTCCCTGTCCTGTCTCTTTTCCCTGGACTCTCTCTTTTCCCCCGCTTGCCTCTTTTCCCTGTTTCCCCTCGCCTGTCTCTCTCACCTCTGTTCTCTCAGCGTTCATTTTTCCCGCTTTCACTCGCCTTCCTCTATTCCCTCCCTTTCCTCCACTCCCTCTTTTCCCTCTCTCTTCCCTGTCCTTTCTCTTTTCCCTGGACTCTCTCTTTTCCCCCGCTTGTCTCTTCCCCCTCTTTCCCCTCTCCTGTGTCTGTCACCTCTCTTCACTCGGTGTCTCATTTTCCCGCTTTCACTCGCCCCTCTCTTTTCCCTCTCATTCCTCAACTCTCTCTTTTCACTGTCTCTTCCCAGTCGTGTCTCTTTTCCCTGGACTCTCTCTTTTCCCCCGCTTGTCTCTTTTCCCTGTTTCCCCTCGCCTGTGTCTCTCACCTCTGTTCTCTCGGCGTTCATTTTTCCCGCTTTCACTCGCCTTCCTCTATTCCCTCCCTTTCCTCCACTCCCTCTTTTCCCTCTCTCTTCCCTGTCCTGTCTCTTTTCCCTGAACTCTCTCTTCCCCCCCGCTTGTCTCTTCCCCCTCTTTCCCCTCTCCTGTGTCTGTCACCTCTCTTCACTCGGTGTCTCAATTTCCCACTTTCACTCGCCCCTCTCTTTTCCCTCTCATTCCTCAACTCTCTCTTTTCCCTCTCTCTTCGCTGTCCTGTCTCTTTTCCCTGGACTCTCTCTTTTCCCCCGCTTGTCTCTTTTCCCTGTTTCCCCTCGCCTGTCTCTCTCACCTCTGTTCTCTCGGCGTTCATTTTTCCCGCTTTCACTCGCCTTCCTCTATTCCCTCCCTTTCCTCCACTCCCTCTTTTCCCTCTCTCTTCCCTGTCCTTTCTCTTTTCCCTGGACTCTCTCTTTTCCCCCGCTTGTCTCTTCCCCCTCTTTCCCCTCTCCTGTGTCTGTCACCTCTCTTCACTCGGTGTCTCAATTTCCCACTTTCACTCGCCCCTCTCTTTTCCCTCTCATTCCTCAACTCTCTCTTTTCACTGTCTCTTCCCAGTCGTGTCTCTTTTCCCTGGACACATTCTTTTCCCTCTCTCTTCGCTGTCCTGTCTCTTTTCCCTGGACTCTCTCTTTTCCCCCGCTTGCCTCTTTTCCCTGTTTCCCCTCGCCTGTCTCTCTCACCTCTGTTCTCTCGGCGTTCATTTTTCCCGCTTTCACTCGCCTTCCTCTATTCCCTCCCTTTCCTCCACTCCCTCTTTTCCCTCTCTCTTCCCTGTCCTTTCTCTTTTCCCTGGACTCTCTCTTTTCCCCCGCTTGTCTCTTCCCCCTCTTTCCCCTCTCCTGTGTCTGTCACCTCTCTTCACTCGGTGTCTCATTTTCCCGCTTTCACTCGCCCCTCTCTTTTCCCTCTCATTCCTCAACTCTCTCTTTTCACTGTCTCTTCCCAGTCGTGTCTCTTTTCCCTGGACTCTCTCTTTTCCCCCGCTTTTCTCTTTTCCCTGTTTCCCCTCGCCTGTCTCTCTCACCTCTGTTCTCTCGGCGTTCATTTTTCCTGCTTTCACTCGCCTTCCTCTATTCCCTCCCTTTCCTCCACTCCCTCTTTTCCCTCTCTCTTCCCTGTCCTTTCTCTTTTCCCTGGACTCTCTCTTTTCCCCCGCTTGTCTCTTCCCCCTCTTTCCCCTCTCCTGTGTCTGTCACCTCTCTTCACTCGGTGTCTCATTTTCCCGCTTTCACTCGCCCCTCTCTTTTCCCTCTCATTCCTCAACTCTCTCTTTTCACTGTCTCTTCCCAGTCGTGTCTCTTTTCCCTGGACTCTCTCTTTTCCCCCGCTTGCCTCTTTTCCCTGTTTCCCCTCGCCTGTCTCTCTCACCTCTGTTCTCTCGGCGTTCATTTTTCCCGCTTCCACTCGCCTTCCTCTATTCCCTCCCTTTCCTCCACTCCCTCTTTTCCCTCTCTCTTCCCTGTCCTATCTCTTTTCCCTGGACTCTGTCTTTTCCCCCGCTTGCCTCTTTTCCCTGTTTCCCCTCGCCTGTCTCTCTCACCTCTGTTCTCTCGGCGTTCATTTTTCCCGCTTTCACTCGCCTTCCTCTATTCCCTCCCTTCCCTCCACTCCCTCTTTTCCCTCTCTCTTCCCTGTCCTGTCTCTTTTCCCTGGACGCTCTCTTTTCCCCCGCTTGTCTCTTTTCCCTGTTTCCCCTCGCCTGTCTCTCTCACCTCTGTTCTCTCAGCGTTCATTTTTCCCGCTTTCACTCGCCTTCCTCTATTCCCTCCCTTTCCTCCACTCCCTCTTTTCCCTCTCTCTCCCCTGTCCTTTCTCTTTTCCCTGGACTCTCTCTTTTCCCCCGCTTGTCTCTTCCCCCTCTTTCCCCTCTCCTGTGTCTGTCACCTCTCTTCACTCGGTGTCTCATTTTCCCGCTTTCACTCGCCCCTCTCTTTTCCCTCTCATTACTCAACTCTCTCTTTTCAGTGTCTCTTCCCAGTCGTGTCTCTTTTCCCTGGACTCTCTCTTTTCCCCCGCTTTTCTCTTTTCCCTGTTTCCCCTTGCCTGTCTCTCTCACCTCTGTTCTCTCGGCGTTCATTTTTCCTGCTTTCACTCGCCTTCCTCTATTCCCTCCCTTTCCTCCACTCCCTCTTTTCCCTCTCTCTTCCCTGTCCTGTCTCTTTTCCCTGGACTCTCTCTTTCCCCCCGCTTGTCTCTTCCCCCTCTTTCCCCTCTCCTGTGTCTGTCACCTCTCTTCACTCGGTGTCTCATTTTCCCGCTTTCACTCGCCCCTCTCTTTTCCCTCTCATTCCTCTTCTCTCTCTTTTCACTGTCTCTTCCCTGTCCTGTCTCTTTTCCCTGGACTCTCTCTTTTCCCCCGCTTGTCTCTTTTCCCTGTTTCCCCTCGCCTGTCTCTCTCACCTCTGTTCTCTCGGCGTTCATTTTTCCCGCTTCCACTCGCCTTCCTCTATTCCCTCCCTTTCCTCCACTCCCTCTTTTCCCTCTCTCTTCCCTGTCCTGTCTCTTTTCCCTGGGCTCTCTCTTTCCCCCCGCTTGTCTATTTTCCCTGTTTCCCCTCGCCTGTCTCTCTCACATCTGTTCTCTCGGCGTTCATTTTTCCCGCTTCCACTCGCCTTCCTCTATTCCCTCCCTTTCCTCCACTCCCTCTTTTCCCTCTCTCTTCCCTGTCCTGTCTCTTTTCCCTGGAATCTCTCTTTCCCCCCGCTTGTCTCTTTTCCCTGTTTCCCCTCGCCTGTGTCTCTCACCTCTGTTCTCTCGGCGTTCATTTTTCCCGCTTTCACTCGCCTTCCTCTATTCCCTCCCTTTCCACCACTCCCTCTTTTCCCTCTCTCTTCCCTGTCCTTTCTCTTTTCCCTGGGCTCTCTCTTTTCCCCCGCTTGTCTCTTCCCCCTCTTTCCCCTCTCCTGTGTCTGTCACCTCTCTTCACTCGGTGTCTCATTTTCCCGCTTTCACTCGCCCCTCTCTTTTCCCTCTCATTCCTCAACTCTCTCTTTTCACTGTCTCTTCCCAGTCGTGTCTCTTTTCCCTGGATTCTCTCTTTTCCCCCGCTTTTCTCTTTTCCCTGTTTCCCCTTGCCTGTCTCTCTCACCTCTGTTCTGTCGGCGTTCATTTTTCCTGCTTTCACTCGCCTTCCTCTATTCCCTCCCTTTCCTCCACTCCCTCTTTTCCCTCTCTCTTCCCTGTCCTGTCTCTTTTCCCTGGACTCTCTCTTTTCCCCCGCTTGTCTATTTTCCCTGTTTCCCCTCGCCTGTCTCTCTCACCTCTGTTCTCTCGGCGTTCATTTTCCCCGCTTTCACTCGCCTTCCTCTATTCCCTCCCTTTCCTCCACTCCCTCTTTTCCCTCTCTCTTCCCTGTCCTGTCTCTTTTCCCTGGGCTCTCTCTTTCCCCCCGCTTGTCTCTTCCCCCTCTTTCCCCTCTCCTGTGTCTGTCACCTCTCTTCACTCGGCGTCTCATTTTCCCGCTTTCACTCGCCCCTCTCTTTTCCCTCTCATTCCTCAACTCTCTCTTTTCACTGTCTCTTCCCAGTCGTGTCTCTTTTCCCTGGACACATTCTTTTCCCTCTCTCTTCGCTGTCCTGTCTCTTTTCCCTGGACTCTCTCTTTTCCCCCGCTTGCCTCTTTTCCCTGTTTCCCCTCGCCTGTCTCTCTCACCTCTGTTCTCTCGGCGTTCATTTTTCCCGCTTCCACTCGCCTTCCTCTATTCCCTCCCTTTCCTCCACTCCCTCTTTTCCCTCTCTCTTCCCTGTCCTGTCTCTTTTCCCTTGACTCTCTCTTTTCCCCCGCTTGCCTCTTTTCCCTGTTTCCCCTCGCCTGTCTCTCTCACCTCTGTTCTCTCGGCGTTCATTTTTCCCGCTTTCACTCGCCTTCCTCTATTCCCTCCCTTCCCTCCACTCCCTCTTTTCCCTCTCTCTTCCCTGTCCTGTCTCTTTTCCCTGGACTCTCTCTTTTCCCCCGCTTGTCTCTTTTCCCTGTTTCCCCTCGCCTGTCTCTCTCACCTCTGTTCTCTCAGCGTTCATTTTTCCCGCTTTCACTCGCCTTCCTCTATTCCCTCCCTTTCCTCCACTCCCTCTTTTCCCTCTCTCTTCCCTGTCCTGTATCTTTTCCCTGGACTCTCTCTTTTCCCCCGCTTGTCTCTTCCCCCTCTTTCCCCTCTCCTGTGTCTGTCACCTCTCTTCACTCGGTGTCTCATTTTCCCGCTTTCACTCGCCCCTCTCTTTTCCCTCTCATTCCTCAACTCTCTCTTTTCACTGTCTCTTCCCAGTCGTGTCTCTTTTCCCTGGACTCTCTCTTTTCCCCCGCTTGTCTCTTTTCCCTGTTTCCCCTCGCCTGTGTCTCTCACCTCTGTTCTCTCGGCGTTCATTTTTCCCGCTTTCACTCGCCTTCCTCTATTCCCTCCCTTTCCTCCACTCCCTCTTTTCCCTCTCTCTTCCCTGTCCTGTCTCTTTTCCCTGAACTCTCTCTTCCCCCCCGCTTGTCTCTTCCCCCTCTTTCCCCTCTCCTGTGTCTGTCACCTCTCTTCACTCGGTGTCTCAATTTCCCACTTTCACTCGCCCCTCTCTTTTCCCTCTCATTCCTCAACTCTCTCTTTTCCCTCTCTCTTCGCTGTCCTGTCTCTTTTCCCTGGACTCTCTCTTTTCCCCCGCTTGTCTCTTTTCCCTGTTTCCCCTCGCCTGTCTCTCTCACCTCTGTTCTCTCGGCGTTCATTTTTCCCGCTTTCACTCGCCTTCCTCTATTCCCTCCCTTTCCTCCACTCCCTCTTTTCCCTCTCTCTTCCCTGTCCTTTCTCTTTTCCCTGGACTCTCTCTTTTCCCCCGCTTGTCTCTTCCCCCTCTTTCCCCTCTCCTGTGTCTGTCACCTCTCTTCACTCGGTGTCTCAATTTCCCACTTTCACTCGCCCCTCTCTTTTCCCTCTCATTCCTCAACTCTCTCTTTTCACTGTCTCTTCCCAGTCGTGTCTCTTTTCCCTGGACACATTCTTTTCCCTCTCTCTTCGCTGTCCTGTCTCTTTTCCCTGGACTCTCTCTTTTCCCCCGCTTGCCTCTTTTCCCTGTTTCCCCTCGCCTGTCTCTCTCACCTCTGTTCTCTCGGCGTTCATTTTTCCCGCTTTCACTCGCCTTCCTCTATTCCCTCCCTTCCCTCCACTCCCTCTTTTCCCTCTCTCTTCCCTGTCCTGTCTCTTTTCCCTGGACTCTCTCTTTTCCCCCGCTTGCCTCTTTTCCCTGTTTCCCCTCGCCTGTCTCTCTCACATCTGTTCTCTCGGCGTTCATTTTTCCCGCTTTCACTCGCCTTCCTCTATTCCCTCCCTTTCCTCCACTCCCTCTTTTCCCTCTCTCTTCCCTGTCCTTTCTCTTTTCCCTGGACTCTCTCTTTTCCCCCGCTTGTCTCTTCCCCCTCTTTCCCCTCTCCTGTGTCTGTCACCTCTCTTCACTCGGTGTCTCATTTTCCCGCTTTCACTCGCCCCTCTCTTTTCCCTCTCATTCCTCAACTCTCTCTTTTCACTGTCTCTTCCCAGTCGTGTCTCTTTTCCCTGGACTCTCTCTTTTCCCCCGCTTTTCTCTTTTCCCTGTTTCCCCTCGCCTGTCTCTCTCACCTCTGTTCTCTCGGCGTTCATTTTTCCTGCTTTCACTCGCCTTCCTCTATTCCCTCCCTTTCCTCCACTCCCTCTTTTCCCTCTCTCTTCCCTGTCCTGTCTCTTTTCCCTGGACTCTCTCTTTTCCCCCGCTTGCCTCTTTTCCCTGTTTCCCCTCGCCTGTCTCTCTCACCTCTGTTCTCTCGGCGTTCATTTTTCCCGCTTCCACTCGCCTTCCTCTATTCCCTCCCTTTCCTCCACTCCCTCTTTTCCCTCTCTCTTCCCTGTCCTATCTCTTTTCCCTGGACTCTGTCTTTTCCCCCGCTTGCCTCTTTTCCCTGTTTCCCCTCGCCTGTCTCTCTCACCTCTGTTCTCTCGGCGTTCATTTTTCCCGCTTTCACTCGCCTTCCTCTATTCCCTCCCTTCCCTCCACTCCCTCTTTTCCCTCTCTCTTCCCTGTCCTGTCTCTTTTCCCTGGACGCTCTCTTTTCCCCCGCTTGTCTCTTTTCCCTGTTTCCCCTCGCCTGTCTCTCTCACCTCTGTTCTCTCAGCGTTCATTTTTCCCGCTTTCACTCGCCTTCCTCTATTCCCTCCCTTTCCTCCACTCCCTCTTTTCCCTCTCTCTCCCCTGTCCTTTCTCTTTTCCCTGGACTCTCTCTTTTCCCCCGCTTGTCTCTTCCCCCTCTTTCCCCTCTCCTGTGTCTGTCACCTCTCTTCACTCGGTGTCTCATTTTCCCGCTTTCACTCGCCCCTCTCTTTTCCCTCTCATTACTCAACTCTCTCTTTTCAGTGTCTCTTCCCAGTCGTGTCTCTTTTCCCTGGACTCTCTCTTTTCCCCCGCTTTTCTCTTTTCCCTTTTTCCCCTTGCCTGTCTCTCTCACCTCTGTTCTCTCGGCGTTCATTTTTCCTGCTTTCACTCGCCTTCCTCTATTCCCTCCCTTTCCTCCACTCCCTCTTTTCCCTCTCTCTTCCCTGTCCTGTCTCTTTTCCCTGGACTCTCTCTTTCCCCCCGCTTGTCTCTTCCCCCTCTTTCCCCTCTCCTGTGTCTGTCACCTCTCTTCACTCGGTGTCTCATTTTCCCGCTTTCACTCGCCCCTCTCTTTTCCCTCTCATTCCTCTTCTCTCTCTTTTCACTGTCTCTTCCCTGTCCTGTCTCTTTTCCCTGGACTCTCTCTTTTCCCCCGCTTGTCTCTTTTCCCTGTTTCCCCTCGCCTGTCTCTCTCACCTCTGTTCTCTCGGCGTTCATTTTTCCCGCTTCCACTCGCCTTCCTCTATTCCCTCCCTTTCCTCCACTCCCTCTTTTCCCTCTCTCTTCCCTGTCCTGTCTCTTTTCCCTGGGCTCTCTCTTTCCCCCCGCTTGTCTCTTCCCCCTCTTTCCCCTCTCCTGTGTCTGTCACCTCTCTTCACTCGGTGTCTCAATTTCCCACTTTCACTCGCCCCTCTCTTTTCCCTCTCATTCATCAACTCTCTCTTTTCACTGTCTCTTCCCAGTCGTGTCTCTTTTCCCTGGACACATTCTTTTCCCTCTCTCTTCGCTGTCCTGTCTCTTTTCCCTGGACTCTCTCTTTTCCCCCGCTTGCCTCTTTTCCCTGTTTCCCCTCGCCTGTCTCTCTCACCTGTGTTCTCTCGGCGTTCATTTTTCCCGCTTCCACTCGCCTTCCTCTATTCCCTCCCTTTCCTCCACTCCCTCTTTTCCCTCTCTCTTCCCTGTCCTGTCTCTTTTCCCTGGACTCTCTCTTTTCCCCCGCTTGCCTCTTTTCCCTGTTTCCCCTCGCCTGTCTCTCTCACCTCTGTTGTCTCGGCGTTCATTTTTCCCGCTTTCACTTGCCTTCCTCTATTCCCTCCCTTTCCTCCACTCCCTCTTTTCCCTCTCTCTTCCCTGTCCTGTCTCTTTTCCCTGGACTCTCTCTTTCCCCCCGCTTGTCTCTTCCCCCTCTTTCCCCTCTCCTGTGTCTGTCACCTCTCTTCACTCGGTGTCTCATTTTCCCGCTTTCACTCGCCCCTCTCTTTTCCCTCTCATTCCTCTTCTCTCTCTTTTCACTGTCTCTTCCCTGTCCTGTCTCTTTTCCCTGGACTCTCTCTTTCCCCCCGCTTGTCTCTTTTCCCTGTTTCCCCTCGCCTGTCTCTCTCACCTCTGTTCTCTCGGCGTTCATTTTTCCCGCTTCCACTCGCCTTCCTCTATTCCCTCCCTTTCCTCCACTCCCTCTTTTCCCTCTCTCTTCCCTGTCCTGTCTCTTTTCCCTGGACTCTCTCTTTTCCACCGCTTGTCTATTTTCCCTGTTTCCCCTCGCCTGTCTCTCTCACATCTGTTCTCTCGGCGTTCATTTTTCCCGCTTCCACTCGCCTTCCTCTATTCCCTCCCTTTCCTCCACTCCCTCTTTTCCCTCTCTCTTCCCTGTCCTGTCTCTTTTCCCTGGACTCTCTCTTTCCCCCCGCTTGCCTCTTTTCCCTGTTTCCCCTCGCCTGTGTCTCTCACCTCTGTTCTCTCGGCGTTCATTTTTCCCGCTTTCACTCGCCTTCCTCTATTCCCTCCCTTTCCACCACTCCCTCTTTTCCCTCTCTCTTCCCTGTCCTGTCTCTTTTCCCTGGGCTCTCTCTTTCCCCCCGCTTGTCTCTTCCCCCTCTTTCCCCTCTCCTGTGTCTGTCACCTCTCTTCACTCGGTGTCTCATTTTCCCGCTTTCACTCGCCCCTCTCTTTTCCCTCTCATTCCTCAACTCTCTCTTTTCACTGTCTCTTCCCAGTCGTGTCTCTTTTCCCTGGACTCTCTCTTTTCCCCCGCTTTTCTCTTTTCCCTGTTTCCCCTCGCCTGTGTCTCTCACCTCTGTTCTCTCGGCGTTCATTTTTCCTGCTTTCACTCGCCTTCCTCTATTCCCTCCCTTCCCTCCACTCCCTCTTTTCCCTCTCTCTTCCCTGTCCTGTCTCTTTTCCCTGGACTCTCTCTTTTCCCCCGCTTGTCTCTTCCCCCTCTTTCCCCTCTCCTGTGTCTGTCACCTCTCTTCACTCGGTGTCTCATTTTCCCGCTTTCACTCGCCCCTCTCTTTTCCCTCTCATTCCTCAACTCTCTCTTTTCACTGTCTCTTCCCAGTCGTGTCTCTTTTCCCTGGACTCTCTCTTTTCCCCCGCTTTTCTCTTTTCCCTGTTTCCCCTCGCCTGTGTCTCTCACCTCTGTTCTCTCGGCGTTCATTTTTCCCGCTTTCACTCGCCTTCCTCTATTCCCTCCCTTCCCTCCACTCCCTCTTTTCCCTCTCTCTTCCCTGTCCTGTCTCTTTTCCCTGGACTCTCTCTTTTCCCCCGCTTGTCTCTTCCCCCTCTTTCCCCTCTCCTGTGTCTGTCACCTCTCTTCACTCGGTGTCTCATTTTCCCGCTTTCACTCGCCCCTCTCTTTTCCCTCTCATTCCTCAACTCTCTCGTTTCACTGTCTCTTCCCAGTCGTGTCTCTTTTCCCTGGACTCTCTCTTTTCCCCCGCTTGTCTCTTTTCCCTGTTTCCCCTCGCCTGTCTCTCTCACCTCTGTTCTCTCCGCGTTCATTTTTCCCGCTTTCACTCGCCTTCCTCTATTCCCTCCCTTTCCACCACTCCCTCTTTTCCCTCTCTCTTCCCTGTCCTGTCTCTTTTCCCTGGACTCTCTCTTTTCCCCCGCTTGTCTCTTCCCCCTCTTTCCCCTCTCCTGTGTCTGTCACCTCTCTTCACTCGGTGTCTCATTTTCCCGCTTTCACTCGCCCCTCTCTTTTCCCTCTCATTCCTCAACTCTCTCTTTTCACTGTCTCTTCCCAGTCGTGTCTCTTTTCCCTGGACTCTCTCTTTTCCCCCGCTTTTCTCTTTTCCCTGTTTCCCCTCGCCTGTGTCTCTCACCTCTGTTCTCTCGGCGTTCATTTTTCCCGCTTTCACTCGCCTTCCTCTATTCCCTCCCTTTCCACCACTCCCTCTTTTCCCTCTCTCTTCCCTGTCCTGTCTCTTTTCCCTGGACTCTCTCTTTTCCCCCGCTTGTCTCTTTCCCCTCTTTCCCCTCTCCTGTGTCTGTCACCTCTCTTCACTCGGTGTCTCATTTTCCCGCTTTCACTCGCCCCTCTCTTTTCCCTCTCATTCCTCAACTCTCTCTTTTCACTGTCACGTCCCAGTCGTGTCTCTTTTCCCTGGATAATCTCTTTTGCCCGGCTTGTCTCTTTTCCCTGTTTCCCCTCGCCTGTGTCTCTCACCTCTGTTCTCTCGGCGTTCATTTTTCCTGCTTTCACTCGCCTTCCTCTATTCCCTCCCTTCCCTCCACTCCCTCTTTTCCCTCTCTCTTCCCTGTCCTGTCTCTTTTCCCTGGACTCTCTCTTTTCCCCCGCTTGTCTCTTCCCCCTCTTTCCCCTCTCCTGTGTCTGTCACCTCTCTTCACTCGGTGTCTCATTTTCCCGCTTTCACTCGCCCCTCTCTTTTCCCTCTCATTCCTCAACTCTCTCTTTTCACTGTCTCGTCCCAGTCGTGTCTCTTTTCCCTGGATAATCTCTTTTCCCCGGCTTGTCTCTTTTCCCTGTTTCCCCTCGCCTGTCTCTCTCACCTCTGTTCTGTCGGCGTTCATTTTTCCTGCTTTCACTCGCCTTCCTCTATTCCCTCCCTTCCCTCCACTCCCTCTTTTCCCTCTCTCTTCCCTGTCCTGTCTCTTTTCCCTGGACTCTCTCTTTTCCCCCGCTTGTCTCTTCCCCCTCTTTCCCCTCTCCTGTGTCTGTCACCTCTCTTCACTCGGTGTCTCATTTTCCCGCTTTCACTCGCCCCTCTCTTTTCCCTCTCATTCCTCAACTCTCTCATTTCACTGTCTCTTCCCAGTCGTGTCTCTTTTCCCTGGACACATTCTTTTCCCTCTCTCTTCGCTGTCCTGTCTCTTTTCCCTGGACTCTCTCTTTTCCCCCGCTTGTCTCTTTTCCCTGTTTCCCCTCGCCTGTGTCTCTCACCTCTGTTCTGTCGGCGTTCATTTTTCCTGCTTTCACTCGCCTTCCTCTATTCCCTCCCTTTCCTTCACTCCCTCTTTTCCCTCTCTCTTCCCTGTCCTGTCTCTTTTCCCTGGACTCTCTCTTTTCCCCCGCTTGCCTCTTTTCCCTGTTTCCCCTCGCCTGTCTCTCTCACCTCTGTTCTCTCGGCGTTCATTTTTCCCGCTTCCACTCGCCTTCCTCTACTCCCTCCCTTTCCTCCACTCCCTCTTTTCCCTCTCTCTTCCCTGTCCTATCTCTTTTCCCTGGACTCTGTCTTTTCCCCCGCTTGCCTCTTTTCCCTGTTTCCCCTCGCCTGTCTCTCTCACCTCTGTTCTCTCGGCGTTCATTTTTCCCGCTTTCACTCGCCTTCCTCTATTCCCTCCCTTCCCTCCACTCCCTCTTTTCCCTCTCTCTTCCCTGTCCTGTCTCTTTTCCCTGGACGCTCTCTTTTCCCCCGCTTGTCTCTTTTCCCTGTTTCCCCTCGCCTGTCTCTCTCACCTCTGTTCTCTCAGCGTTCATTTTTCCCGCTTTCACTCGCCTTCCTCTATTCCCTCCCTTTCCTCCACTCCCTCTTTTCCCTCTCTCTCCCCTGTCCTTTCTCTTTTCCCTGGACTCTCTCTTTTCCCCCGCTTGTCTCTTCCCCCTCTTTCCCCTCTCCTGTGTCTGTCACCTCTCTTCACTCGGTGTCTCATTTTCCCGCTTTCACTCGCCCCTCTCTTTTCCCTCTCATTACTCAACTCTCTCTTTTCAGTGTCTCTTCCCAGTCGTGTCTCTTTTCCCTGGACTCTCTCTTTTCCCCCGCTTTTCTCTTTTCCCTGTTTCCCCTTGCCTGTCTCTCTCACCTCTGTTCTCTCGGCGTTCATTTTTCCCGCTTTCACTCGCCTTCCTCTATTCCCTCCCTTTCCTCCACTCCCTCTTTTCCCTCTCTCTTCCCTGTCCTTTCTCTTTTCCCTGGACTCTCTCTTTTCCCCCGCTTGTCTCTTCCCCCACTTTCCCCTCTCCTGTGTCTGTCACCTCTCTTCACTCGGTGTCTCATTTTCCCGCTTTCACTCGCCCCTCTCTTTTCCCTCTCATTCCTCAACTCTCTCTTTTCACTGTCTCTTCCCAGTCGTGTCTCTTTTCCCTGGACTCTCTCTTTTCCCCCGCTTTTCTCTTTTCCCTGTTTCCCCTTGCCTGTCTCTCTCACCTCTGTTCTGTCGGCGTTCATTTTTCCTGCTTTCACTCGCCTTCCTCTATTCCCTCCCTTTCCTCCACTCCCTCTTTTCCCTCTCTCTTCCCTGTCCTGTCTCTTTTCCCTGGACTCTCTCTTTTCCCCCGCTTGTCTCTTTTCCCTGTTTCCCCTCGCCTGTCTCTCTCACCTCTGTTCTCTCCGCGTTCATTTTTCCCGCTTTCACTCGCCTTCCTCTATTCCCTCCCTTTCCTCCACTCCCTCTTTTCCCTCTCTCTTCCCTGTCCTGTCTCTTTTCCCTGGGCTCTCTCTTTCCCCCCGCTTGTCTCTTCCCCCTCTTTCCCCTCTCCTGTGTCTGTCACCTCTCTTCACTCGGTGTCTCATTTTCCCGCTTTCACTCGCCCCTCTCTTTTCCCTCTCATTCCTCAACTCTCTCTTTTCACTGTCTCTTCCCTGTCCTGTCTCTTTTCCCTGGACTCTCTCTTTTCCCCCGCTTGCCTCTTTTCCCTGTTTCCCCTCGCCTGTCTCTCTCACCTCTGTTCTCTCGGCGTTCATTTTTCCCGCTTCCACTCGCCTTCCTGTATTCCCTCCCTTTCCTCCACTCCCTCTTTTCCCTCTCTCTTCCCTGTCCTATCTCTTTTCCCTGGACTCTGTCTTTTCCCCCGCTTGCCTCTTTTCCCTGTTTCCCCTCGCCTGTCTCTCTCACCTCTGTTCTCTCGGCGTTCATTTTTCCCGCTTTCACTCGCCTTCCTCTATTCCCTCCCTTCCCTCCACTCCCTCTTTTCCCTCTCTCTTCCCTGTCCTGTCTCTTTTCCCTGGACGCTCTCTTTTCCCCCGCTTGTCTCTTTTCCCTGTTTCCCCTCGCCTGTCTCTCTCACCTCTGTTCTCTCAGCGTTCATTTTTCCCGCTTTCACTCGCCTTCCTCTATTCCCTCCCTTTCCTCCACTCCCTCTTTTCCCTCTCTCTCCCCTGTCCTTTCTCTTTTCCCTGGACTCTCTCTTTTCCCCCGCTTGTCTCTTCGCCCTCTTTCCCCTCTCCTGTGTCTGTCACCTCTCTTCACTCGGTGTCTCATTTTCCCGCTTTCACTCGCCCCTCTCTTTTCCCTCTCATTCCTCAACTCTCTCTTTTCACTGTCTCTTCCCAGTCGTGTCTCTTTTCCCTGGACTCTCTCTTTTCCCCCGCTTTTCTCTTTTCCCTGTTTCCCCTCGCCTGTGTCTCTCACCTCTGTTCTCTCGGCGTTCATTTTTCCCGCTTTCACTCGCCTTCCTCTATTCCCTCCCTTCCCTCCACTCCCTCTTTTCCCTCTCTCTTCCCTGTCCTGTCTCTTTTCCCTGGACTCTCTCTTTTCCCCCGCTTGTCTATTTTCCCTGTTTCCCCTCGCCTGTCTCTCTCACATCTGTTCTCTCGGCGTTCATTTTTCCCGCTTTCACTCGCCTTCCTCTATTCCCTCCCTTCCCTCCACTCCCTCTTTTCCCTCTCTCTTCGCTGTCCTGTCTCTTTTCCCTGGACTCTCTCTTTTCCCCCGCTTGCCTCTTTTCCCTGTTTCCCCTCGCCTGTCTCTCTCACCTCTGTTCTCTCGGCGTTCATTTTTCCCGCTTCCACTCGCCTTCCTCTATTCCCTCCCTTTCCTCCACTCCCTCTTTTCCCTCTCTCTTCCCTGTCCTGTCTCTTTTCCCTGGACTCTGTCTTTTCCCCCGCTTGCCTCTTTTCCCTGTTTCCCCTCGCCTGTCTCTCTCACCTCTGTTCTCTCCGCGTTCATTTTTCCCGCTTTCACTCGCCTTCCTGTATTCCCTCCCTTTCCTCCACTCCCTCTTTTCCCTCTCTCTTCCCTGTCCTGTCTCTTTTCCCTGGACTCTCTCTTTTCCCCCGCTTGTCTCTTCCCCCTCTTTCCCCTCTCCTGTGTCTGTCACCTCTCTTCACTCGGTGTCTCATTTTCCCGCTTTCACTCGCCCCTCTCTTTTCCCTCTCATTCCTCAACTCTCTCTTTTCACTGTCTCTTCCCAGTCGTGTCTCTTTTCCCTGGACACATTCTTTTCCCTCTCTCTTCGCTGTCCTTTCTCTTTTCCCTGGACTCTCTCTTTTCCCCCGCTTGCCTCTTTTCCCTGTTTCCCCTCGCCTGTCTCTCTCACCTCTGTTCTCTCGGCGTTCATTTTTCCCGCTTCCACTCGCCTTCCTCTATTCCCTCCCTTTCCTCCACTCCCTCTTTTCCCTCTCTCTTCCCTGTCCTATCTCTTTTCCCTGGACTCTGTCTTTTCCCCCGCTTGCCTCTTTTCCCTGTTTCCCCTCGCCTGTCTCTCTCACCTCTGTTCTCTCGGCGTTCATTTTTCCCGCTTTCACTCGCCTTCCTCTATTCCCTCCCTTCCCTCCACTCCCTCTTTTCCCTCTCTCTTCCCTGTCCTGTCTCTTTTCCCTGGACTCTCTCTTTTCCCCCGCTTGTCTCTTTTCCCTGTTTCCCCTCGCCTGTCTCTCTCACCTCTGTTCTCTCAGCGTTCATTTTTCCCGCTTTCACTCGCCTTCCTCTATTCCCTCCCTTTCCTCCACTCCCTCTTTTCCCTCTCTCTTCCCTGTCCTGTCTCTTTTCCCTGGACTCTCTCTTTCCCCCCGCTTGTCTCTTCCCCCTCTTTCCCCTCTCCTGTGTCTGTCACCTCTCTTCACTCGGTGTCTCATTTTCCCGCTTTCACTCGCCCCTCTCTTTTCCCTCTCATTCCTCAACTCTCTCTTTTCACTGTCTCTTCCCTGTCCTGTCTCTTTTCCCTGGACTCTCTCTTTTCCCCCGCTTGTCTCTTTTCCCTGTTTCCCCTCGCCTGTCTCTCTCACCTCTGTTCTCTCAGCGTTCATTTTTCCCGCTTTCACTCGCCTTCCTCTATTCCCTCCCTTTCCTCCACTCCCTCTTTTCCCTCTCTCTTCCCTGTCCTGTCTCTTTTCCCTGGACTCTCTCTTTTCCCCCGCTTGCCTCTTTTCCCTGTTTCCCCTCGCCTGTCTCTCTCACCTCTGTTCTCTCGGCGTTCATTTTTCCCGCTTCCACTCGCCTTCCTCTATTCCCTCCCTTTCCTCCACTCCCTCTTTTCCCTCTCTCTTCCCTGTCCTATCTCTTTTCCCTGGACTCTGTCTTTTCCCCCGCTTGCCTCTTTTCCCTGTTTCCCCTCGCCTGTCTCTCTCACCTCTGTTCTCTCCGCGTTCATTTTTCCCGCTTTCACTCGCCTTCCTCTATTCCCTCCCTTTCCTCCACTCCCTCTTTTCCCTCTCTCTTCCCTGTCCTGTCTCTTTTCCCTGGACTCTCTCTTTTCCCCCGCTTGTCTCTTCCCCCTCTTTCCCCTCTCCTGTGTCTGTCACCTCTCTTCACTCGGTGTCTCATTTTCCCGCTTTCACTCGCCCCTCTCTTTTCCCTCTCATTCCTCAACTCTCTCTTTTCACTGTCTCTTCCCAGTCGTGTCTCTTTTCCCTGGACTCTCTCTTTTCCCCCGCTTTTCTCTTTTCCCTGTTTCCCCTTGCCTGTCTCTCTCACCTCTGTTCTGTCGGCGTTCATTTTTCCTGCTTTCACTCGCCTTCCTCTATTCCCTCCCTTTCCTCCACTCCCTCTTTTCCCTCTCTCTTCCCTGTCCTGTCTCTTTTCCCTGGACTCTCTCTTTTCCCCCGCTTGTCTATTTTCCCTGTTTCCCCTCGCCTGTCTCTCTCACATCTGTTCTCTCGGCGTTCATTTTTCCCGCTTTCACTCGCCTTCCTCTATTCCCTCCCTTTCCTCCACTCCCTCTTTTCCCTCTCTCTTCCCTGTCCTGTCTCTTTTCCCTGGTCTCTCTCTTTCCCCCCGCTTGTCTCTTCCCCCTCTTTCCCCTCTCCTGTGTCTGTCACCTCTCTTCACTCGGTGTCTCATTTTCCCGCTTTCACTCGCCCCTCCCTTTTCCCTCTCATTCCTCAACTCTCTCTTTTCACTGTCTCTTCCCAGTCGTGTCTCTTTTCCCTGGACACATTCTTTTCCCTCTCTCTTCGCTGTCCTTTCTCTTTTCCCTGGACTCTCTCTTTTCCCCCGCTTGCCTCTTTTCCCTGTTTCCCCTCGCCTGTCTCTCTCACCTCTGTTCTCTCGGCGTTCATTTTTCCCGCTTCCACTCGCCTTCCTCTATTCCCTCCCTTTCCTCCACTCCCTCTTTTCCCTCTCTCTTCCCTGTCCTATCTCTTTTCCCTGGACTCTGTCTTTTCCCCCGCTTGCCTCTTTTCCCTGTTTCCCCTCGCCTGTCTCTCTCACCTCTGTTCTCTCGGCGTTCATTTTTCCCGCTTTCACTCGCCTTCCTCTATTCCCTCCCTTCCCTCCACTCCCTCTTTTCCCTCTCTCTTCCCTGTCCTGTCTCTTTTCCCTGGACTCTCTCTTTTCCCCCGCTTGTCTCTTTTCCCTGTTTCCCCTCGCCTGTCTCTCTCACCTCTGTTCTCTCAGCGTTCATTTTTCCCGCTTTCACTCGCCTTCCTCTATTCCCTCCCTTTCCTCCACTCCCTCTTTTCCCTCTCTCTTCCCTGTCCTGTCTCTTTTCCCTGGACTCTCTCTTTCCCCCCGCTTGTCTCTTCCCCCTCTTTCCCCTCTCCTGTGTCTGTCACCTCTCTTCACTCGGTGTCTCATTTTCCCGCTTTCACTCGCCCCTCTCTTTTCCCTCTCATTCCTCAACTCTCTCTTTTCACTGTCTCTTCCCTGTCCTGTCTCTTTTCCCTGGACTCTCTCTTTTCCCCCGCTTGTCTCTTTTCCCTGTTTCCCCTCGCCTGTCTCTCTCACCTCTGTTCTCTCAGCGTTCATTTTTCCCGCTTTCACTCGCCTTCCTCTATTCCCTCCCTTTCCTCCACTCCCTCTTTTCCCTCTCTCTTCCCTGTCCTGTCTCTTTTCCCTGGACTCTCTCTTTCCCCCCGCTTGTCTCTTCCCCCTCTTTCCCCTCTCCTGTGTCTGTCACCTCTCTTCACTCGGTGTCTCATTTTCCCGCTTTCACTCGCCCCTCTCTTTTCCCTCTCATTCCTCAACTCTCTCTTTTCACTGTCTCTTCCCAGTCGTGTCTCTTTTCCCTGGACACATTCTTTTCCCTCTCTCTTCGCTGTCCTGTCTCTTTTCCCTGGACTCTCTCTTTTCCCCCGCTTGCCTCTTTTCCCTGTTTCCCCTCGCCTGTCTCTCTCACCTCTGTTCTCTCGGCGTTCATTTTTCCCGCTTCCACTCGCCTTCCTCTATTCCCTCCCTTTCCTCCACTCCCTCTTTTCCCTCTCTCTTCCCTGTCCTATCTCTTTTCCCTGGACTCTGTCTTTTCCCCCGCTTGCCTCTTTTCCCTGTTTCCCCTCGCCTGTCTCTCTCACCTCTGTTCTCTCGGCGTTCATTTTTCCCGCTTTCACTCGCCTTCCTCTATTCCCTCCCTTCCCTCCACTCCCTCTTTTCCCTCTCTCTTCCCTGTCCTGTCTCTTTTCCCTGGACTCTCTCTTTTTCCCCCGCTTGTCTATTTTCCCTGTTTCCCCTCGCCTGTCTCTCTCACCTCTGTTCTCTCGGCGTTCATTTTTCCCGCTTTCACTCGCCTTCCTCTATTCCCTCCCTTTCCTCCACTCCCTCTTTTCCCTCTCTCTTCCCTGTCCTGTCTCTTTTCCCTGGACTCTCTCTTTCCCCCCGCTTGTCTCTTCCCCCTCTTTCCCCTCTCCTGTGTCTGTCACCTCTCTTCACTCGGTGTCTCATTTTCCCGCTTTCACTCGCCCCTCTCTTTTCCCTCTCATTCCTCAACTCTCTCTTTTCACTGTCTCTTCCCTGTCCTGTCTCTTTTCCCTGGACTCTCTCTTTTCCCCCGCTTGTCTCTTTTCCCTGTTTCCCCTCGCCTGTGTCTCTCACCTCTGTTCTCTCGGCGTTCATTTTTCCCGCTTTCACTCGCCTTCCTCTATTCCCTCCCTTTCCTCCACTCCCTCTTTTCCCTCTCTCTTCCCTGTCCTTTCTCTTTTCCCTGGACTCTGTCTTTTCCCCCGCTTGCCTCTTTTCCCTGTTTCCCCTCGCCTGTCTCTCTCACCTCTGTTCTCTCGGCGTTCATTTTTCCCGCTTTCACTCGCCTTCCTCTATTCCCTCCCTTCCCTCCACTCCCTCTTTTCCCTCTCTCTTCCCTGTCCTGTCTCTTTTCCCTGGACTCTCTCTTTTCCCCCGCTTGTCTCTTTTCCCTGTTTCCCCTCGCCTGTCTCTCTCACCTCTGTTCTCTCAGCGTTCATTTTTCCCGCTTTCACTCGCCTTCCTCTATTCCCTCCCTTTCCTCCACTCCCTCTTTTCCCTCTCTCTTCCCTGTCCTTTCTCTTTTCCCTGGACTCTCTCTTTCCCCCCGCTTGTCTCTTCCCCCTCTTTCCCCTCTCCTGTGTCTGTCACCTCTCTTCACTCGGTGTCTCATTTTCCCGCTTTCACTCGCCCCTCTCTTTTCCCTCTCATTCCTCAACTCTCTCTTTTCACTGTCTCTTCCCAGTCGTGTCTCTTTTCCCTGGACTCTCTCTTTTCCCCCGCTTTTCTCTTTTCCCTGTTTCCCCTTGCCTGTCTCTCTCACCTCTGTTCTGTCGGCGTTCATTTTTCCTGCTTTCACTCGCCTTCCTCTATTCCCTCCCTTTCCTCCACTCCCTCTTTTCCCTCTCTCTTCCCTGTCCTGTCTCTTTTCCCTGGACTCTCTGTTTTCCCCCGCTTGTCTATTTTCCCTGTTTCCCCTCGCCTGTCTCTCTCACATCTGTTCTCTCGGCGTTCATTTTTCCCGCTTTCACTCGCCGTCCTCTATTCCCTCCCTTCCCTCCACTCCCTCTTTTCCCTCTCTCTTCCCTGTCCTGTCTCTTTTCCCTGGGCTCTCTCTTTCCCCCCGCTTGTCTCTTCCCCCTCTTTCCCCTCTCCTGTGTCTGTCACCTCTCTTCACTCGGTGTCTCATTTTCCCGCTTTCACTCGCCCCTCTCTTTTCCCTCTCATTCCTCAACTCTCTCTTTTCACTGTCTCTTCCCAGCCGTGTCTCTTTTCCCTGGACACATTCTTTTCCCTCTCTCTTCGCTGTCCTGTCTCTTTTCCCTGGACTCTCTCTTTTCCCCCGCTTGCCTCTTTTCCCTGTTTCCCCTCGCCTGTCTCTCTCACCTCTGTTCTCTCGGCGTTCATTTTTCCCGCTTCCACTCGCCTTCCTCTATTCCCTCCCTTTCCTCCACTCCCTCTTTTCCCTCTCTCTTCCCTGTCCTATCTCTTTTCCCTGGACTCTGTCTTTTCCCCCGCTTGCCTCTTTTCCCTGTTTCCCCTCGCCTGTCTCTCTCACCTCTGTTCTCTCGGCGTTCATTTTTCCCGCTTTCACTCGCCTTCCTCTATTCCCTCCCTTCCCTCCACTCCCTCTTTTCCCTCTCTCTTCCCTGTCCTGTCTCTTTTCCCTGGACTCTCTCTTTTCCCCCGCTTGTCTCTTTTCCCTGTTTCCCCTCGCCTGTCTCTCTCACCTCTGTTCTCTCCGCGTTCATTTTTCCCGCTTTCACTCGCCTTCCTCTATTCCCTCCCTTTCCTCCACTCCCTCTTTTCCCTCTCTCTTCCCTGTCCTTTCTCTTTTCCCTGGACTCTCTCTTTTCCCCCGCTTGTCTCTTCCCCCTCTTTCCCCTCTCCTGTGTCTGTCACCTCTCTTCACTCGGTGTCTCATTTTCCCGCTTTCACTCGCCCCTCTCTTTTCCCTCTCATTCCTCAACTCTCTCTTTTCACTGTCTCTTCCCAGTCGTGTCTCTTTTCCCTGGACTCTCTCTTTTCCCCCGCTTGTCTATTTTCCCTGTTTCCCCTCGCCTGTCTCTCTCACCTCTGTTCTCTCGGCGTTCATTTTTCCCGCTTCCACTCGCCTTCCTCTATTCCCTCCCTTTCCTCCACTCCCTCTTTTCCCTCTCTCTTCCCTGTCCTGTCTCTTTTCCCTGGGCTCTCTCTTTCCCCCCGCTTGTCTCTTCCCCCTCTTTCCCCTCTCCTGTGTCTGTCACCTCTCTTCACTCGGTGTCTCATTTTCCCGCTTTCACTCGCCCCTCTCTTTTCCCTCTCATTCCTCAACTCTCTCTTTTCACTGTCTCTTCCCAGTCGTGTCTCTTTTCCCTGGACACATTCTTTTCCCTCTCTCTTCGCTGTCCTGTCTCTTTTCCCTGGACTCTCTCTTTTCCCCCGCTTGCCTCTTTTCCCTGTTTCCCCTCGCCTGTCTCTCTCACCTCTGTTCTCTCGGCGTTCATTTTTCCCGCTTCCACTCGCCTTCCTCTATTCCCTCCCTTTCCTCCACTCCCTCTTTTCCCTCTCTCTTCCCTGTCCTATCTCTTTTCCCTGGACTCTGTCTTTTCCCCCGCTTGCCTCTTTTCCCTGTTTCCCCTCGCCTGTCTCTCTCACCTCTGTTCTCTCGGCGTTCATTTTTCCCGCTTTCACTCGCCTTCCTCTATTCCCTCCCTTCCCTCCACTCCCTCTTTTCCCTCTCTCTTCCCTGTCCTGTCTCTTTTCCCTGGACTCTCTCTTTTCCCCCGCTTGTCTCTTTTCCCTGTTTCCCCTCGCCTGTCTCTCTCACCTCTGTTCTCTCGGCGTTCATTTTTCCCGCTTTCACTCGCCTTCCTCTATTCCCTCCCTTTCCTCCACTCCCTCTTTTCCCTCTCTCTTCCCTGTCCTTTCTCTTTTCCCTGGACTCTCTCTTTTCCCCCGCTTGTCTCTTCCCCCTCTTTCCCCTCTCCTGTGTCTGTCACCTCTCTTCACTCGGTGTCTCATTTTCCCGCTTTCACTCGCCCCTCTCTTTTCCCTCTCATTCCTCAACTCTCTCTTTTCACTGTCTCTTCCCTGTCCTGTCTCTTTTCCCTGGACTCTCTCTTTTCCCCCGCTTGTCTCTTTTCCCTGTTTCCCCTCGCCTGTCTCTCTCACCTCTGTTCTCTCGGCGTTCATTTTTCCCGCTTTCACTCGCCTTCCTCTATTCCCTCCCTTCCCTCCACTCCCTCTTTTCCCTCTCTCTTCCCTGTCCTGTCTCTTTTCCCTGGACTCTCTCTTCCCCCCCGCTTGTCTCTTCCCCCTCTTTCCCCTCTCCTGTGTCTGTCACCTCTCTTCACTCGGTGTCTCATTTTCCCGCTTTCACTCGCCCCTCTCTTTTCCCTCTCATTCCTCAACTCTCTCTTTTCACTGTCTCTTCCCAGTCGTGTCTCTTTTCCCTGGACACATTCTTTTCCCTCTCTCTTCGCTGTCCTGTCTCTTTTCCCTGGACTCTCTCTTTTCCCCCGCTTGCCTCTTTTCCCTGTTTCCCCTCGCCTGTCTCTCTCACCTCTGTTCTCTCGGCGTTCATTTTTCCCGCTTCCACTCGCCTTCCTCTATTCCCTCCCTTTCCTCCACTCCCTCTTTTCCCTCTCTCTTCCCTGTCCTGTCTCTTTTCCCTGGACTCTCTCTTTTCCCCCGCTTGCCTCTTTTCCCTGTTTCCCCTCGCCTGTCTCTCTCACCTCTGTTCTCTCGGCGTTCATTTTTCCCGCTTTCACTCGCCTTCCTCTATTCCCTCCCTTCCCTCCACTCCCTCTTTTCCCTCTCTCTTCCCTGTCCTGTCTCTTTTCCCTGGACTCTCTCTTTCCCCCCGCTTGTCTCTTTTCCCTGTTTCCCCTCGCCTGTCTCTCTCACCTCTGTTCTCTCGGCGTTCATTTTTCCCGCTTCCACTCGCCTTCCTCTATTCCCTCCCTTTCCTCCACTCCCTCTTTTCCCTCTCTCTTCCCTGTCCTGTCTCTTTTCCCTGGACTCTCTCTTTTCCCCCGCTTGTCTATTTTCCCTGTTTCCCCTCGCCTGTCTCTCTCACCTCTGTTCTCTCGGCGTTCATTTTTCCCGCTTTCACTCGCCTTCCTCTATTCCCTCCCTTTCCTCCACTCCCTCTTTTCCCTCTCTCTTCCCTGTCCTGTCTCTTTTCCCTGGACTCTCTCTTTTCCCCCGCTTGTCTCTTTTCCCTGTTTCCCCTCGCCTGTCTCTCTCACCTCTGTTCTCTCGGCGTTCATTTTTCCCGCTTTCACTCGCCTTCCTCTATTCCCTCCCTTTCCTCCACTCCCTCTTTTCCCTCTCTCTTCCCTGTCCTTTCTCTTTTCCCTGGACTCTCTCTTTCCCCCCGCTTGTCTCTTCCCCCTCTTTCCCCTCTCCTGTGTCTGTCACCTCTCTTCACTCGGTGTCTCATTTTCCCGCTTTCACTCGCCCCTCTCTTTTCCCTCTCATTCCTCAACTCTCTCTTTTCACTGTCTCTTCCCTGTCCTGTCTCTTTTCCCTGGACTCTCTCTTTTCCCCCGCTTGTCTCTTTTCCCTGTTTCCCCTCGCCTGTGTCTCTCACCTCTGTTCTCTCGGCGTTCATTTTTCCCGCTTTCACTCGCCTTCCTCTATTCCCTCCCTTTCCTCCACTCCCTCTTTTCCCTCTCTCTTCCCTGTCCTTTCTCTTTTCCCTGAACTCTCTCTTCCCCCCCGCTTGTCTCTTCCCCCTCTTTCCCCTCTCCTGTGTCTGTCACCTCTCTTCACTCGGTGTCTCAATTTCCCACTTTCACTCGCCCCTCTCTTTTCCCTCTCATTCCTCAACTCTCTCTTTTCACTGTCTTCCCAGTCGTGTCTCTTTTCCCTGGACACATTCTTTTCCCTCTCTCTTCGCTGTCCTGTCTCTTTTCCCTGGACTCTCTCTTTTCCCCCGCTTGCCTCTTTTCCCTGTTTCCCCTCGCCTGTCTCTCTCACCTCTGTTCTCTCGGCGTTCATTTTTCCCGCTTCCACTCGCCTTCCTCTATTCCCTCCCTTCCCTCCACTCCCTCTTTTCCCTCTCTCTTCCCTGTCCTGTCTCTTTTCCCTGGACTCTCTCTTTTCCCCCGCTTGCCTCTTTTCCCTGTTTCCCCTCGCCTGTCTCTCTCACCTCTGTTCTCTCGGCGTTCATTTTTCCCGCTTCCACTCGCCTTCCTCTATTCCCTCCCTTTCCTCCACTCCCTCTTTTCCCTCTCTCTTCCCTGTCCTGTCTCTTTTCCCTGGACTCTCTCTTTTCCCCCGCTTGTCTCTTTTCCCTGTTTCCCCTCGCCTGTCTCTCTCACCTCTGTTCTCTCGGCGTTCATTTTTCCCGCTTTCACTCGCCTTCCTCTATTCCCTCCCTTTCCTCCACTCCCTCTTTTCCCTCTCTCTTCCCTGTCCTGTCTCTTTTCCCTGGGCTCTCTCTTTCCCCCCGCTTGTCTCTTCCCCCTCTTTCCCCTCTCCTGTGTCTGTCACCTCTCTTCACTCGGTGTCTCATTTTCCCGCTTTCACTCGCCCCTCTCTTTTCCCTCTCATTACTCAACTCTCTCTTTTCACTGTCTCTTCCCAGTCGTGTCTCTTTTCCCTGGATAAACTCTTTTCCCCGGCTTGTCTCTTTTCCCTGTTTCCCCTCGCCTGTCTCTCTCACCTCTGTTCTGTCGGCGTTCATTTTTCCTGCTTTCACTCGCCTTCCTCTATTCCCTCCCTTCCCTCCACTCCCTCTTTTCCCTCTCTCTTCCCTGTCCTTTCTCTTTTCCCTGGACTCTCTCTTTTCCCCCGCTTGTCTCTTCCCCCTCTTTCCCCTCTCCTGTGTCTGTCACCTCTCTTCACTCGGTGTCTCATTTTCCCGCTTTCACTCGCCCCTCTCTTTTCCCTCTCATTCCTCAACTCTCTCTTTTCACTGTCTCTTCCCAGTCGTGTCTCTTTTCCCTGGACACATTCTTTTCCCTCTCTCTTCGCTGTCCTGTCTCTTTTCCCTGGACTCTCTCTTTTCCCCCGCTTGCCTCTTTTCCCTGTTTCCCCTCGCCTGTGTCTCTCACCTCTGTTCTCTCGGCGTTCATTTTTCCCGCTTTCACTCGCCTTCCTCTATTCCCTCCCTTTCCTCCACTCCCTCTTTCCCCTCTCTCTTCCCTGTCCTGTCTCTTTTCCCTGGGCTCTCTCTTTCCCCCCGCTTGTCTCTTCCCCCTCTTTCCCCTCTCCTGTGTCTGTCACCTCTCTTCACTCGGTGTCTCATTTTCCCGCTTTCACTCGCCCCTCTCTTTTCCCTCTCATTCCTCAACTCTCTCTTTTCACTGTCTCTTCCCAGTCGTGTCTCTTTTCCCTGGACTCTCTCTTTTCCCCCGCTTTTCTCTTTTCCCTGTTTCCCCTCGCCTGTCTCTCTCACCTCTGTTCTCTCGGCGTTCATTTTTCCCGCTTTCACTCGCCTTCCTCTATTCCCTCCCTTTCCACCACTCCCTCTTTCCCCTCTCTCTTCCCTGTCCTGTCTCTTTTCCCTGGGCTCTCTCTTTCCCCCCGCTTGTCTCTTCCCCCTCTTTCCCCTCTCCTGTGTCTGTCACCTCTCTTCACTCGGTGTCTCATTTTCCCGCTTTCACTCGCCCCTCTCTTTTCCCTCTCATTCCTCAACTCTCTCTTTTCACTGTCTCTTCCCAGTCGTGTCTCTTTTCCCTGGACTCTCTCTTTTCCCCCGCTTTTCTCTTTTCCCTGTTTCCCCTCGCCTGTCTCTCTCACCTCTGTTCTGTCGGCGTTCATTTTTCCTGCTTTCACTCGCCTTCCTCTATTCCCTCCCTTTCCTCCACTCCCTCTTTTCCCTCTCTCTTCCCTGTCCTGTCTCTTTTCCCTGGGCTCTCTCTTTCCCCCCGCTTGTCTCTTCCCCCTCTTTCCCCTCTCCTGTGTCTGTCACCTCTCTTCACTCGGTGTCTCATTTTCCCGCTTTCACTCGCCCCTCTCTTTTCCCTCTCATTCCTCAACTCTCTCTTTTCACTGTCTCTTCCCTGTCCTGTCTCTTTTCCCTGGACTCTCTCTTTTCCCCCGCTTGTCTCTTTTCCCTGTTTCCCCTCGCCTGTGTCTCTCACCTCTGTTCTCTCGGCGTTCATTTTTCCCGCTTTCACTCGCCTTCCTCTATTCCCTCCCTTTCCTCCACTCCCTCTTTTCCCTCTCTCTTCCCTGTCCTTTCTCTTTTCCCTGAACTCTCTCTTCCCCCCCGCTTGTCTCTTCCCCCTCTTTCCCCTCTCCTGTGTCTGTCACCTCTCTTCACTCGGTGTCTCAATTTCCCACTTTCACTCGCCCCTCTCTTTTCCCTCTCATTCCTCAACTCTCTCTTTTCACTGTCTTCCCAGTCGTGTCTCTTTTCCCTGGACACATTCTTTTCCCTCTCTCTTCGCTGTCCTGTCTCTTTTCCCTGGACTCTCTCTTTTCCCCCGCTTGCCTCTTTTCCCTGTTTCCCCTCGCCTGTCTCTCTCACCTCTGTTCTCTCGGCGTTCATTTTTCCCGCTTCCACTCGCCTTCCTCTATTCCCTCCCTTTCCTCCACTCCCTCTTTTCCCTCTCTCTTCCCTGTCCTGTCTCTTTTCCCTGGACTCTCTCTTTTCCCCCGCTTGCCTCTTTTCCCTGTTTCCCCTCGCCTGTCTCTCTCACCTCTGTTCTCTCGGCGTTCATTTTTCCCGCTTCCACTCGCCTTCCTCTATTCCCTCCCTTTCCTCCACTCCCTCTTTTCCCTCTCTCTTCCCTGTCCTGTCTCTTTTCCCTGGACTCTCTCTTTTCCCCCGCTTGTCTCTTTTCCCTGTTTCCCCTCGCCTGTCTCTCTCACCTCTGTTCTCTCGGCGTTCATTTTTCCCGCTTTCACTCGCCTTCCTCTATTCCCTCCCTTTCCTCCACTCCCTCTTTTCCCTCTCTCTTCCCTGTCCTGTCTCTTTTCCCTGGGCTCTCTCTTTCCCCCCGCTTGTCTCTTCCCCCTCTTTCCCCTCTCCTGTGTCTGTCACCTCTCTTCACTCGGTGTCTCATTTTCCCGCTTTCACTCGCCCCTCTCTTTTCCCTCTCATTCCTCAACTCTCTCTTTTCACTGTCTCTTCCCAGTCGTGTCTCTTTTCCCTGGATAAACTCTTTTCCCCGGCTTGTCTCTTTTCCCTGTTTCCCCTCGCCTGTCTCTCTCACCTCTGTTCTGTCGGCGTTCATTTTTCCTGCTTTCACTCGCCTTCCTCTATTCCCTCCCTTCCCTCCACTCCCTCTTTTCCCTCTCTCTTCCCTGTCCTTTCTCTTTTCCCTGGACTCTCTCTTTTCCCCCGCTTGTCTCTTCCCCCTCTTTCCCCTCTCCTGTGTCTGTCACCTCTCTTCACTCGGTGTCTCATTTTCCCGCTTTCACTCGCCCCTCTCTTTTCCCTCTCATTCCTCAACTCTCTCTTTTCACTGTCTCTTCCCAGTCGTGTCTCTTTTCCCTGGACACATTCTTTTCCCTCTCTCTTCGCTGTCCTGTCTCTTTTCCCTGGACTCTCTCTTTTCCCCCGCTTGCCTCTTTTCCCTGTTTCCCCTCGCCTGTGTCTCTCACCTCTGTTCTCTCGGCGTTCATTTTTCCCGCTTTCACTCGCCTTCCTCTATTCCCTCCCTTTCCTCCACTCCCTCTTTCCCCTCTCTCTTCCCTGTCCTGTCTCTTTTCCCTGGGCTCTCTCTTTCCCCCCGCTTGTCTCTTCCCCCTCTTTCCCCTCTCCTGTGTCTGTCACCTCTCTTCACTCGGTGTCTCATTTTCCCGCTTTCACTCGCCCCTCTCTTTTCCCTCTCATTCCTCAACTCTCTCTTTTCACTGTCTCTTCCCAGTCGTGTCTCTTTTCCCTGGACTCTCTCTTTTCCCCCGCTTTTCTCTTTTCCCTGTTTCCCCTCGCCTGTCTCTCTCACCTCTGTTCTCTCGGCGTTCATTTTTCCCGCTTTCACTCGCCTTCCTCTATTCCCTCCCTTTCCACCACTCCCTCTTTCCCCTCTCTCTTCCCTGTCCTGTCTCTTTTCCCTGGGCTCTCTCTTTCCCCCCGCTTGTCTCTTCCCCCTCTTTCCCCTCTCCTGTGTCTGTCACCTCTCTTCACTCGGTGTCTCATTTTCCCGCTTTCACTCGCCCCTCTCTTTTCCCTCTCATTCCTCAACTCTCTCTTTTCACTGTCTCTTCCCAGTCGTGTCTCTTTTCCCTGGACTCTCTCTTTTCCCCCGCTTTTCTCTTTTCCCTGTTTCCCCTCGCCTGTCTCTCTCACCTCTGTTCTGTCGGCGTTCATTTTTCCTGCTTTCACTCGCCTTCCTCTATTCCCTCCCTTTCCTCCACTCCCTCTTTTCCCTCTCTCTTCCCTGTCCTGTCTCTTTTCCCTGGGCTCTCTCTTTCCCCCCGCTTGTCTCTTCCCCCTCTTTCCCCTCTCCTGTGTCTGTCACCTCTCTTCACTCGGTGTCTCATTTTCCCGCTTTCACTCGCCCCTCTCTTTTCCCTCTCATTCCTCAACTCTCTCTTTTCACTGTCTCTTCCCAGTCGTGTCTCTTTTCCCTGGACTCTCTCTTTTCCCCCGCTTGTCTCTTTTCCCTGTTTCCCCTCGCCTGTGTCTCTCACCTCTGTTCTCTCGGCGTTCATTTTTCCCGCTTTCACTCGCCTTCCTCTATTCCCTCCCTTTCCTCCACTCCCTCTTTTCCCTCTCTCTTCCCTGTCCTGTCTCTTTTCCCTGGACTCTCTCTTTTCCCCCGCTTGTCTCTTCCCCCTCTTTCCCCTCTCCTGTGTCTGTCACCTCTCTTCACTCGGTGTCTCATTTTCCCGCTTTCACTCGCCCCTCTCTTTTCCCTCTCATTCCTCAACTCTCTCTTTTCACTGTCTCTTCCCAGTCGTGTCTCTTTTCCCTGGACTCTCTCTTTTCCCCCGCTTTTCTCTTTTCCCTGTTTCCCCTCGCCTGTCTCTCTCACCTCTGTTCTGTCGGCGTTCATTTTTCCTGCTTTCACTCGCCTTCCTCTATTCCCTCCCTTCCCTCCACTCCCTCTTTTCCCTCTCTCTTCCCTGTCCTGTCTCTTTTCCCTGGGCTCTCTCTTTTCCCCCGCTTGTCTCTTCCCCCTCTTTCCCCTCTCCTGTGTCTGTCACCTCTCTTCACTCGGTGTCTCATTTTCCCGCTTTCACTCGCCCCTCTCTTTTCCCTCTCATTCCTCAACTCTCTCTTTTCACTGTCTCTTCCCAGTCGTGTCTCTTTTCCCTGGACACATTCTTTTCCCTCTCTCTTCGCTGTCCTGTCTCTTTTCCCTGGACTCTCTCTTTTCCCCCGCTTGTCTCTTTTCCCTGTTTCCCCTTGCCTGTCTCTCTCACCTCTGTTCTCTCGGCGTTCATTTTTCCCGCTTCCACTCGCCTTCCTCTATTCCCTCCCTTTCCTCCACTCCCTCTTTTCCCTCTCTCTTCCCTGTCCTGTCTCTTTTCCCTGGACTCTCTCTTTTCCCCCGCTTGTCTCTTCCCCCTCTTTCCCCTCTCCTGTGTCTGTCACCTCTCTTCACTCGGTGTCTCATTTTCCCGCTTTCACTCGCCCCTCTCTTTTCCCTCTCATTCCTCAACTCTCTCTTTTCACTGTCTCTTCCCAGTCGCGTCTCTTTTCCCTGGACTCTCTCTTTTCCCCCGCTTTTCTCTTTTCCCTGTTTCCCCTTGCCTGTCTCTCTCACCTCTGTTCTGTCGGCGTTCATTTTTCCTGCTTTCACTCGCCTTCCTCTATTCCCTCCCTTTCCTCCACTCCCTCTTTTCCCTCTCTCTTCCCTGTCCTGTCTCTTTTCCCTGGACTCTCTCTTTTCCCCCGCTTGTCTATTTTCCCTGTTTCCCCTCGCCTGTCTCTCTCACATCTGTTCTCTCGGCGTTCATTTTTCCCGCTTTCACTCGCCTTCCTCTATTCCCTCCCTTTCCACCACTCCCTCTTTTCCCTCTCTCTTCCCTGTCCTGTCTCTTTTCCCTGGACTCTCTCTTTTCCCCCGCTTGTCTCTTCCCCCTCTTTCCCCTCTCCTGTGTCTGTCACCTCTCTTCACTCGGTGTCTCATTTTCCCGCTTTCACTCGCCCCTCTCTTTTCCCTCTCATTCCTCAACTCTCTCTTTTCACTGTCTCTTCCCAGTCGTGTCTCTTTTCCCTGGATAATCTCTTTTCCCCGGCTTGTCTCTTTTCCCTGTTTCCCCTCGCCTGTCTCTCTCACCTCTGTTCTGTCGGCGTTCATTTTTCCTGCTTTCACTCTCCTTCCTCTATTCCCTCCCTTCCCTCCACTCCCTCTTTTCCCTCTCTCTTCCCTGTCCTGTCTCTTTTCCCTGGGCTCTCTCTTTTCCCCCGCTTGTCTCTTCCCCCTCTTTCCCCTCTCCTGTGTCTGTCACCTCTCTTCACTCGGTGTCTCATTTTCCCGCTTTCACTCGCCCCTCTCTTTTCCCTCTCATTCCTCAACTCTCTCTTTTCACTGTCTCTTCCCAGTCGTGTCTCTTTTCCCTGGACACATTCTTTTCCCTCTCTCTTCGCTGTCCTGTCTCTTTTCCCTGGACTCTCTCTTTTCCCCCGCTTGTCTCTTTTCCCTGTTTCCCCTTGCCTGTCTCTCTCACCTCTGTTCTCTCGGCGTTCATTTTTCCCGCTTCCACTCGCCTTCCTCTATTCCCTCCCTTTCCTCCACTCCCTCTTTTCCCTCTCTCTTCCCTGTCCT
Organism: Haliaeetus albicilla; assembly: GCF_947461875.1. Classification (NCBI taxonomy): domain Eukaryota; kingdom Metazoa; phylum Chordata; class Aves; order Accipitriformes; family Accipitridae; genus Haliaeetus; species Haliaeetus albicilla. Next base: position 85,935 of record NW_027212547.1, read on the forward strand.
GTCTCTTTTCCCTGGACTCTCTCTTTTCCCCCGCTTGTCTCTTTTCCCTGTTTCCCCTCGCCTGTCTCTCTCAACTCTGTTCTCTCCGCGTTCATTTTTCCCGCTTTCACTCGCCTTCCTCTATTCCCTCCCTTCCCTCCACTCCCTCTTTTCCCTCTCTCTTCGCTGTCCTGTCTCTTTTCCCTGGACTCTCTCTTTTCCCCCGCTTGTCTCTTCCCCCTCTTTCCCCTCTCCTGTGTCTGTCACCTCTCTTCACTCGGTGTCTCATTTTCCCGCTTTCACTCGCCCCTCTCTTTTCCCTCTCATTCCTCAACTCTCTCTTTTCACTGTCTCTTCCCTGTCCTGTCTCTTTTCCCTGGACTCTCTCTTTTCCCCCGCTTTTCTCTTTTCCCTGTTTCCCCTTGCCTGTCTCTCTCACCTCTGTTCTGTCGGCGTTCATTTTTCCTGCTTTCACTCGCCTTCCTCTATTCCCTTCCTTTCCTCCACTCCCTCTTTTCCCTCTCTCTTCCCTGTCCTGTCTCTTTTCCCTGGACTCTCTCTTTTCCCCCGCTTGTCTATTTTCCCTGTTTCCCCTCGCCTGTCTCTCTCACATCTGTTCTCTCGGCGTTCATTTTTCCCGCTTTCACTCGCCTTCCTCTATTCCCTCCCTTTCCACCACTCCCTCTTTTCCCTCTCTCTTCCCTGTCCTGTCTCTTTTCCCTGGACTCTCTCTTTTCCCCCGCTTGTCTCTTCCCCCTCTTTCCCCTCTCCTGTGTCTGTCACCTCTCTTCACTCGGTGTCTCATTTTCCCGCTTTCACTCGCCCCTCTCTTTTCCCTCTCATTCCTCAACTCTCTCTTTTCACTGTCTCTTCCCAGTCGTGTCTCTTTTCCCTGGATAATCTCTTTTCCCCGGCTTGTCTCTTTTCCCTGTTTCCCCTCGCCTGTCTCTCTCACCTCTGTTCTGTCGGCGTTCATTTTTCCTGCTTTCACTCGCCTTCCTCTATTCCCTCCCTTCCCTCCACTCCCTCTTTTCCCTCTCTCTTCCCTGTCCTGTCTCTTTTCCCTGGACTCTCTCTTTTCCCCCGCTTGTCTCTTCCCCCTCTTTCCCCTCTCCTGTGTCTGTCACCTCTCTTCACTCGGTGTCTCATTTTCCCGCTTTCACTCGCCCCTCTCTTTTCCCTCTCATTCCTCAACTCTCTCTTTTCACTGTCTCTTCCCAGTCGTGTCTCTTTTCCCTGGACACATTCTTTTCCCTCTCTCTTCGCTGTCCTGTCGCTTTTCCCTGGACTCTCTCTTTTCCCCGGACTCTCTCTTTTCCCCCGCTTGTCTCTTTTCCCTGTTTCCCCTTGCCTGTCTCTCTCACCTCTGTTCTCTCGGCGTTCATTTTTCCCGCTTCCACTCGCCTTCCTCTATTCCCTCCCTTTCCTCCACTCCCTCTTTTCCCTCTCTCTTCCCTGTCCTGTCTCTTTTCCCTGGACTCTCTCTTTTCCCCCGCTTGTCTCTTTTCCCTGTTTCCCCTTGCCTGTCTCTCTCACCTCTGTTCTGTCGGCGTTCATTTTTCCTGCTTTCACTCGCCTTCCTCTATTCCCTCCCTTCCCTCCACTCCCTCTTTTCCCTCTCTCTTCGCTGTCCTGTCTCTTTTCCCTGGACTCTCTCTTTTCCCCCGCTTGCCTCTTTTCCCTGTTTCCCCTCGCCTGTCTCTCTCACCTCTGTTCTCTCGGCGTTCATTTTTCCCGCTTCCACTCGCCTTCCTCTATTCCCTCCCTTTCCTCCACTCCCTCTTTTCCCTCTCTCTTCCCTGTCCTATCTCTTTTCCCTGGACTCTGTCTTTTCCCCCGCTTGCCTCTTTTCCCTGTTTCCCCTCGCCTGTCTCTCTCACCTCTGTTCTCTCGGCGTTCATTTTTCCCGCTTCCACTCGCCTTCCTCTATTCCCTCCCTTTCCTCCACTCCCTCTTTTCCCTCTCTCTTCCCTGTCCTGTCTCTTTTCCCTGGACTCTCTCTTTTCCCCCGCTTGTCTCTTCCCCCTCTTTCCCCTCTCCTGTGTCTGTCACCTCTCTTCACTCGGTGTCTCATTTTCCCGCTTTCACTCGCCCCTCTCTTTTCCCTCTCATTCCTCAACTCTCTCTTTTCACTGTCTCTTCCCAGTCGTGTCTCTTTTCCCTGGACACATTCTTTTCCCTCTCTCTTCGCTGTCCTGTCGCTTTTCCCTGGACTCTCTCTTTTCCCCGGACTCTCTCTTTTCCCCCGCTTGTCTCTTTTCCCTGTTTCCCCTTGCCTGTCTCTCTCACCTCTGTTCTCTCGGCGTTCATTTTTCCCGCTTCCACTCGCCTTCCTCTATTCCCTCCCTTTCCTCCACTCCCTCTTTTCCCTCTCTCTTCCCTGTCCTGTCTCTTTTCCCTGGACTCTCTCTTTTCCCCCGCTTGTCTCTTTTCCCTGTTTCCCCTTGCCTGTCTCTCTCACCTCTGTTCTGTCGGCGTTCATTTTTCCTGCTTTCACTCGCCTTCCTCTATTCCCTCCCTTCCCTCCACTCCCTCTTTTCCCTCTCTCTTCGCTGTCCTGTCTCTTTTCCCTGGACTCTCTCTTTTCCCCCGCTTGCCTCTTTTCCCTGTTTCCCCTCGCCTGTCTCTCTCACCTCTGTTCTCTCGGCGTTCATTTTTCCCGCTTCCACTCGCCTTCCTCTATTCCCTCCCTTTCCTCCACTCCCTCTTTTCCCTCTCTCTTCCCTGTCCTATCTCTTTTCCCTGGACTCTGTCTTTTCCCCCGCTTGCCTCTTTTCCCTGTTTCCCCTCGCCTGTCTCTCTCACCTCTGTTCTCTCGGCGTTCATTTTTCCCGCTTCCACTCGCCTTCCTCTATTCCCTCCCTTTCCTCCACTCCCTCTTTTCCCTCTCTCTTCCCTGTCCTGTCTCTTTTCCCTGGACTCTCTCTTTTCCCCCGCTTGTCTCTTCCCCCTCTTTCCCCTCTCCTGTGTCTGTCACCTCTCTTCACTCGGTGTCTCATTTTCCCGCTTTCACTCGCCCCTCTCTTTTCCCTCTCATTCCTCAACTCTCTCTTTTCACTGTCTCTTCCCAGTCGTGTCTCTTTTCCCTGGACTCTCTCTTTTCCCCCGCTTTTCTCTTTTCCCTGTTTCCCCTTGCCTGTCTCTCTCACCTCTGTTCTGTCGGCGTTCATTTTTCCTGCTTTCACTCGCCTTCCTCTATTCCCTCCCTTTCCTCCACTCCCTCTTTTCCCTCTCTCTTCCCTGTCCTGTCTCTTTTCCCTGGACTCTCTCTTTTCCCCCGCTTGTCTATTTTCCCTGTTTCCCCTCGCCTGTCTCTCTCACATCTGTTCTCTCGGCGTTCATTTTTCCCGCTTTCACTCGCCTTCCTCTATTCCCTCCCTTCCCTCCACTCCCTCTTTTCCCTCTCTCTTCCCTGTCCTGTCTCTTTTCCCTGGTCTCTCTCTTTCCCCCCGCTTGTCTCTTCCCCCTCTTTCCCCTCTCCTGTGTCTGTCACCTCTCTTCACTCGGTGTCTCATTTTCCCGCTTTCACTCGCCCCTCTCTTTTCCCTCTCATTCCTCAACTCTCTCTTTTCACTGTCTCTTCCCAGTCGTGTCTCTTTTCCCTGGACACATTCTTTTCCCTCTCTCTTCGCTGTCCTTTCTCTTTTCCCTGGACTCTCTCTTTTCCCCCGCTTGCCTCTTTTCCCTGTTTCCCCTCGCCTGTCTCTCTCACCTCTGTTCTCTCGGCGTTCATTTTTCCCGCTTCCACTCGCCTTCCTCTATTCCCTCCCTTTCCTCCACTCCCTCTTTTCCCTCTCTCTTCCCTGTCCTATCTCTTTTCCCTGGACTCTGTCTTTTCCCCCGCTTGCCTCTTTTCCCTGTTTCCCCTCGCCTGTCTCTCTCACCTCTGTTCTGTCGGCGTTCATTTTTCCTGCTTTCACTCTCCTTCCTCTATTCCCTCCCTTCCCTCCACTCCCTCTTTTCCCTCTCTCTTCCCTGTCCTGTCTCTTTTCCCTGGGCTCTCTCTTTTCCCCCGCTTGTCTCTTCCCCCTCTTTCCCCTCTCCTGTGTCTGTCACCTCTCTTCACTCGGTGTCTCATTTTCCCGCTTTCACTCGCCCCTCTCTTTTCCCTCTCATTCCTCAACTCTCTCTTTTCACTGTCTCTTCCCAGTCGTGTCTCTTTTCCCTGGACACATTCTTTTCCCTCTCTCTTCGCTGTCCTGTCTCTTTTCCCTGGACTCTCTCTTTTCCCCCGCTTGTCTCTTTTCCCTGTTTCCCCTTGCCTGTCTCTCTCACCTCTGTTCTCTCGGCGTTCATTTTTCCCGCTTCCACTCGCCTTCCTCTATTCCCTCCCTTTCCTCCACTCCCTCTTTTCCCTCTCTCTTCCCTGTCCTGTCTCTTTTCCCTGGACTCTCTCTTTTCCCCCGCTTGTCTCTTTTCCCTGTTTCCCCTCGCCTGTCTCTCTCAACTCTGTTCTCTCCGCGTTCATTTTTCCCGCTTTCACTCGCCTTCCTCTATTCCCTCCCTTCCCTCCACTCCCTCTTTTCCCTCTCTCTTCGCTGTCCTGTCTCTTTTCCCTGGACTCTCTCTTTTCCCCCGCTTGTCTCTTCCCCCTCTTTCCCCTCTCCTGTGTCTGTCACCTCTCTTCACTCGGTGTCTCATTTTCCCGCTTTCACTCGCCCCTCTCTTTTCCCTCTCATTCCTCAACTCTCTCTTTTCACTGTCTCTTCCCTGTCCTGTCTCTTTTCCCTGGACTCTCTCTTTTCCCCCGCTTTTCTCTTTTCCCTGTTTCCCCTTGCCTGTCTCTCTCACCTCTGTTCTGTCGGCGTTCATTTTTCCTGCTTTCACTCGCCTTCCTCTATTCCCTTCCTTTCCTCCACTCCCTCTTTTCCCTCTCTCTTCCCTGTCCTGTCTCTTTTCCCTGGACTCTCTCTTTTCCCCCGCTTGTCTATTTTCCCTGTTTCCCCTCGCCTGTCTCTCTCACATCTGTTCTCTCGGCGTTCATTTTTCCCGCTTTCACTCGCCTTCCTCTATTCCCTCCCTTTCCACCACTCCCTCTTTTCCCTCTCTCTTCCCTGTCCTGTCTCTTTTCCCTGGACTCTCTCTTTTCCCCCGCTTGTCTCTTCCCCCTCTTTCCCCTCTCCTGTGTCTGTCACCTCTCTTCACTCGGTGTCTCATTTTCCCGCTTTCACTCGCCCCTCTCTTTTCCCTCTCATTCCTCAACTCTCTCTTTTCACTGTCTCTTCCCAGTCGTGTCTCTTTTCCCTGGATAATCTCTTTTCCCCGGCTTGTCTCTTTTCCCTGTTTCCCCTCGCCTGTCTCTCTCACCTCTGTTCTGTCGGCGTTCATTTTTCCTGCTTTCACTCGCCTTCCTCTATTCCCTCCCTTCCCTCCACTCCCTCTTTTCCCTCTCTCTTCCCTGTCCTGTCTCTTTTCCCTGGACTCTCTCTTTTCCCCCGCTTGTCTCTTCCCCCTCTTTCCCCTCTCCTGTGTCTGTCACCTCTCTTCACTCGGTGTCTCATTTTCCCGCTTTCACTCGCCCCTCTCTTTTCCCTCTCATTCCTCAACTCTCTCTTTTCACTGTCTCTTCCCAGTCGTGTCTCTTTTCCCTGGACACATTCTTTTCCCTCTCTCTTCGCTGTCCTGTCGCTTTTCCCTGGACTCTCTCTTTTCCCCGGACTCTCTCTTTTCCCCCGCTTGTCTCTTTTCCCTGTTTCCCCTTGCCTGTCTCTCTCACCTCTGTTCTCTCGGCGTTCATTTTTCCCGCTTCCACTCGCCTTCCTCTATTCCCTCCCTTTCCTCCACTCCCTCTTTTCCCTCTCTCTTCCCTGTCCTGTCTCTTTTCCCTGGACTCTCTCTTTTCCCCCGCTTGTCTCTTTTCCCTGTTTCCCCTTGCCTGTCTCTCTCACCTCTGTTCTGTCGGCGTTCATTTTTCCTGCTTTCACTCGCCTTCCTCTATTCCCTCCCTTCCCTCCACTCCCTCTTTTCCCTCTCTCTTCGCTGTCCTGTCTCTTTTCCCTGGACTCTCTCTTTTCCCCCGCTTGCCTCTTTTCCCTGTTTCCCCTCGCCTGTCTCTCTCACCTCTGTTCTCTCGGCGTTCATTTTTCCCGCTTCCACTCGCCTTCCTCTATTCCCTCCCTTTCCTCCACTCCCTCTTTTCCCTCTCTCTTCCCTGTCCTATCTCTTTTCCCTGGACTCTGTCTTTTCCCCCGCTTGCCTCTTTTCCCTGTTTCCCCTCGCCTGTCTCTCTCACCTCTGTTCTCTCGGCGTTCATTTTTCCCGCTTCCACTCGCCTTCCTCTATTCCCTCCCTTTCCTCCACTCCCTCTTTTCCCTCTCTCTTCCCTGTCCTGTCTCTTTTCCCTGGACTCTCTCTTTTCCCCCGCTTGTCTCTTCCCCCTCTTTCCCCTCTCCTGTGTCTGTCACCTCTCTTCACTCGGTGTCTCATTTTCCCGCTTTCACTCGCCCCTCTCTTTTCCCTCTCATTCCTCAACTCTCTCTTTTCACTGTCTCTTCCCAGTCGTGTCTCTTTTCCCTGGACACATTCTTTTCCCTCTCTCTTCGCTGTCCTGTCGCTTTTCCCTGGACTCTCTCTTTTCCCCGGACTCTCTCTTTTCCCCCGCTTGTCTCTTTTCCCTGTTTCCCCTTGCCTGTCTCTCTCACCTCTGTTCTCTCGGCGTTCATTTTTCCCGCTTCCACTCGCCTTCCTCTATTCCCTCCCTTTCCTCCACTCCCTCTTTTCCCTCTCTCTTCCCTGTCCTGTCTCTTTTCCCTGGACTCTCTCTTTTCCCCCGCTTGTCTCTTTTCCCTGTTTCCCCTTGCCTGTCTCTCTCACCTCTGTTCTGTCGGCGTTCATTTTTCCTGCTTTCACTCGCCTTCCTCTATTCCCTCCCTTCCCTCCACTCCCTCTTTTCCCTCTCTCTTCGCTGTCCTGTCTCTTTTCCCTGGACTCTCTCTTTTCCCCCGCTTGCCTCTTTTCCCTGTTTCCCCTCGCCTGTCTCTCTCACCTCTGTTCTCTCGGCGTTCATTTTTCCCGCTTCCACTCGCCTTCCTCTATTCCCTCCCTTTCCTCCACTCCCTCTTTTCCCTCTCTCTTCCCTGTCCTATCTCTTTTCCCTGGACTCTGTCTTTTCCCCCGCTTGCCTCTTTTCCCTGTTTCCCCTCGCCTGTCTCTCTCACCTCTGTTCTCTCGGCGTTCATTTTTCCCGCTTCCACTCGCCTTCCTCTATTCCCTCCCTTTCCTCCACTCCCTCTTTTCCCTCTCTCTTCCCTGTCCTGTCTCTTTTCCCTGGACTCTCTCTTTTCCCCCGCTTGTCTCTTCCCCCTCTTTCCCCTCTCCTGTGTCTGTCACCTCTCTTCACTCGGTGTCTCATTTTCCCGCTTTCACTCGCCCCTCTCTTTTCCCTCTCATTCCTCAACTCTCTCTTTTCACTGTCTCTTCCCAGTCGTGTCTCTTTTCCCTGGACTCTCTCTTTTCCCCCGCTTTTCTCTTTTCCCTGTTTCCCCTTGCCTGTCTCTCTCACCTCTGTTCTGTCGGCGTTCATTTTTCCTGCTTTCACTCGCCTTCCTCTATTCCCTCCCTTTCCTCCACTCCCTCTTTTCCCTCTCTCTTCCCTGTCCTGTCTCTTTTCCCTGGACTCTCTCTTTTCCCCCGCTTGTCTATTTTCCCTGTTTCCCCTCGCCTGTCTCTCTCACATCTGTTCTCTCGGCGTTCATTTTTCCCGCTTTCACTCGCCTTCCTCTATTCCCTCCCTTCCCTCCACTCCCTCTTTTCCCTCTCTCTTCCCTGTCCTGTCTCTTTTCCCTGGTCTCTCTCTTTCCCCCCGCTTGTCTCTTCCCCCTCTTTCCCCTCTCCTGTGTCTGTCACCTCTCTTCACTCGGTGTCTCATTTTCCCGCTTTCACTCGCCCCTCTCTTTTCCCTCTCATTCCTCAACTCTCTCTTTTCACTGTCTCTTCCCAGTCGTGTCTCTTTTCCCTGGACACATTCTTTTCCCTCTCTCTTCGCTGTCCTTTCTCTTTTCCCTGGACTCTCTCTTTTCCCCCGCTTGCCTCTTTTCCCTGTTTCCCCTCGCCTGTCTCTCTCACCTCTGTTCTCTCGGCGTTCATTTTTCCCGCTTCCACTCGCCTTCCTCTATTCCCTCCCTTTCCTCCACTCCCTCTTTTCCCTCTCTCTTCCCTGTCCTATCTCTTTTCCCTGGACTCTGTCTTTTCCCCCGCTTGCCTCTTTTCCCTGTTTCCCCTCGCCTGTCTCTCTCACCTCTGTTCTCTCGGCGTTCATTTTTCCCGCTTTCACTCGCCTTCCTCTATTCCCTCCCTTCCCTCCACTCCCTCTTTTCCCTCTCTCTTCCCTGTCCTGTCTCTTTTCCCTGGACTCTCTCTTTTCCCCCGCTTGTCTCTTTTCCCTGTTTCCCCTCGCCTGTCTCTCTCACCTCTGTTCTCTCAGCGTTCATTTTTCCCGCTTTCACTCGCCTTCCTCTATTCCCTCCCTTTCCTCCACTCCCTCTTTTCCCTCTCTCTTCCCTGTCCTTTCTCTTTTCCCTGGACTCTCTCTTTCCCCCCGCTTGTCTCTTCCCCCTCTTTCCCCTCTCCTGTGTCTGTCACCTCTCTTCACTCGGTGTCTCATTTTCCCGCTTTCACTCGCCCCTCTCTTTTCCCTCTCATTCCTCAACTCTCTCTTTTCACTGTCTCTTCCCTGTCCTGTCTCTTTTCCCTGGACACATTCTTTTCCCTCTCTCTTCGCTGTCCTGTCTCTTTTCCCTGGACTCTCTCTTTTCCCCCGCTTACCTCTTTTCCCTGTTTCCCCTCGCCTGTCTCTCTCACCTCTGTTCTCTCGGCGTTCATTTTTCCCGCTTCCACTCGCCTTCCTCTATTCCCTCCCTTTCCTCCACTCCCTCTTTTCCCTCTCTCTTCCCTGTCCTATCTCTTTTCCCTGGACTCTGTCTTTTCCCCCGCTTGCCTCTTTTCCCTGTTTCCCCTCGCCTGTCTCTCTCACCTCTGTTCTCTCGGCGTTCATTTTTCCCGCTTTCACTCGCCTTCCTCTATTCCCTCCCTTCCCTCCACTCCCTCTTTTCCCTCTCTCTTCCCTGTCCTGTCTCTTTTCCCTGGACTCTCTCTTTTCCCCCGCTTGTCTCTTTTCCCTGTTTCCCCTCGCCTGTGTCTCTCACCTCTGTTCTCTCGGCGTTCATTTTTCCCGCTTTCACTCGCCTTCCTCTATTCCCTCCCTTTCCTCCACTCCCTCTTTTCCCTCTCTCTTCCCTGTCCTGTCTCTTTTCCCTGGACTCTCTCTTTCCCCCCGCTTGTCTCTTCCCCCTCTTTCCCCTCTCCTGTGTCTGTCACCTCTCTTCACTCGGTGTCTCATTTTCCCGCTTTCACTCGCCCCTCTCTTTTCCCTCTCATTCCTCAACTCTCTCTTTTCACTGTCTCTTCCCTGTCCTGTCTCTTTTCCCTGGACTCTCTCTTTTCCCCCGCTTGTCTCTTTTCCCTGTTTCCCCTCGCCTGTGTCTCTCACCTCTGTTCTCTCGGCGTTCATTTTTCCCGCTTTCACTCGCCTTCCTCTATTCCCTCCCTTTCCTCCACTCCCTCTTTTCCCTCTCTCTTCCCTGTCCTTTCTCTTTTCCCTGGACTCTGTCTTTTCCCCCGCTTGCCTCTTTTCCCTGTTTCCCCTCGCCTGTCTCTCTCACCTCTGTTCTCTCGGCGTTCATTTTTCCCGCTTTCACTCGCCTTCCTCTATTCCCTCCCTTCCCTCCACTCCCTCTTTTCCCTCTCTCTTCCCTGTCCTGTCTCTTTTCCCTGGACTCTCTCTTTTCCCCCGCTTGTCTCTTTTCCCTGTTTCCCCTCGCCTGTCTCTCTCACCTCTGTTCTCTCAGCGTTCATTTTTCCCGCTTTCACTCGCCTTCCTCTATTCCCTCCCTTTCCTCCACTCCCTCTTTTCCCTCTCTCTTCCCTGTCCTGTCTCTTTTCCCTGGGCTCTCTCTTTCCCCCCGCTTGTCTCTTCCCCCTCTTTCCCCTCTCCTGTGTCTGTCACCTCTCTTCACTCGGTGTCTCATTTTCCCGCTTTCACTCGCCCCTCTCTTTTCCCTCTCATTCCTCAACTCTCTCTTTTCACTGTCTCTTCCCAGTCGTGTCTCTTTTCCCTGGACTCTCTCTTTTCCCCCGCTTTTCTCTTTTCCCTGTTTCCCCTTGCCTGTCTCTCTCACCTCTGTTCTGTCGGCGTTCATTTTTCCTGCTTTCACTCGCCTTCCTCTATTCCCTCCCTTTCCTCCACTCCCTCTTTTCCCTCTCTCTTCCCTGTCCTGTCTCTTTTCCCTGGACTCTCTGTTTTCCCCCGCTTGTCTATTTTCCCTGTTTCCCCTCGCCTGTGTCTCTCACCTCTGTTCTCTCGGCGTTCATTTTTCCCGCTTTCACTCGCCTTCCTCTATTCCCTCCCTTTCCTCCACTCCCTCTTTTCCCTCTCTCTTCCCTGTCCTGTCTCTTTTCCCTGGACTCTCTCTTTCCCCCCGCTTGTCTCTTCCCCCTCTTTCCCCTCTCCTGTGTCTGTCACCTCTCTTCACTCGGTGTCTCATTTTCCCGCTTTCACTCGCCCCTCTCTTTTCCCTCTCATTCCTCAACTCTCTCTTTTCACTGTCTCTTCCCTGTCCTGTCTCTTTTCCCTGGACTCTCTCTTTTCCCCCGCTTGTCTCTTTTCCCTGTTTCCCCTCGCCTGTGTCTCTCACCTCTGTTCTCTCGGCGTTCATTTTTCCCGCTTTCACTCGCCTTCCTCTATTCCCTCCCTTTCCTCCACTCCCTCTTTTCCCTCTCTCTTCCCTGTCCTTTCTCTTTTCCCTGGACTCTGTCTTTTCCCCCGCTTGCCTCTTTTCCCTGTTTCCCCTCGCCTGTCTCTCTCACCTCTGTTCTCTCGGCGTTCATTTTTCCCGCTTTCACTCGCCTTCCTCTATTCCCTCCCTTCCCTCCACTCCCTCTTTTCCCTCTCTCTTCCCTGTCCTGTCTCTTTTCCCTGGACTCTCTCTTTTCCCCCGCTTGTCTCTTTTCCCTGTTTCCCCTCGCCTGTCTCTCTCACCTCTGTTCTCTCAGCGTTCATTTTTCCCGCTTTCACTCGCCTTCCTCTATTCCCTCCCTTTCCTCCACTCCCTCTTTTCCCTCTCTCTTCCCTGTCCTGTCTCTTTTCCCTGGGCTCTCTCTTTCCCCCCGCTTGTCTCTTCCCCCTCTTTCCCCTCTCCTGTGTCTGTCACCTCTCTTCACTCGGTGTCTCATTTTCCCGCTTTCACTCGCCCCTCTCTTTTCCCTCTCATTCCTCAACTCTCTCTTTTCACTGTCTCTTCCCAGTCGTGTCTCTTTTCCCTGGACTCTCTCTTTTCCCCCGCTTTTCTCTTTTCCCTGTTTCCCCTTGCCTGTCTCTCTCACCTCTGTTCTGTCGGCGTTCATTTTTCCTGCTTTCACTCGCCTTCCTCTATTCCCTCCCTTTCCTCCACTCCCTCTTTTCCCTCTCTCTTCCCTGTCCTGTCTCTTTTCCCTGGACTCTCTGTTTTCCCCCGCTTGTCTATTTTCCCTGTTTCCCCTCGCCTGTCTCTCTCACATCTGTTCTCTCGGCGTTCATTTTTCCCGCTTTCACTCGCCTTCCTCTATTCCCTCCCTTTCCTCCACTCCCTCTTTTCCCTCTCTCTTCCCTGTCCTGTCTCTTTTCCCTGGGCTCTCTCTTTCCCCCCGCTTGTCTCTTCCCCCTCTTTCCCCTCTCCTGTGTCTGTCACCTCTCTTCACTCGGTGTCTCATTTTCCCGCTTTCACTCGCCCCTCTCTTTTCCCTCTCATTCCTCAACTCTCTCTTTTCACTGTCTCTTCCCAGTCGTGTCTCTTTTCCCTGGACACATTCTTTTCCCTCTCTCTTCGCTGTCCTGTCTCTTTTCCCTGGACTCTCTCTTTTCCCCCGCTTGCCTCTTTTCCCTGTTTCCCCTCGCCTGTCTCTCTCACCTCTGTTCTCTCGGCGTTCATTTTTCCCGCTTCCACTCGCCTTCCTCTATTCCCTCCCTTTCCTCCACTCCCTCTTTTCCCTCTCTCTTCCCTGTCCTATCTCTTTTCCCTGGACTCTGTCTTTTCCCCCGCTTGCCTCTTTTCCCTGTTTCCCCTCGCCTGTCTCTCTCACCTCTGTTCTCTCGGCGTTCATTTTTCCCGCTTTCACTCGCCTTCCTCTATTCCCTCCCTTCCCTCCACTCCCTCTTTTCCCTCTCTCTTCCCTGTCCTGTCTCTTTTCCCTGGACTCTCTCTTTTCCCCCGCTTGTCTCTTCCCCCTCTTTCCCCTCTCCTGTGTCTGTCACCTCTCTTCACTCGGTGTCTCATTTTCCCGCTTTCACTCGCCCCTCTCTTTTCCCTCTCATTCCTCAACTCTCTCTTTTCACTGTCTCTTCCCAGTCGTGTCTCTTTTCCCTGGACACATTCTTTTCCCTCTCTCTTCGCTGTCCTGTCGCTTTTCCCTGGACTCTCTCTTTTCCCCGGACTCTCTCTTTTCCCCCGCTTGTCTCTTTTCCCTGTTTCCCCTTGCCTGTCTCTCTCACCTCTGTTCTCTCGGCGTTCATTTTTCCCGCTTCCACTCGCCTTCCTCTATTCCCTCCCTTTCCTCCACTCCCTCTTTTCCCTCTCTCTTCCCTGTCCTGTCTCTTTTCCCTGGACTCTCTCTTTTCCCCCGCTTGTCTCTTTTCCCTGTTTCCCCTTGCCTGTCTCTCTCACCTCTGTTCTGTCGGCGTTCATTTTTCCTGCTTTCACTCGCCTTCCTCTATTCCCTCCCTTCCCTCCACTCCCTCTTTTCCCTCTCTCTTCGCTGTCCTGTCTCTTTTCCCTGGACTCTCTCTTTTCCCCCGCTTGCCTCTTTTCCCTGTTTCCCCTCGCCTGTCTCTCTCACCTCTGTTCTCTCGGCGTTCATTTTTCCCGCTTCCACTCGCCTTCCTCTATTCCCTCCCTTTCCTCCACTCCCTCTTTTCCCTCTCTCTTCCCTGTCCTATCTCTTTTCCCTGGACTCTGTCTTTTCCCCCGCTTGCCTCTTTTCCCTGTTTCCCCTCGCCTGTCTCTCTCACCTCTGTTCTCTCGGCGTTCATTTTTCCCGCTTCCACTCGCCTTCCTCTATTCCCTCCCTTTCCTCCACTCCCTCTTTTCCCTCTCTCTTCCCTGTCCTGTCTCTTTTCCCTGGACTCTCTCTTTTCCCCCGCTTGTCTCTTCCCCCTCTTTCCCCTCTCCTGTGTCTGTCACCTCTCTTCACTCGGTGTCTCATTTTCCCGCTTTCACTCGCCCCTCTCTTTTCCCTCTCATTCCTCAACTCTCTCTTTTCACTGTCTCTTCCCAGTCGTGTCTCTTTTCCCTGGACTCTCTCTTTTCCCCCGCTTTTCTCTTTTCCCTGTTTCCCCTTGCCTGTCTCTCTCACCTCTGTTCTGTCGGCGTTCATTTTTCCTGCTTTCACTCGCCTTCCTCTATTCCCTCCCTTTCCTCCACTCCCTCTTTTCCCTCTCTCTTCCCTGTCCTGTCTCTTTTCCCTGGACTCTCTCTTTTCCCCCGCTTGTCTATTTTCCCTGTTTCCCCTCGCCTGTCTCTCTCACATCTGTTCTCTCGGCGTTCATTTTTCCCGCTTTCACTCGCCTTCCTCTATTCCCTCCCTTCCCTCCACTCCCTCTTTTCCCTCTCTCTTCCCTGTCCTGTCTCTTTTCCCTGGTCTCTCTCTTTCCCCCCGCTTGTCTCTTCCCCCTCTTTCCCCTCTCCTGTGTCTGTCACCTCTCTTCACTCGGTGTCTCATTTTCCCGCTTTCACTCGCCCCTCTCTTTTCCCTCTCATTCCTCAACTCTCTCTTTTCACTGTCTCTTCCCAGTCGTGTCTCTTTTCCCTGGACACATTCTTTTCCCTCTCTCTTCGCTGTCCTTTCTCTTTTCCCTGGACTCTCTCTTTTCCCCCGCTTGCCTCTTTTCCCTGTTTCCCCTCGCCTGTCTCTCTCACCTCTGTTCTCTCGGCGTTCATTTTTCCCGCTTCCACTCGCCTTCCTCTATTCCCTCCCTTTCCTCCACTCCCTCTTTTCCCTCTCTCTTCCCTGTCCTATCTCTTTTCCCTGGACTCTGTCTTTTCCCCCGCTTGCCTCTTTTCCCTGTTTCCCCTCGCCTGTCTCTCTCACCTCTGTTCTCTCGGCGTTCATTTTTCCCGCTTTCACTCGCCTTCCTCTATTCCCTCCCTTCCCTCCACTCCCTCTTTTCCCTCTCTCTTCCCTGTCCTGTCTCTTTTCCCTGGACTCTCTCTTTTCCCCCGCTTGTCTCTTTTCCCTGTTTCCCCTCGCCTGTCTCTCTCACCTCTGTTCTCTCAGCGTTCATTTTTCCCGCTTTCACTCGCCTTCCTCTATTCCCTCCCTTTCCTCCACTCCCTCTTTTCCCTCTCTCTTCCCTGTCCTTTCTCTTTTCCCTGGACTCTCTCTTTCCCCCCGCTTGTCTCTTCCCCCTCTTTCCCCTCTCCTGTGTCTGTCACCTCTCTTCACTCGGTGTCTCATTTTCCCGCTTTCACTCGCCCCTCTCTTTTCCCTCTCATTCCTCAACTCTCTCTTTTCACTGTCTCTTCCCTGTCCTGTCTCTTTTCCCTGGACACATTCTTTTCCCTCTCTCTTCGCTGTCCTGTCTCTTTTCCCTGGACTCTCTCTTTTCCCCCGCTTACCTCTTTTCCCTGTTTCCCCTCGCCTGTCTCTCTCACCTCTGTTCTCTCGGCGTTCATTTTTCCCGCTTCCACTCGCCTTCCTCTATTCCCTCCCTTTCCTCCACTCCCTCTTTTCCCTCTCTCTTCCCTGTCCTATCTCTTTTCCCTGGACTCTGTCTTTTCCCCCGCTTGCCTCTTTTCCCTGTTTCCCCTCGCCTGTCTCTCTCACCTCTGTTCTCTCGGCGTTCATTTTTCCCGCTTTCACTCGCCTTCCTCTATTCCCTCCCTTCCCTCCACTCCCTCTTTTCCCTCTCTCTTCCCTGTCCTGTCTCTTTTCCCTGGACTCTCTCTTTTCCCCCGCTTGTCTCTTTTCCCTGTTTCCCCTCGCCTGTGTCTCTCACCTCTGTTCTCTCGGCGTTCATTTTTCCCGCTTTCACTCGCCTTCCTCTATTCCCTCCCTTTCCTCCACTCCCTCTTTTCCCTCTCTCTTCCCTGTCCTGTCTCTTTTCCCTGGACTCTCTCTTTCCCCCCGCTTGTCTCTTCCCCCTCTTTCCCCTCTCCTGTGTCTGTCACCTCTCTTCACTCGGTGTCTCATTTTCCCGCTTTCACTCGCCCCTCTCTTTTCCCTCTCATTCCTCAACTCTCTCTTTTCACTGTCTCTTCCCTGTCCTGTCTCTTTTCCCTGGACTCTCTCTTTTCCCCCGCTTGTCTCTTTTCCCTGTTTCCCCTCGCCTGTGTCTCTCACCTCTGTTCTCTCGGCGTTCATTTTTCCCGCTTTCACTCGCCTTCCTCTATTCCCTCCCTTTCCTCCACTCCCTCTTTTCCCTCTCTCTTCCCTGTCCTTTCTCTTTTCCCTGGACTCTGTCTTTTCCCCCGCTTGCCTCTTTTCCCTGTTTCCCCTCGCCTGTCTCTCTCACCTCTGTTCTCTCGGCGTTCATTTTTCCCGCTTTCACTCGCCTTCCTCTATTCCCTCCCTTCCCTCCACTCCCTCTTTTCCCTCTCTCTTCCCTGTCCTGTCTCTTTTCCCTGGACTCTCTCTTTTCCCCCGCTTGTCTCTTTTCCCTGTTTCCCCTCGCCTGTCTCTCTCACCTCTGTTCTCTCAGCGTTCATTTTTCCCGCTTTCACTCGCCTTCCTCTATTCCCTCCCTTTCCTCCACTCCCTCTTTTCCCTCTCTCTTCCCTGTCCTGTCTCTTTTCCCTGGGCTCTCTCTTTCCCCCCGCTTGTCTCTTCCCCCTCTTTCCCCTCTCCTGTGTCTGTCACCTCTCTTCACTCGGTGTCTCATTTTCCCGCTTTCACTCGCCCCTCTCTTTTCCCTCTCATTCCTCAACTCTCTCTTTTCACTGTCTCTTCCCAGTCGTGTCTCTTTTCCCTGGACTCTCTCTTTTCCCCCGCTTTTCTCTTTTCCCTGTTTCCCCTTGCCTGTCTCTCTCACCTCTGTTCTGTCGGCGTTCATTTTTCCTGCTTTCACTCGCCTTCCTCTATTCCCTCCCTTTCCTCCACTCCCTCTTTTCCCTCTCTCTTCCCTGTCCTGTCTCTTTTCCCTGGACTCTCTGTTTTCCCCCGCTTGTCTATTTTCCCTGTTTCCCCTCGCCTGTGTCTCTCACCTCTGTTCTCTCGGCGTTCATTTTTCCCGCTTTCACTCGCCTTCCTCTATTCCCTCCCTTTCCTCCACTCCCTCTTTTCCCTCTCTCTTCCCTGTCCTGTCTCTTTTCCCTGGACTCTCTCTTTCCCCCCGCTTGTCTCTTCCCCCTCTTTCCCCTCTCCTGTGTCTGTCACCTCTCTTCACTCGGTGTCTCATTTTCCCGCTTTCACTCGCCCCTCTCTTTTCCCTCTCATTCCTCAACTCTCTCTTTTCACTGTCTCTTCCCTGTCCTGTCTCTTTTCCCTGGACTCTCTCTTTTCCCCCGCTTGTCTCTTTTCCCTGTTTCCCCTCGCCTGTGTCTCTCACCTCTGTTCTCTCGGCGTTCATTTTTCCCGCTTTCACTCGCCTTCCTCTATTCCCTCCCTTTCCTCCACTCCCTCTTTTCCCTCTCTCTTCCCTGTCCTTTCTCTTTTCCCTGGACTCTGTCTTTTCCCCCGCTTGCCTCTTTTCCCTGTTTCCCCTCGCCTGTCTCTCTCACCTCTGTTCTCTCGGCGTTCATTTTTCCCGCTTTCACTCGCCTTCCTCTATTCCCTCCCTTCCCTCCACTCCCTCTTTTCCCTCTCTCTTCCCTGTCCTGTCTCTTTTCCCTGGACTCTCTCTTTTCCCCCGCTTGTCTCTTTTCCCTGTTTCCCCTCGCCTGTCTCTCTCACCTCTGTTCTCTCAGCGTTCATTTTTCCCGCTTTCACTCGCCTTCCTCTATTCCCTCCCTTTCCTCCACTCCCTCTTTTCCCTCTCTCTTCCCTGTCCTGTCTCTTTTCCCTGGGCTCTCTCTTTCCCCCCGCTTGTCTCTTCCCCCTCTTTCCCCTCTCCTGTGTCTGTCACCTCTCTTCACTCGGTGTCTCATTTTCCCGCTTTCACTCGCCCCTCTCTTTTCCCTCTCATTCCTCAACTCTCTCTTTTCACTGTCTCTTCCCAGTCGTGTCTCTTTTCCCTGGACTCTCTCTTTTCCCCCGCTTTTCTCTTTTCCCTGTTTCCCCTTGCCTGTCTCTCTCACCTCTGTTCTGTCGGCGTTCATTTTTCCTGCTTTCACTCGCCTTCCTCTATTCCCTCCCTTTCCTCCACTCCCTCTTTTCCCTCTCTCTTCCCTGTCCTGTCTCTTTTCCCTGGACTCTCTGTTTTCCCCCGCTTGTCTATTTTCCCTGTTTCCCCTCGCCTGTCTCTCTCACATCTGTTCTCTCGGCGTTCATTTTTCCCGCTTTCACTCGCCTTCCTCTATTCCCTCCCTTTCCTCCACTCCCTCTTTTCCCTCTCTCTTCCCTGTCCTGTCTCTTTTCCCTGGGCTCTCTCTTTCCCCCCGCTTGTCTCTTCCCCCTCTTTCCCCTCTCCTGTGTCTGTCACCTCTCTTCACTCGGTGTCTCATTTTCCCGCTTTCACTCGCCCCTCTCTTTTCCCTCTCATTCCTCAACTCTCTCTTTTCACTGTCTCTTCCCAGTCGTGTCTCTTTTCCCTGGACACATTCTTTTCCCTCTCTCTTCGCTGTCCTGTCTCTTTTCCCTGGACTCTCTCTTTTCCCCCGCTTGCCTCTTTTCCCTGTTTCCCCTCGCCTGTCTCTCTCACCTCTGTTCTCTCGGCGTTCATTTTTCCCGCTTCCACTCGCCTTCCTCTATTCCCTCCCTTTCCTCCACTCCCTCTTTTCCCTCTCTCTTCCCTGTCCTATCTCTTTTCCCTGGACTCTGTCTTTTCCCCCGCTTGCCTCTTTTCCCTGTTTCCCCTCGCCTGTCTCTCTCACCTCTGTTCTCTCGGCGTTCATTTTTCCCGCTTTCACTCGCCTTCCTCTATTCCCTCCCTTCCCTCCACTCCCTCTTTTCCCTCTCTCTTCCCTGTCCTGTCTCTTTTCCCTGGACTCTCTCTTTTCCCCCGCTTGTCTCTTTTCCCTGTTTCCCCTCGCCTGTCTCTCTCACCTCTGTTCTCTCCGCGTTCATTTTTCCCGCTTTCACTCGCCTTCCTCTATTCCCTCCCTTTCCTCCACTCCCTCTTTTCCCTCTCTCTTCCCTGTCCTTTCTCTTTTCCCTGGACTCTCTCTTTTCCCCCGCTTGTCTCTTCCCCCTCTTTCCCCTCTCCTGTGTCTGTCACCTCTCTTCACTCGGTGTCTCATTTTCCCGCTTTCACTCGCCCCTCTCTTTTCCCTCTCATTCCTCAACTCTCTCTTTTCACTGTCTCTTCCCAGTCGTGTCTCTTTTCCCTGGACTCTCTCTTTTCCCCCGCTTTTCTCTTTTCCCTGTTTCCCCTTGCCTGTCTCTCTCACCTCTGTTCTGTCGGCGTTCATTTTTCCTGCTTTCACTCGCCTTCCTCTATTACCTCCCTTTCCTCCACTCCCTCTTTTCCCTCTCTCTTCCCTGTCCTGTCTCTTTTCCCTGGACTCTCTCTTTTCCCCCGCTTGTCTATTTTCCCTGTTTCCCCTCGCCTGTCTCTCTCACATCTGTTCTCTCGGCGTTCATTTTTCCCGCTTTCACTCGCCTTCCTCTATTCCCTCCCTTTCCTCCACTCCCTCTTTTCCCTCTCTCTTCCCTGTCCTGTCTCTTTTCCCTGGGCTCTCTCTTTCCCCCCGCTTGTCTCTTCCCCCTCTTTCCCCTCTCCTGTGTCTGTCACCTCTCTTCACTCGGTGTCTCATTTTCCCGCTTTCACTCGCCCCTCTCTTTTCCCTCTCATTCCTCAACTCTCTCTTTTCACTGTCTCTTCCCTGTCCTGTCTCTTTTCCCTGGACACATTCTTTTCCCTCTCTCTTCGCTGTCCTGTCTCTTTTCCCTGGACTCTCTCTTTTCCCCCGCTTACCTCTTTTCCCTGTTTCCCCTCGCCTGTCTCTCTCACCTCTGTTCTCTCGGCGTTCATTTTTCCCGCTTCCACTCGCCTTCCTCTATTCCCTCCCTTTCCTCCACTCCCTCTTTTCCCTCTCTCTTCCCTGTCCTATCTCTTTTCCCTGGACTCTGTCTTTTCCCCCGCTTGCCTCTTTTCCCTGTTTCCCCTCGCCTGTCTCTCTCACCTCTGTTCTCTCGGCGTTCATTTTTCCCGCTTTCACTCGCCTTCCTCTATTCCCTCCCTTCCCTCCACTCCCTCTTTTCCCTCTCTCTTCCCTGTCCTGTCTCTTTTCCCTGGACTCTCTCTTTTCCCCCGCTTGTCTCTTTTCCCTGTTTCCCCTCGCCTGTGTCTCTCACCTCTGTTCTCTCGGCGTTCATTTTTCCCGCTTTCACTCGCCTTCCTCTATTCCCTCCCTTTCCTCCACTCCCTCTTTTCCCTCTCTCTTCCCTGTCCTGTCTCTTTTCCCTGGACTCTCTCTTTCCCCCCGCTTGTCTCTTCCCCCTCTTTCCCCTCTCCTGTGTCTGTCACCTCTCTTCACTCGGTGTCTCATTTTCCCGCTTTCACTCGCCCCTCTCTTTTCCCTCTCATTCCTCAACTCTCTCTTTTCACTGTCTCTTCCCTGTCCTGTCTCTTTTCCCTGGACTCTCTCTTTTCCCCCGCTTGTCTCTTTTCCCTGTTTCCCCTCGCCTGTGTCTCTCACCTCTGTTCTCTCGGCGTTCATTTTTCCCGCTTTCACTCGCCTTCCTCTATTCCCTCCCTTTCCTCCACTCCCTCTTTTCCCTCTCTCTTCCCTGTCCTTTCTCTTTTCCCTGGACTCTGTCTTTTCCCCCGCTTGCCTCTTTTCCCTGTTTCCCCTCGCCTGTCTCTCTCACCTCTGTTCTCTCGGCGTTCATTTTTCCCGCTTTCACTCGCCTTCCTCTATTCCCTCCCTTCCCTCCACTCCCTCTTTTCCCTCTCTCTTCCCTGTCCTGTCTCTTTTCCCTGGACTCTCTCTTTTCCCCCGCTTGTCTCTTTTCCCTGTTTCCCCTCGCCTGTCTCTCTCACCTCTGTTCTCTCAGCGTTCATTTTTCCCGCTTTCACTCGCCTTCCTCTATTCCCTCCCTTTCCTCCACTCCCTCTTTTCCCTCTCTCTTCCCTGTCCTGTCTCTTTTCCCTGGGCTCTCTCTTTCCCCCCGCTTGTCTCTTCCCCCTCTTTCCCCTCTCCTGTGTCTGTCACCTCTCTTCACTCGGTGTCTCATTTTCCCGCTTTCACTCGCCCCTCTCTTTTCCCTCTCATTCCTCAACTCTCTCTTTTCACTGTCTCTTCCCAGTCGTGTCTCTTTTCCCTGGACTCTCTCTTTTCCCCCGCTTTTCTCTTTTCCCTGTTTCCCCTTGCCTGTCTCTCTCACCTCTGTTCTGTCGGCGTTCATTTTTCCTGCTTTCACTCGCCTTCCTCTATTCCCTCCCTTTCCTCCACTCCCTCTTTTCCCTCTCTCTTCCCTGTCCTGTCTCTTTTCCCTGGACTCTCTGTTTTCCCCCGCTTGTCTATTTTCCCTGTTTCCCCTCGCCTGTCTCTCTCACATCTGTTCTCTCGGCGTTCATTTTTCCCGCTTTCACTCGCCTTCCTCTATTCCCTCCCTTTCCTCCACTCCCTCTTTTCCCTCTCTCTTCCCTGTCCTGTCTCTTTTCCCTGGGCTCTCTCTTTCCCCCCGCTTGTCTCTTCCCCCTCTTTCCCCTCTCCTGTGTCTGTCACCTCTCTTCACTCGGTGTCTCATTTTCCCGCTTTCACTCGCCCCTCTCTTTTCCCTCTCATTCCTCAACTCTCTCTTTTCACTGTCTCTTCCCAGTCGTGTCTCTTTTCCCTGGACACATTCTTTTCCCTCTCTCTTCGCTGTCCTGTCTCTTTTCCCTGGACTCTCTCTTTTCCCCCGCTTGCCTCTTTTCCCTGTTTCCCCTCGCCTGTCTCTCTCACCTCTGTTCTCTCGGCGTTCATTTTTCCCGCTTCCACTCGCCTTCCTCTATTCCCTCCCTTTCCTCCACTCCCTCTTTTCCCTCTCTCTTCCCTGTCCTATCTCTTTTCCCTGGACTCTGTCTTTTCCCCCGCTTGCCTCTTTTCCCTGTTTCCCCTCGCCTGTCTCTCTCACCTCTGTTCTCTCGGCGTTCATTTTTCCCGCTTTCACTCGCCTTCCTCTATTCCCTCCCTTCCCTCCACTCCCTCTTTTCCCTCTCTCTTCCCTGTCCTGTCTCTTTTCCCTGGACTCTCTCTTTTCCCCCGCTTGTCTCTTTTCCCTGTTTCCCCTCGCCTGTCTCTCTCACCTCTGTTCTCTCCGCGTTCATTTTTCCCGCTTTCACTCGCCTTCCTCTATTCCCTCCCTTTCCTCCACTCCCTCTTTTCCCTCTCTCTTCCCTGTCCTTTCTCTTTTCCCTGGACTCTCTCTTTTCCCCCGCTTGTCTCTTCCCCCTCTTTCCCCTCTCCTGTGTCTGTCACCTCTCTTCACTCGGTGTCTCATTTTCCCGCTTTCACTCGCCCCTCTCTTTTCCCTCTCATTCCTCAACTCTCTCTTTTCACTGTCTCTTCCCAGTCGTGTCTCTTTTCCCTGGACTCTCTCTTTTCCCCCGCTTTTCTCTTTTCCCTGTTTCCCCTTGCCTGTCTCTCTCACCTCTGTTCTGTCGGCGTTCATTTTTCCTGCTTTCACTCGCCTTCCTCTATTACCTCCCTTTCCTCCACTCCCTCTTTTCCCTCTCTCTTCCCTGTCCTGTCTCTTTTCCCTGGACTCTCTCTTTTCCCCCGCTTGTCTATTTTCCCTGTTTCCCCTCGCCTGTCTCTCTCACATCTGTTCTCTCGGCGTTCATTTTTCCCGCTTTCACTCGCCTTCCTCTATTCCCTCCCTTTCCTCCACTCCCTCTTTTCCCTCTCTCTTCCCTGTCCTGTCTCTTTTCCCTGGGCTCTCTCTTTCCCCCCGCTTGTCTCTTCCCCCTCTTTCCCCTCTCCTGTGTCTGTCACCTCTCTTCACTCGGTGTCTCATTTTCCCGCTTTCACTCGCCCCTCTCTTTTCCCTCTCATTCCTCAACTCTCTCTTTTCACTGTCTCTTCCCAGTCGTGTCTCTTTTCCCTGGACACATTCTTTTCCCTCTCTCTTCGCTGTCCTGTCTCTTTTCCCTGGACTCTCTCTTTTCCCCCGCTTGCCTCTTTTCCCTGT
This sequence comes from Haliaeetus albicilla, assembly GCF_947461875.1. Classification (NCBI taxonomy): domain Eukaryota; kingdom Metazoa; phylum Chordata; class Aves; order Accipitriformes; family Accipitridae; genus Haliaeetus; species Haliaeetus albicilla. The sequence continues at coordinate 108,156 of NW_027212547.1, forward strand.
TTCCCCTCGCCTGTCTCTCTCACCTCTGTTCTCTCGGCGTTCATTTTTCCCGCTTTCACTCGCCTTCCTCTATTCCCTCCCTTTCCTCCACTCCCTCTTTTCCCTCTCTCTTCCCTGTCCTGTCTCTTTTCCCTGGGCTCTCTCTTTCCCCCCGCTTGTCTCTTCCCCCTCTTTCCCCTCTCCTGTGTCTGTCACCTCTCTTCACTCGGTGTCTCATTTTCCCGCTTTCACTCGCCCCTCTCTTTTCCCTCTCATTCCTCAACTCTCTCTTTTCACTGTCTCTTCCCAGTCGTGTCTCTTTTCCCTGGACACATTCTTTTCCCTCTCTCTTCGCTGTCCTGTCTCTTTTCCCTGGACTCTCTCTTTTCCCCCGCTTGCCTCTTTTCCCTGTTTCCCCTCGCCTGTCTCTCTCACCTCTGTTCTCTCGGCGTTCATTTTTCCCGCTTCCACTCGCCTTCCTCTATTCCCTCCCTTTCCTCCACTCCCTCTTTTCCCTCTCTCTTCCCTGTCCTATCTCTTTTCCCTGGACTCTGTCTTTTCCCCCGCTTGCCTCTTTTCCCTGTTTCCCCTCGCCTGTCTCTCTCACCTCTGTTCTCTCGGCGTTCATTTTTCCCGCTTTCACTCGCCTTCCTCTATTCCCTCCCTTCCCTCCACTCCCTCTTTTCCCTCTCTCTTCCCTGTCCTGTCTCTTTTCCCTGGACTCTCTCTTTTCCCCCGCTTGTCTCTTTTCCCTGTTTCCCCTCGCCTGTCTCTCTCACCTCTGTTCTCTCGGCGTTCATTTTTCCCGCTTTCACTCGCCTTCCTCTATTCCCTCCCTTCCCTCCACTCCCTCTTTTCCCTCTCTCTTCCCTGTCCTTTCTCTTTTCCCTGGACTCTCTCTTTCCCCCCGCTTGTCTCTTCCCCCTCTTTCCCCTCTCCTGTGTCTGTCACCTCTCTTCACTCGGTGTCTCATTTTCCCGCTTTCACTCGCCCCTCTCTTTTCCCTCTCATTCCTCAACTCTCTCTTTTCACTGTCTCTTCCCTGTCCTGTCTCTTTTCCCTGGACTCTCTCTTTTCCCCCGCTTGTCTCTTTTCCCTGTTTCCCCTCGCCTGTCTCTCTCACCTCTGTTCTCTCGGCGTTCATTTTTCCCGCTTTCACTCGCCTTCCTCTATTCCCTCCCTTCCCTCCACTCCCTCTTTTCCCTCTCTCTTCCCTGTCCTGTCTCTTTTCCCTGGACTCTCTCTTCCCCCCCGCTTGTCTCTTCCCCCTCTTTCCCCTCTCCTGTGTCTGTCACCTCTCTTCACTCGGTGTCTCATTTTCCCGCTTTCACTCGCCCCTCTCTTTTCCCTCTCATTCCTCAACTCTCTCTTTTCACTGTCTCTTCCCTGTCCTGTCTCTTTTCCCTGGACACATTCTTTTCCCTCTCTCTTCGCTGTCCTGTCTCTTTTCCCTGGACTCTCTCTTTTCCCCCGCTTGCCTCTTTTCCCTGTTTCCCCTCGCCTGTCTCTCTCACCTCTGTTCTCTCGGCGTTCATTTTTCCCGCTTCCACTCGCCTTCCTCTATTCCCTCCCTTTCCTCCACTCCCTCTTTTCCCTCTCTCTTCCCTGTCCTGTCTCTTTTCCCTGGACTCTCTCTTTTCCCCCGCTTGCCTCTTTTCCCTGTTTCCCCTCGCCTGTCTCTCTCACCTCTGTTCTCTCGGCGTTCATTTTTCCCGCTTTCACTCGCCTTCCTCTATTCCCTCCCTTCCCTCCACTCCCTCTTTTCCCTCTCTCTTCCCTGTCCTGTCTCTTTTCCCTGGACTCTCTCTTTCCCCCCGCTTGTCTCTTTTCCCTGTTTCCCCTCGCCTGTCTCTCTCACCTCTGTTCTCTCGGCGTTCATTTTTCCCGCTTCCACTCGCCTTCCTCTATTCCCTCCCTTTCCTCCACTCCCTCTTTTCCCTCTCTCTTCCCTGTCCTGTCTCTTTTCCCTGGACTCTCTCTTTTCCCCCGCTTGTCTATTTTCCCTGTTTCCCCTCGCCTGTCTCTCTCACCTCTGTTCTCTCGGCGTTCATTTTTCCCGCTTTCACTCGCCTTCCTCTATTCCCTCCCTTCCCTCCACTCCCTCTTTTCCCTCTCTCTTCCCTGTCCTGTCTCTTTTCCCTGGACTCTCTCTTTTCCCCCGCTTGTCTCTTTTCCCTGTTTCCCCTCGCCTGTCTCTCTCACCTCTGTTCTCTCGGCGTTCATTTTTCCCGCTTTCACTCGCCTTCCTCTATTCCCTCCCTTTCCTCCACTCCCTCTTTTCCCTCTCTCTTCCCTGTCCTTTCTCTTTTCCCTGGACTCTCTCTTTCCCCCCGCTTGTCTCTTCCCCCTCTTTCCCCTCTCCTGTGTCTGTCACCTCTCTTCACTCGGTGTCTCATTTTCCCGCTTTCACTCGCCCCTCTCTTTTCCCTCTCATTCCTCAACTCCCTCTTTTCCCTCTCTCTTCCCTGTCCTGTCTCTTTTCCCTGGACTCTCTCTTTTCCCCCGCTTGTCTCTTTTCCCTGTTTCCCCTCGCCTGTGTCTCTCACCTCTGTTCTCTCGGCGTTCATTTTTCCCGCTTTCACTCGCCTTCCTCTATTCCCTCCCTTTCCTCCACTCCCTCTTTTCCCTCTCTCTTCCCTGTCCTTTCTCTTTTCCCTGAACTCTCTCTTCCCCCCCGCTTGTCTCTTCCCCCTCTTTCCCCTCTCCTGTGTCTGTCACCTCTCTTCACTCGGTGTCTCAATTTCCCACTTTCACTCGCCCCTCTCTTTTCCCTCTCATTCCTCAACTCTCTCTTTTCACTGTCTCTTCCCAGTCGTGTCTCTTTTCCCTGGACACATTCTTTTCCCTCTCTCTTCGCTGTCCTGTCTCTTTTCCCTGGACTCTCTCTTTTCCCCCGCTTGCCTCTTTTCCCTGTTTCCCCTCGCCTGTCTCTCTCACCTCTGTTCTCTCGGCGTTCATTTTTCCCGCTTCCACTCGCCTTCCTCTATTCCCTCCCTTTCCTCCACTCCCTCTTTTCCCTCTCTCTTCCCTGTCCTGTCTCTTTTCCCTGGACTCTCTCTTTTCCCCCGCTTGCCTCTTTTCCCTGTTTCCCCTCGCCTGTCTCTCTCACCTCTGTTCTCTCGGCGTTCATTTTTCCCGCTTCCACTCGCCTTCCTCTATTCCCTCCCTTTCCTCCACTCCCTCTTTTCCCTCTCTCTTCCCTGTCCTGTCTCTTTTCCCTGGACTCTCTCTTTTCCCCCGCTTGTCTATTTTCCCTGTTTCCCCTCGCCTGTCTCTCTCACCTCTGTTCTCTCGGCGTTCATTTTTCCCGCTTTCACTCGCCTTCCTCTATTCCCTCCCTTTCCTCCACTCCCTCTTTTCCCTCTCTCTTCCCTGTCCTGTCTCTTTTCCCTGGGCTCTCTCTTTCCCCCCGCTTGTCTCTTCCCCCTCTTTCCCCTCTCCTGTGTCTGTCACCTCTCTTCACTCGGTGTCTCATTTTCCCGCTTTCACTCGCCCCTCTCTTTTCCCTCTCATTACTCAACTCTCTCTTTTCACTGTCTCTTCCCAGTCGTGTCTCTTTTCCCTGGATAAATTCTTTTCCCCGGCTTGTCTCTTTTCCCTGTTTCCCCTCGCCTGTCTCTCTCACCTCTGTTCTGTCGGCGTTCATTTTTCCTGCTTTCACTCGCCTTCCTCTATTCCCTCCCTTCCCTCCACTCCCTCTTTTCCCTCTCTCTTCCCTGTCCTTTCTCTTTTCCCTGGACTCTCTCTTTTCCCCCGCTTGTCTCTTCCCCCTCTTTCCCCTCTCCTGTGTCTGTCACCTCTCTTCACTCGGTGTCTCATTTTCCCGCTTTCACTCGCCCCTCTCTTTTCCCTCTCATTCCTCAACTCTCTCGTTTCACTGTCTCTTCCCAGTCGTGTCTCTTTTCCCTGGACACATTCTTTTCCCTCTCTCTTCGCTGTCCTGTCTCTTTTCCCTGGACTCTCTCTTTTCCCCCGCTTGCCTCTTTTCCCTGTTTCCCCTCGCCTGTCTCTCTCACCTCTGTTCTCTCGGCGTTCATTTTTCCCGCTTTCACTCGCCTTCCTCTATTCCCTCCCTTTCCTCCACTCCCTCTTTTCCCTCTCTCTTCCCTGTCCTGTCTCTTTTCCCTGGGCTCTCTCTTTCCCCCCGCTTGTCTCTTCCCCCTCTTTCCCCTCTCCTGTGTCTGTCACCTCTCTTCACTCGGTGTCTCATTTTCCCGCTTTCACTCGCCCCTCTCTTTTCCCTCTCATTCCTCAACTCTCTCTTTTCACTGTCTCTTCCCAGTCGTGTCTCTTTTCCCTGGACTCTCTCTTTTCCCCCGCTTTTCTCTTTTCCCTGTTTCCCCTCGCCTGTCTCTCTCACCTCTGTTCTGTCGGCGTTCATTTTTCCTGCTTTCACTCGCCTTCCTCTATTCCCTCCCTTTCCTCCACTCCCTCTTTTCCCCCTCTCTTCCCTGTCCTGTCTCTTTTCCCTGGGCTCTCTCTTTCCCCCCGCTTGTCTCTTCCCCCTCTTTCCCCTCTCCTGTGTCTGTCACCTCTCTTCACTCGGTGTCTCATTTTCCCGCTTCCACTCGCCCCTCTCTTTTCCCTCTCATTCCTCAACTCTCTCTTTTCACTGTCTCTTCCCAGTCGTGTCTCTTTTCCCTGGACACATTCTTTTCCCTCTCTCTTCGCTGTCCTGTCTCTTTTCCCTGGACTCTCTCTTTTCCCCCGCTTGCCTCTTTTCCCTGTTTCCCCTCGCCTGTGTCTCTCACCTCTGTTCTCTCGGCGTTCATTTTTCCCGCTTTCACTCGCCTTCCTCTATTCCCTCCCTTTCCTCCACTCCCTCTTTTCCCTCTCTCTTCCCTGTCCTGTCTCTTTTCCCTGGGCTCTCTCTTTTCCCCCGCTTGTCTCTTCCCCCTCTTTCCCCTCTCCTGTGTCTGTCACCTCTCTTCACTCGGTGTCTCATTTTCCCGCTTTCACTCGCCCCTCTCTTTTCCCTCTCATTCCTCAACTCTCTCTTTTCACTGTCTCTTCCCAGTCGTGTCTCTTTTCCCTGGACTCTCTCTTTTCTCCCGCTTGCCTCTTTTCCCTGTTTCCCCTCGCCTGTGTCTCTCACCTCTGTTCTCTCGGCGTTCATTTTTCCTGCTTTCACTCGCCTTCCTCTATTCCCTCCCTTTCCTCCACTCCCTCTTTTCCCTCTCTCTTCCCTGTCCTGTCTCTTTTCCCTGGGCTCTCTCTTTTCCCCCGCTTGTCTCTTCCCCCTCTTTCCCCTCTCCTGTGTCTGTCACCTCTCTTCACTCGGTGTCTCATTTTCCCGCTTTCACTCGCCCCTCTCTTTTCCCTCTCATTCCTCAACTCTCTCTTTTCACTGTCTCTTCCCAGTCGTGTCTCTTTTCCCTGGATAATCTCTTTTCCCCGGCTTGTCTCTTTTCCCTGTTTCCCCTCGCCTGTCTCTCTCACCTCTGTTCTGTCGGCGTTCATTTTTCCTGCTTTCACTCGCCTTCCTCTATTCCCTCCCTTCCCTCCACTCCCTCTTTTCCCTCTCTCTTCCCTGTCCTGTCTCTTTTCCCTGGGCTCTCTCTTTTCCCCCGCTTGTCTCTTCCCCCTCTTTCCCCTCTCCTGTGTCTGTCACCTCTCTTCACTCGGTGTCTCATTTTCCCGCTTTCACTCGCCCCTCTCTTTTCCCTCTCATTCCTCAACTCTCTCTTTTCACTGTCTCTTCCCAGTCGTGTCTCTTTTCCCTGGACACATTCTTTTCCCTCTCTCTTCGCTGTCCTGTCTCTTTTCCCTGGATCTCTCTTTTCCCCCGCTTGTCTCTTTTCCCTGTTTCCCCTCGCCTGTCTCTCTCACCTCTGTTCTCTCGGCGTTCATTTTTCCCGCTTCCACTCGCCTTCCTCTATTCCCTCCCTTTCCTCCACTCCCTCTTTTCCCTCTCTCTTCCCTGTCCTGTCTCTTTTCCCTGGACTCTCTCTTTTCCCCCGCTTGTCTCTTTTCCCTGTTTCCCCTCGCCTGTCTCTCTCACCTCTGTTCTCTCCGCGTTCATTTTTCCCGCTTTCACTCGCCTTCCTCTATTCCCTCCCTTTCCTCCACTCCCTCTTTTCCCTCTCTCTTCCCTGTCCTTTCTCTTTTCCCTGGACTCTCTCTTTTCCCCCGCTTGTCTCTTCCCCCTCTTTCCCCTCTCCTGTGTCTGTCACCTCTCTTCACTCGGTGTCTCATTTTCCCGCTTTCACTCGCCCCTCTCTTTTCCCTCTCATTCCTCAACTCTCTCTTTTCACTGTCTCTTCCCAGTCGTGTCTCTTTTCCCTGGACTCTCTCTTTTCCCCCGCTTTTCTCTTTTCCCTGTTTCCCCTTGCCTGTCTCTCTCACCTCTGTTCTGTCGGCGTTCATTTTTCCTGCTTTCACTCGCCTTCCTCTATTCCCTCCCTTTCCTCCACTCCCTCTTTTCCCTCTCTCTTCCCTGTCCTGTCTCTTTTCCCTGGACTCTCTCTTTTCCCCCGCTTGTCTATTTTCCCTGTTTCCCCTCGCCTGTCTCTCTCACATCTGTTCTCTCGGCGTTCATTTTTCCCGCTTTCACTCGCCTTCTTCTATTCCCTCCCTTTCCTCCACTCCCTCTTTTCCCTCTCTCTTCCCTGTCCTGTCTCTTTTCCCTGGGCTCTCTCTTTCCCCCCGCTTGTCTCTTCCCCCTCTTTCCCCTCTCCTGTGTCTGTCACCTCTCTTCACTCGGTGTCTCATTTTCCCGCTTTCACTCGCCCCTCTCTTTTCCCTCTCATTCCTCAACTCTCTCTTTTCACTGTCTCTTCCCAGTCGTGTCTCTTTTCCCTGGACACATTCTTTTCCCTCTCTCTTCGCTGTCCTGTCTCTTTTCCCTGGACTCTCTCTTTTCCCCCGCTTGCCTCTTTTCCCTGTTTCCCCTCGCCTGTCTCTCTCACCTCTGTTCTCTCGGCGTTCATTTTTCCCGCTTCCACTCGCCTTCCTCTATTCCCTCCCTTTCCTCCACTCCCTCTTTTCCCTCTCTCTTCCCTGTCCTATCTCTTTTCCCTGGACTCTGTCTTTTCCCCCGCTTGCCTCTTTTCCCTGTTTCCCCTCGCCTGTCTCTCTCACCTCTGTTCTCTCGGCGTTCATTTTTCCCGCTTTCCCTCGCCTTCCTCTATTCCCTCCCTTCCCTCCACTCCCTCTTTTCCCTCTCTCTTCCCTGTCCTGTCTCTTTTCCCTGGACTCTCTCTTTTCCCCCGCTTGTCTCTTTTCCCTGTTTCCCCTCGCCTGTCTCTCTCACCTCTGTTCTCTCAGCGTTCATTTTTCCCGCTTTCACTCGCCTTCCTCTATTCCCTCCCTTTCCTCCACTCCCTCTTTTCCCTCTCTCTTCCCTGTCCTTTCTCTTTTCCCTGGACTCTCTCTTTTCCCCCGCTTGTCTCTTCCCCCTCTTTCCCCTCTCCTGTGTCTGTCACCTCTCTTCACTCGGTGTCTCATTTTCCCGCTTTCACTCGCCCCTCTCATTTCCCTCTCATTCCTCAACTCTCTCTTTTCACTGTCTCTTCCCAGTCGTGTCTCTTTTCCCTGGACTCTCTCTTTTCCCCCGCTTTTCTCTTTTCCCTGTTTCCCCTTGCCTGTCTCTCTCACCTCTGTTCTGTCGGCGTTCATTTTTCCTGCTTTCACTCGCCTTCCTCTATTCCCTCCCTTTCCTCCACTCCCTCTTTTCCCTCTCTCTTCCCTGTCCTGTCTCTTTTCCCTGGACTCTCTGTTTTCCCCCGCTTGTCTATTTTCCCTGTTTCCCCTCGCCTGTCTCTCTCACATCTGTTCTCTCGGCGTTCATTTTTCCCGCTTTCACTCGCCTTCCTCTATTCCCTCCCTTTCCTCCACTCCCTCTTTTCCCTCTCTCTTCCCTGTCCTGTCTCTTTTCCATGGGCTCTCTCTTTCCCCCCGCTTGTCTCTTCCCCCTCTTTCCCCTCTCCTGTGTCTGTCACCTCTCTTCACTCGGTGTCTCATTTTCCCGCTTTCACTCGCCCCTCTCTTTTCCCTCTCATTCCTCAACTCTCTCTTTTCACTGTCTCTTCCCAGTCGTGTCTCTTTTCCCTGGACACATTCTTTTCCCTCTCTCTTCGCTGTCCTGTCTCTTTTCCCTGGACTCTCTCTTTTCCCCCGCTTGCCTCTTTTCCCTGTTTCCCCTCGCCTGTGTCTCTCACCTCTGTTCTCTCGGCGTTCATTTTTCCCGCTTTCACTCGCCTTCCTCTATTCCCTCCCTTTCCTCCACTCCCTCTTTTCCCTCTCTCTTCCCTGTCCTGTCTCTTTTCCCTGGGCTCTCTCTTTTCCCCCGCTTGTCTCTTCCCCCTCTTTCCCCTCTCCTGTGTCTGTCACCTCTCTTCACTCGGTGTCTCATTTTCCCGCTTTCACTCGCCCCTCTCTTTTCCCTCTCATTCCTCAACTCTCTCTTTTCACTGTCTCTTCCCAGTCGTGTCTCTTTTCCCTGGACTCTCTCTTTTCTCCCGCTTGCCTCTTTTCCCTGTTTCCCCTCGCCTGTGTCTCTCACCTCTGTTCTCTCGGCGTTCATTTTTCCTGCTTTCACTCGCCTTCCTCTATTCCCTCCCTTTCCTCCACTCCCTCTTTTCCCTCTCTCTTCCCTGTCCTGTCTCTTTTCCCTGGGCTCTCTCTTTTCCCCCGCTTGTCTCTTCCCCCTCTTTCCCCTCTCCTGTGTCTGTCACCTCTCTTCACTCGGTGTCTCATTTTCCCGCTTTCACTCGCCCCTCTCTTTTCCCTCTCATTCCTCAACTCTCTCTTTTCACTGTCTCTTCCCAGTCGTGTCTCTTTTCCCTGGATAATCTCTTTTCCCCGGCTTGTCTCTTTTCCCTGTTTCCCCTCGCCTGTCTCTCTCACCTCTGTTCTGTCGGCGTTCATTTTTCCTGCTTTCACTCGCCTTCCTCTATTCCCTCCCTTCCCTACACTCCCTCTTTTCCCTCTCTCTTCCCTGTCCTGTCTCTTTTCCCTGGGCTCTCTCTTTTCCCCCGCTTGTCTCTTCCCCCTCTTTCCCCTCTCCTGTGTCTGTCACCTCTCTTCACTCGGTGTCTCATTTTCCCGCTTTCACTCGCCCCTCTCTTTTCCCTCTCATTCCTCAACTCTCTCTTTTCACTGTCTCTTCCCAGTCGTGTCTCTTTTCCCTGGACACATTCTTTTCCCTCTCTCTTCGCTGTCCTGTCTCTTTTCCCTGGACTCTCTCTTTTCCCCCGCTTGTCTCTTTTCCCTGTTTCCCCTTGCCTGTCTCTCTCACCTCTGTTCTCTCGGCGTTCATTTTTCCCGCTTCCACTCGCCTTCCTCTATTCCCTCCCTTTCCTCCACTCCCTCTTTTCCCTCTCTCTTCCCTGTCCTGTCTCTTTTCCCTGGACTCTCTCTTTTCCCCCGCTTGTCTCTTTTCCCTGTTTCCCCTCGCCTGTCTCTCTCACCTCTGTTCTCTCCGCGTTCATTTTTCCCGCTTTCACTCGCCTTCCTCTATTCCCTCCCTTTCCTCCACTCCCTCTTTTCCCTCTCTCTTCCCTGTCCTTTCTCTTTTCCCTGGACTCTCTCTTTTCCCCCGCTTGTCTCTTCCCCCTCTTTCCCCTCTCCTGTGTCTGTCACCTCTCTTCACTCGGTGTCTCATTTTCCCGCTTTCACTCGCCCCTCTCTTTTCCCTCTCATTCCTCAACTCTCTCTTTTCACTGTCTCTTCCCAGTCGTGTCTCTTTTCCCTGGACTCTCTCTTTTCCCCCGCTTTTCTCTTTTCCCTGTTTCCCCTTGCCTGTCTCTCTCACCTCTGTTCTGTCGGCGTTCATTTTTCCCGCTTCCACTGGCCTTCCTCTATTCCCTCCCTTTCCTCCACTCCCTCTTTTCCCTCTCTCTTCCCTGTCCTGTCTCTTTTCCCTGGACTCTCTCTTTTCCCCCGCTTGTCTATTTTCCCTGTTTCCCCTCGCCTGTCTCTCTCACATCTGTTCTCTCGGCGTTCATTTTTCCCGCTTTCACTCGCCTTCTTCTATTCCCTCCCTTTCCTCCACTCCCTCTTTTCCCTCTCTCTTCCCTGTCCTGTCTCTTTTCCCTGGGCTCTCTCTTTCCCCCCGCTTGTCTCTTCCCCCTCTTTCCCCTCTCCTGTGTCTGTCACCTCTCTTCACTCGGTGTCTCATTTTCCCGCTTTCACTCGCCCCTCTCTTTTCCCTCTCATTCCTCAACTCTCTCTTTTCACTGTCTCTTCCCAGTCGTGTCTCTTTTCCCTGGACACATTCTTTTCCCTCTCTCTTCGCTGTCCTGTCTCTTTTCCCTGGACTCTCTCTTTTCCCCCGCTTGCCTCTTTTCCCTGTTTCCCCTCGCCTGTCTCTCTCACCTCTGTTCTCTCGGCGTTCATTTTTCCCGCTTCCACTCGCCTTCCTCTATTCCCTCCCTTTCCTCCACTCCCTCTTTTCCCTCTCTCTTCCCTGTCCTGTCTCTTTTCCCTTGACTCTCTCTTTTCCCCCGCTTGCCTCTTTTCCCTGTTTCCCCTCGCCTGTCTCTCTCACCTCTGTTCTCTCGGCGTTCATTTTTCCCGCTTTCACTCGCCTTCCTCTATTCCCTCCCTTCCCTCCACTCCCTCTTTTCCCTCTCTCTTCCCTGTCCTGTCTCTTTTCCCTGGACTCTCTCTTTTCCCCCGCTTGTCTCTTTTCCCTGTTTCCCCTCGCCTGTCTCTCTCACCTCTGTTCTCTCAGCGTTCATTTTTCCCGCTTTCACTCGCCTTCCTCTATTCCCTCCCTTTCCTCCACTCCCTCTTTTCCCTCTCTCTTCCCTGTCCTTTCTCTTTTCCCTGGACTCTCTCTTTTCCCCCGCTTGTCTCTTCCCCCTCTTTCCCCTCTCCTGTGTCTGTCACCTCTCTTCACTCGGTGTCTCATTTTCCCGCTTTCACTCGCCCCTCTCTTTTCCCTCTCATTCCTCAACTCTCTCTTTTCACTGTCTCTTCCCAGTCGTGTCTCTTTTCCCTGGACTCTCTCTTTTCCCCCGCTTGTCTCTTTTCCCTGTTTCCCCTCGCCTGTGTCTCTCACCTCTGTTCTCTCGGCGTTCATTTTTCCCGCTTTCACTCGCCTTCCTCTATTCCCTCCCTTTCCTCCACTCCCTCTTTTCCCTCTCTCTTCCCTGTCCTGTCTCTTTTCCCTGAACTCTCTCTCCCCCCCCGCTTGTCTCTTCCCCCTCTTTCCCCTCTCCTGTGTCTGTCACCTCTCTTCACTCGGTGTCTCAATTTCCCACTTTCACTCGCCCCTCTCTTTTCCCTCTCATTCCTCAACTCTCTCTTTTCACTGTCTCTTCCCAGTCGTGTCTCTTTTCCCTGGACACATTCTTTTCCCTCTCTCTTCGCTGTCCTGTCTCTTTTCCCTGGACTCTCTCTTTTCCCCCGCTTGCCTCTTTTCCCTGTTTCCCCTCGCCTGTCTCTCTCACCTCTGTTCTCTCGGCGTTCATTTTTCCCGCTTCCACTCGCCTTCCTCTATTCCCTCCCTTTCCTCCACTCCCTCTTTTCCCTCTCTCTTCCCTGTCCTGTCTCTTTTCCCTTGACTCTCTCTTTTCCCCCGCTTGCCTCTTTTCCCTGTTTCCCCTCGCCTGTCTCTCTCACCTCTGTTCTCTCGGCGTTCATTTTTCCCGCTTTCACTCGCCTTCCTCTATTCCCTCCCTTCCCTCCACTCCCTCTTTTCCCTCTCTCTTCCCTGTCCTGTCTCTTTTCCCTGGACTCTCTCTTTTCCCCCGCTTGTCTCTTTTCCCTGTTTCCCCTCGCCTGTCTCTCTCACCTCTGTTCTCTCAGCGTTCATTTTTCCCGCTTCCACTCGCCTTCCTCTATTCCCTCCCTTTCCTCCACTCCCTCTTTTCCCTCTCTCTTCCCTGTCCTTTCTCTTTTCCCTGGACTCTCTCTTTTCCCCCGCTTGTCTCTTCCCCCTCTTTCCCCTCTCCTGTGTCTGTCACCTCTCTTCACTCGGTGTCTCATTTTCCCGCTTTCACTCGCCCCTCTCTTTTCCCTCTCATTCCTCAACTCTCTCTTTTCACTGTCTCTTCCCAGTCGTGTCTCTTTTCCCTGGACTCTCTCTTTTCCCCCGCTTGTCTCTTTTCCCTGTTTCCCCTCGCCTGTGTCTCTCACCTCTGTTCTCTCGGCGTTCATTTTTCCCGCTTTCACTCGCCTTCCTCTATTCCCTCCCTTTCCTCCACTCCCTCTTTTCCCTCTCTCTTCCCTGTCCTGTCTCTTTTCCCTGAATTCTCTCTCCCCCCCCGCTTGTCTCTTCCCCCTCTTTCCCCTCTCCTGTGTCTGTCACCTCTCTTCACTCGGTGTCTCAATTTCCCACTTTCACTCGCCCCTCTCTTTTCCCTCTCATTCCTCAACTCTCTCTTTTCACTGTCTCTTCCCAGTCGTGTCTCTTTTCCCTGGACACATTCTTTTCCCTCTCTCTTCGCTGTCCTGTCTCTTTTCCCTGGACTCTCTCTTTTCCCCCGCTTGTCTCTTTTCCCTGTTTCCCCTCGCCTGTCTCTCTCACCTCTGTTCTCTCGGCGTTCATTTTTCCCGCTTCCACTCGCCTTCCTCTATTCCCTCCCTTTCCTCCACTCCCTCTTTTCCCTCTCTCTTCCCTGTCCTGTCTCTTTTCCCTTGACTCTCTCTTTTCCCCCGCTTGCCTCTTTTCCCTGTTTCCCCTCGCCTGTCTCTCTCACCTCTGTTCTCTCGGCGTTCATTTTTCCCGCTTTCACTCGCCTTCCTCTATTCCCTCCCTTCCCTCCACTCCCTCTTTTCCCTCTCTCTTCCCTGTCCTGTCTCTTTTCCCTGGACTCTCTCTTTTCCCCCGCTTGTCTCTTTTCCCTGTTTCCCCTCGCCTGTCTCTCTCACCTCTGTTCTCTCAGCGTTCATTTTTCCCGCTTCCACTCGCCTTCCTCTATTCCCTCCCTTTCCTCCACTCCCTCTTTTCCCTCTCTCTTCCCTGTCCTTTCTCTTTTCCCTGGACTCTCTCTTTTCCCCCGCTTGTCTCTTCCCCCTCTTTCCCCTCTCCTGTGTCTGTCACCTCTCTTCACTCGGTGTCTCATTTTCCCGCTTTCACTCGCCCCTCTCTTTTCCCTCTCATTCCTCAACTCTCTCTTTTCACTGTCTCTTCCCAGTCGTGTCTCTTTTCCCTGGACTCTCTCTTTTCCCCCGCTTGTCTCTTTTCCCTGTTTCCCCTCGCCTGTGTCTCTCACCTCTGTTCTCTCGGCGTTCATTTTTCCCGCTTTCACTCGCCTTCCTCTATTCCCTCCCTTTCCTCCACTCCCTCTTTTCCCTCTCTCTTCCCTGTCCTGTCTCTTTTCCCTGAACTCTCTCTCCCCCCCCGCTTGTCTCTTCCCCCTCTTTCCCCTCTCCTGTGTCTGTCACCTCTCTTCACTCGGTGTCTCAATTTCCCACTTTCACTCGCCCCTCTCTTTTCCCTCTCATTCCTCAACTCTCTCTTTTCACTGTCTCTTCCCAGTCGTGTCTCTTTTCCCTGGACACATTCTTTTCCCTCTCTCTTCGCTGTCCTGTCTCTTTTCCCTGGACTCTCTCTTTTCCCCCGCTTGCCTCTTTTCCCTGTTTCCCCTCGCCTGTCTCTCTCACCTCTGTTCTCTCGGCGTTCATTTTTCCCGCTTCCACTCGCCTTCCTCTATTCCCTCCCTTTCCTCCACTCCCTCTTTTCCCTCTCTCTTCCCTGTCCTGTCTCTTTTCCCTGGGCTCTCTCTTTCCCCCCGCTTGTCTCTTCCCCCTCTTTCCCCTCTCCTGTGTCTGTCACCTCTCTTCACTCGGTGTCTCATTTTCCCGCTTTCACTCGCCTTCCTCTATTCCCTCCCTTCCCTCCACTCCCTCTTTTCCCTCTCTCTTCCCTGTCCTGTCTCTTTTCCCTGGACTCTCTGTTTTCCCCCGCTTGTCTATTTTCCCTGTTTCCCCTCGCCTGTCTCTCTCACATCTGTTCTCTCGGCGTTCATTTTTCCCGCTTTCACTCGCCTTCCTCTATTCCCTCCCTTTCCTCCACTCCCTCTTTTCCCTCTCTCTTCCCTGTCCTGTCTCTTTTCCATGGGCTCTCTCTTTCCCCCCGCTTGTCTCTTCCCCCTCTTTCCCCTCTCCTGTGTCTGTCACCTCTCTTCACTCGGTGTCTCATTTTCCCGCTTTCACTCGCCCCTCTCTTTTCCCTCTCATTCCTCAACTCTCTCTTTTCACTGTCTCTTCCCAGTCGTGTCTCTTTTCCCTGGACACATTCTTTTCCCTCTCTCTTCGCTGTCCTGTCTCTTTTCCCTGGACTCTCTCTTTTCCCCCGCTTGCCTCTTTTCCCTGTTTCCCCTCGCCTGTCTCTCTCACCTCTGTTCTCTCGGCGTTCATTTTTCCCGCTTCCACTCGCCTTCCTCTATTCCCTCCCTTTCCTCCACTCCCTCTTTTCCCTCTCTCTTCCCTGTCCTGTCTCTTTTCCCTTGACTCTCTCTTTTCCCCCGCTTGCCTCTTTTCCCTGTTTCCCCTCGCCTGTCTCTCTCACCTCTGTTCTCTCGGCGTTCATTTTTCCCGCTTTCACTCGCCTTCCTCTATTCCCTCCCTTCCCTCCACTCCCTCTTTTCCCTCTCTCTTCCCTGTCCTGTCTCTTTTCCCTGGACTCTCTCTTTTCCCCCGCTTGTCTCTTTTCCCTGTTTCCCCTCGCCTGTCTCTCTCACCTCTGTTCTCTCAGCGTTCATTTTTCCCGCTTCCACTCGCCTTCCTCTATTCCCTCCCTTTCCTCCACTCCCTCTTTTCCCTCTCTCTTCCCTGTCCTTTCTCTTTTCCCTGGACTCTCTCTTTTCCCCCGCTTGTCTCTTCCCCCTCTTTCCCCTCTCCTGTGTCTGTCACCTCTCTTCACTCGGTGTCTCATTTTCCCGCTTTCACTCGCCCCTCTCTTTTCCCTCTCATTCCTCAACTCTCTCTTTTCACTGTCTCTTCCCTGTCCTGTCTCTTTTCCCTGGACTCTCTCTTTTCCCCCGCTTGTCTCTTTTCCCTGTTTCCCCTCGCCTGTTTCTCTCACCTCTGTTCTCTCGGCGTTCATTTTTCCCGCTTTCACTCGCCTTCCTCTATTCCCTCCCTTTCCTCCACTCCCTCTTTTCCCTCTCTCTTCCCTGTCCTGTCTCTTTTCCCTGAAGTCTCTCTCCCCCCCCGCTTGTCTCTTCCCCCTCTTTCCCCTCTCCTGTGTCTGTCACCTCTCTTCACTCGGTGTCTCAATTTCCCACTTTCACTCGCCCCTCTCTTTTCCCTCTCATTCCTCAACTCTCTCTTTTCACTGTCTCTTCCCAGTCGTGTCTCTTTTCCCTGGACACATTCTTTTCCCTCTCTCTTCGCTGTCCTGTCTCTTTTCCCTGGACTCTCTCTTTTCCCCCGCTTGCCTCTTTTCCCTGTTTCCCCTCGCCTGTGTCTCTCACCTCTGTTCTCTCGGCGTTCATTTTTCCCGCTTTCACTCGCCTTCCTCTATTCCCTCCCTTTCCTCCACTCCCTCTTTTCCCTCTCTCTTCCCTGTCCTGTCTCTTTTCCCTGGGCTCTCTCTTTTCCCCCGCTTGTCTCTTCCCCCTCTTTCCCCTCTCCTGTGTCTGTCACCTCTCTTCACTCGGTGTCTCAATTTCCCACTTTCACTCGCCCCTCTCTTTTCCCTCTCATTCCTCAACTCTCTCTTTTCACTGTCTCTTCCCAGTCGTGTCTCTTTTCCCTGGACACATTCTTTTCCCTCTCTCTTCGCTGTCCTGTCTCTTTTCCCTGGACTCTCTCTTTTCCCCCGCTTGCCTCTTTTCCCTGTTTCCCCTCGCCTGTCTCTCTCACCTCTGTTCTCTCGGCGTTCATTTTTCCCGCTTCCACTCGCCTTCCTCTATTCCCTCCCTTCCCTCCACTCCCTCTTTCCCCTCTCTCTTCCCTGTCCTGTCTCTTTTCCCTGGGCTCTCTCTTTCCCCCCGCTTGTCTCTTTTCCCTGTTTCCCCTCGCCTGTCTCTCTCACCTCTGTTCTCTCGGCGTTCATTTTTCCCGCTTCCACTCGCCTTCCTCTATTCCCTCCCTTTCCCCCACTCCCTCTTTTCCCTCTCTCTTCCCTGTCCTGTCTCTTTTCCCTGGACTCTCTCTTTTCCCCCGCTTGCCTCTTTTCCCTGTTTCCCCTCGCCTGTCTCTCTCACATCTGTTCTCTCGGCGTTCATTTTTCCCGCTTTCACTCGCCTTCCTCTATTCCCTCCCTTTCCTCCACTCCCTCTTTTCCCTCTCTCTTCCCTGTCCTTTCTCTTTTCCCTGGACTCTCTCTTTTCCCCCGCTTGTCTCTTCCCCCTCTTTCCCCTCTCCTGTGTCTGTCACCTCTCTTCACTCGGTGTCTCATTTTCCCGCTTTCACTCGCCCCTCTCTTTTCCCTCTCATTCCTCAACTCTCTCTTTTCACTGTCTCTTCCCAGTCGTGTCTCTTTTCCCTGGACACATTCTTTTCCCTCTCTCTTCGCTGTCCTGTCTCTTTTCCCTGGACTCTCTCTTTTCCCCCGCTTGCCTCTTTTCCCTGTTTCCCCTCGCCTGTGTCTCTCACCTCTGTTCTCTCGGCGTTCATTTTTCCCGCTTTCACTCGCCTTCCTCTATTCCCTCCCTTTCCTCCACTCCCTCTTTTCCCTCTCTCTTCCCTGTCCTGTCTCTTTTCCCTGGGCTCTCTCTTTTCCCCCGCTTGTCTCTTCCCCCTCTTTCCCCTCTCCTGTGTCTGTCACCTCTCTTCACTCGGTGTCTCAATTTCCCACTTTCACTCGCCCCTCTCTTTTCCCTCTCATTCCTCAACTCTCTCTTTTCACTGTCTCTTCCCAGTCGTGTCTCTTTTCCCTGGACACATTCTTTTCCCTCTCTCTTCGCTGTCCTGTCTCTTTTCCCTGGACTCTCTCTTTTCCCCCGCTTGCCTCTTTTCCCTGTTTCCCCTCGCCTGTCTCTCTCACCTCTGTTCTCTCGGCGTTCATTTTTCCCGCTTCCACTCGCCTTCCTCTATTCCCTCCCTTCCCTCCACTCCCTCTTTCCCCTCTCTCTTCCCTGTCCTGTCTCTTTTCCCTGGACTCTCTCTTTCCCCCCGCTTGTCTCTTTTCCCTGTTTCCCCTCGCCTGTCTCTCTCACCTCTGTTCTCTCGGCGTTCATTTTTCCCGCTTCCACTCGCCTTCCTCTATTCCCTCCCTTTCCCCCACTCCCTCTTTTCCCTCTCTCTTCCCTGTCCTGTCTCTTTTCCCTGGACTCTCTCTTTTCCCCCGCTTGCCTCTTTTCCCTGTTTCCCCTCGCCTGTCTCTCTCACATCTGTTCTCTCGGCGTTCATTTTTCCCGCTTTCACTCGCCTTCCTCTATTCCCTCCCTTTCCTCCACTCCCTCTTTTCCCTCTCTCTTCCCTGTCCTTTCTCTTTTCCCTGGACTCTCTCTTTTCCCCCGCTTGTCTCTTCCCCCTCTTTCCCCTCTCCTGTGTCTGTCACCTCTCTTCACTCGGTGTCTCATTTTCCCGCTTTCACTCGCCCCTCTCTTTTCCCTCTCATTCCTCAACTCTCTCTTTTCACTGTCTCTTCCCAGTCGTGTCTCTTTTCCCTGGACTCTCTCTTTTCCCCCGCTTTTCTCTTTTCCCTGTTTCCCCTCGCCTGTCTCTCTCACCTCTGTTCTCTCGGCGTTCATTTTTCCTGCTTTCACTCGCCTTCCTCTATTCCCTCCCTTTCCTCCACTCCCTCTTTTCCCTCTCTCTTCCCTGTCCTGTCTCTTTTCCCTGGACTCTCTCTTTTCCCCCGCTTGCCTCTTTTCCCTGTTTCCCCTCGCCTGTCTCTCTCACCTCTGTTCTCTCGGCGTTCATTTTTCCCGCTTCCACTCGCCTTCCTGTATTCCCTCCCTTTCCTCCACTCCCTCTTTTCCCTCTCTCTTCCCTGTCCTATCTCTTTTCCCTGGACTCTGTCTTTTCCCCCGCTTGCCTCTTTTCCCTGTTTCCCCTCGCCTGTCTCTCTCACCTCTGTTCTCTCGGCGTTCATTTTTCCCGCTTCCACTCGCCTTCCTCTATTCCCTCCCTTTCCTCCACTCCCTCTTTTCCCTCTCTCTTCCCTGTCCTGTCTCTTTTCCCTGGACGCTCTCTTTTCCCCCGCTTGTCTCTTTTCCCTGTTTCCCCTCGCCTGTCTCTCTCACCTCTGTTCTCTCAGCGTTCATTTTTCCCGCTTTCACTCGCCTTCCTCTATTCCCTCCCTTTCCTCCACTCCCTCTTTTCCCTCTCTCTCCCCTGTCCTTTCTCTTTTCCCTGGACTCTCTCTTTTCCCCCGCTTGTCTCTTCCCCCTCTTTCCCCTCTCCTGTGTCTGTCACCTCTCTTCACTCGGTGTCTCAATTTCCCACTTTCACTCGCCCCTCTCTTTTCCCTCTCATTCCTCAACTCTCTCTTTTCACTGTCTCTTCCCAGTCGTGTCTCTTTTCCCTGGACACATTCTTTTCCCTCTCTCTTCGCTGTCCTGTCTCTTTTCCCTGGACTCTCTCTTTTCCCCCGCTTGCCTCTTTTCCCTGTTTCCCCTCGCCTGTGTCTCTCACCTCTGTTCTCTCGGCGTTCATTTTTCCCGCTTTCACTCGCCTTCCTCTATTCCCTCCCTTCCCTCCACTCCCTCTTTTCCCTCTCTCTTCCCTGTCCTGTCTCTTTTCCCTGGACTCTCTCTTTCCCCCCGCTTGTCTCTTTTCCCTGTTTCCCCTCGCCTGTCTCTCTCACCTCTGTTCTCTCGGCGTTCATTTTTCCCGCTTCCACTCGCCTTCCTCTATTCCCTCCCTTTCCCCCACTCCCTCTTTTCCCTCTCTCTTCCCTGTCCTGTCTCTTTTCCCTGGACTCTCTCTTTTCCCCCGCTTGCCTCTTTTCCCTGTTTCCCCTCGCCTGTCTCTCTCACATCTGTTCTCTCGGCGTTCATTTTTCCCGCTTTCACTCGCCTTCCTCTATTCCCTCCCTTTCCTCCACTCCCTCTTTTCCCTCTCTCTTCCCTGTCCTTTCTCTTTTCCCTGGACTCTCTCTTTTCCCCCGCTTGTCTCTTCCCCCTCTTTCCCCTCTCCTGTGTCTGTCACCTCTCTTCACTCGGTGTCTCATTTTCCCGCTTTCACTCGCCCCTCTCTTTTCCCTCTCATTCCTCAACTCTCTCTTTTCACTGTCTCTTCCCAGTCGTGTCTCTTTTCCCTGGACTCTCTCTTTTCCCCCGCTTTTCTCTTTTCCCTGTTTCCCCTCGCCTGTCTCTCTCACCTCTGTTCTCTCGGCGTTCATTTTTCCTGCTTTCACTCGCCTTCCTCTATTCCCTCCCTTTCCTCCACTCCCTCTTTTCCCTCTCTCTTCCCTGTCCTGTCTCTTTTCCCTGGACTCTCTCTTTTCCCCCGCTTGTCTATTTTCCCTGTTTCCCCTCGCCTGTCTCTCTCACCTCTGTTCTCTCGGCGTTCATTTTTCCCGCTTCCACTCGCCTTCCTGTATTCCCTCCCTTCCCTCCACTCCCTCTTTTCCCTCTCTCTTCCCTGTCCTATCTCTTTTCCCTGGACTCTCTCTTTTCCCCCGCTTGCCTCTTTTCCCTGTTTCCCCTCGCCTGTCTCTCTCACCTCTGTTCTCTCGGCGTTCATTTTTCCCGCTTCCACTCGCCTTCCTCTATTCCCTCCCTTTCCTCCACTCCCTCTTTTCCCTCTCTCTTCCCTGTCCTGTCTCTTTTCCCTGGACGCTCTCTTTTCCCCCGCTTGTCTCTTTTCCCTGTTTCCCCTCGCCTGTCTCTCTCACCTCTGTTCTCTCAGCGTTCATTTTTCCCGCTTTCACTCGCCTTCCTCTATTCCCTCCCTTTCCTCCACTCCCTCTTTTCCCTCTCTCTCCCCTGTCCTTTTTCTTTTCCCTGGACTCTCTCTTTTCCCCCGCTTGTCTCTTCCCCCTCTTTCCCCTCTCCTGTGTCTGTCACCTCTCTTCACTCGGTGTCTCATTTTCCCGCTTTCACTCGCCCCTCTCTTTTCCCTCTCATTCCTCAACTCTCTCTTTTCACTGTCTCTTCCCAGTCGTGTCTCTTTTCCCTGGACTCTCTCTTTTCCCCCGCTTTTCTCTTTTCCCTGTTTCCCCTCGCCTGTCTCTCTCACATCTGTTCTCTCGGCGTTCATTTTTCCTGCTTTCACTCGCCTTCCTCTATTCCCTCCCTTTCCTCCACTCCCTCTTTTCCCTCTCTCTTCCCTGTCCTGTCTCTTTTCCCTGGACTCTCTCTTTTCCCCCGCTTGCCTCTTTTCCCTGTTTCCCCTCGCCTGTCTCTCTCACCTCTGTTCTCTCGGCGTTCATTTTTCCCGCTTCCACTCGCCTTCCTGTATTCCCTCCCTTTCCTCCACTCCCTCTTTTCCCTCTCTCTTCCCTGTCCTATCTCTTTTCCCTGGACTCTGTCTTTTCCCCCGCTTGCCTCTTTTTCCTGTTTCCCCTCGCCTGTCTCTCTCACCTCTGTTCTCTCGGCGTTCATTTTTCCCGCTTTCACTCGCCTTCCTCTATTCCCTCCCTTCCCTCCACTCCCTCTTTTCCCTCTCTCTTCCCTGTCCTGTCTCTTTTCCCTGGACGCTCTCTTTTCCCCCGCTTGTCTCTTTTCCCTGTTTCCCCTCGCCTGTCTCTCTCACCTCTGTTCTCTCAGCGTTCATTTTTCCCGCTTTCACTCGCCTTCCTCTATTCCCTCCCTTTCCTCCACTCCCTCTTTTCCCTCTCTCTCCCCTGTCCTTTCTCTTTTCCCTGGACTCTCTCTTTTCCCCCGCTTGTCTCTTCCCCCTCTTTCCCCTCTCCTGTGTCTGTCACCTCTCTTCACTCGGTGTCTCATTTTCCCGCTTTCACTCGCCCCTCTCTTTTCCCTCTCATTCCTCTTCTCTCTCTTTTCACTGTCTCTTCCCTGTCCTGTCTCTTTTCCCTGGACTCTCTCTTTTCCCCCGCTTTTCTCTTTTCCCTGTTTCCCCTCGCCTGTCTCTCTCACATCTGTTCTCTCGGCGTTCATTTTTCCCGCTTTCACTCGCCTTCCTCTATTCCCTCCCTTTCCTCCACTCCCTCTTTTCCCTCTCTCTTCCCTGTCCTGTCTCTTTTCCCTGGGCTCTCTCTTTCCCCCGCTTGTCTCTTCCCCCTCTTTCCCCTCTCCTGTGTCTGTCACCTCTCTTCACTCGGTGTCTCATTTTCCCGCTTTCACTCGCCCCTCTCTTTTCCCTCTCATTCCTCAACTCTCTCTTTTCACTGTCTCTTCCCAGTCGTGTCTCTTTTCCCTGGACTCTCTCTTTTCCCTCTCTCTTCGCTGTCCTGTCTCTTTTCCCTGGACTCTCTCTTTTCCCCCGCTTGCCTCTTTTCCCTGTTTCCCCTCGCCTGTCTCTCTCACCTCTGTTCTCTCGGCGTTCATTTTTCCCGCTTCCACTCGCCTTCCTCTATTCCCTCCCTTTCCTCCACTCCCTCTTTTCCCTCTCTCTTCCCTGTCCTGTCTCTTTTCCCTGGACTCTCTCTTTTCCCCCGCTTGCCTCTTTTCCCTGTTTCCCCTCGCCTGTCTCTCTCACCTCTGTTCTCTCGGCGTTCATTTTTCCCGCTTTCACTCGCCTTCCTCTATTCCCTCCCTTCCCTCCACTCCCTCTTTTCCCTCTCTCTTCCCTGTCCTGTCTCTTTTCCCTGGACTCTCTCTTTTCCCCCGCTTGTCTCTTTTCCCTGTTTCCCCTCGCCTGTCTCTCTCACCTCTGTTCTCTCAGCGTTCATTTTTCCCGCTTTCACTCGCCTTCCTCTATTCCCTCCCTTTCCTCCACTCCCTCTTTTCCCTCTCTCTTCCCTGTCCTTTCTCTTTTCCCTGGACTCTCTCTTTTCCCCCGCTTGTCTCTTCCCCCTCTTTCCCCTCTCCTGTGTCTGTCACCTCTCTTCACTCGGTGTCTCATTTTCCCGCTTTCACTCGCCCCTCTCTTTTCCCTCTCATTCCTCAACTCTCTCTTTTCACTGTCTCTTCCCAGTCGTGTCTCTTTTCCCTGGACTCTCTCTTTTCCCCCGCTTGTCTCTTTTCCCTGTTTCCCCTCGCCTGTGTCTCTCACCTCTGTTCTCTCGGCATTCATTTTTCCCGCTTTCACTCGCCTTCCTCTATTCCCTCCCTTTCCTCCACTCCCTCTTTTCCCTCTCTCTTCCCTGTCCTGTCTCTTTTCCCTGAACTCTCTCTTCCCCCCCGCTTGTCTCTTCCCCCTCTTTCCCCTCTCCTGTGTCTGTCACCTCTCTTCACTCGGTGTCTCAATTTCCCACTTTCACTCGCCCCTCTCTTTTCCCTCCCTTTCCTCCACTCCCTCTTTTCCCTCTCTCTTCCCTGTCCTTTCTCTTTTCCCTGGACTCTCTCTTTTCCCCCGCTTGTCTCTTCCCCCTCTTTCCCCTCTCCTGTGTCTGTCACCTCTCTTCACTCGGTGTCTCAATTTCCCACTTTCACTCGCCCCTCTCTTTTCCCTCTCATTCCTCAACTCTCTCTTTTCACTGTCTCTTCCCAGTCGTGTCTCTTTTCCCTGGACACATTCTTTTCCCTCTCTCTTCGCTGTCCTGTCTCTTTTCCCTGGACTCTCTCTTTTCCCCCGCTTGCCTCTTTTCCCTGTTTCCCCTCGCCTGTCTCTCTCACCTCTGTTCTCTCGGCGTTCATTTTTCCCGCTTTCACTCGCCTTCCTCTATTCCCTCCCTTCCCTCCACTCCCTCTTTTCCCTCTCTCTTCCCTGTCCTGTCTCTTTTCCCTGGACTCTCTCTTTCCCCCCGCTTGTCTCTTTTCCCTGTTTCCCCTCGCCTGTCTCTCTCACCTCTGTTCTCTCGGCGTTCATTTTTCCCGCTTCCACTCGCCTTCCTCTATTCCCTCCCTTTCCCCCACTCCCTCTTTTCCCCCTCTCTTCCCTGTCCTGTCTCTTTTCCCTGGACTCTCTCTTTTCCCCCGCTTGCCTCTTTTCCCTGTTTCCCCTCGCCTGTCTCTCTCACATCTGTTCTCTCGGCGTTCATTTTTCCCGCTTTCACTCGCCTTCCTCTATTCCCTCCCTTTCCTCCACTACCTCTTTTCCCTCTCTCTTCCCTGTCCTTTCTCTTTTCCCTGGACTCTCTCTTTTCCCCCGCTTGTCTCTTCCCCCTCTTTCCCCTCTCCTGTGTCTGTCACCTCTCTTCACTCGGTGTCTCATTTTCCCGCTTTCACTCGCCCCTCTCTTTTCCCTCTCATTCCTCAACTCTCTCTTTTCACTGTCTCTTCCCAGTCGTGTCTCTTTTCCCTGGACTCTCTCTTTTCCCCCGCTTTTCTCTTTTCCCTGTTTCCCCTCGCCTGTCTCTCTCACCTCTGTTCTCTCGGCGTTCATTTTTCCTGCTTTCACTCGCCTTCCTCTATTCCCTCCCTTTCCTCCACTCCCTCTTTTCCCTCTCTCTTCCCTGTCCTGTCTCTTTTCCCTGGACGCTCTCTTTTCCCCCGCTTGTCTCTTTTCCCTGTTTCCCCTCGCCTGTCTCTCTCACCTCTGTTCTCTCAGCGTTCATTTTTCCCGCTTTCACTCGCCTTCCTCTATTCCCTCCCTTTCCTCCAATCCCTCTTTTCCCTCTCTCTCCCCTGTCCTTTCTCTTTTCCCTGGACTCTCTCTTTTCCCCCGCTTGTCTCTTCCCCCTCTTTCCCCTCTCCTGTGTCTGTCACCTCTCTTCACTCGGTGTCTCATTTTCCCGCTTTCACTCGCCCCTCTCTTTTCCCTCTCATTACTCAACTCTCTCTTTTCACTGTCTCTTCCCAGTCGTGTCTCTTTTCCCTGGACTCTCTCTTTTCCCCCGCTTTTCTCTTTTCCCTGTTTCCCCTTGCCTGTCTCTCTCACCTCTGTTCTCTCGGCGTTCATTTTTCCCGCTTTCACTCGCCTTCCTCTATTCCCTCCCTTTCCTCCACTCCCTCTTTTCCCTCTCTCTTCCCTGTCCTGTCTCTTTTCCCTGGACTCTCTCTTTCCCCCCGCTTGTCTCTTCCCCCTCTTTCCCCTCTCCTGTGTCTGTCACCTCTCTTCACTCGGTGTCTCATTTTCCCGCTTTCACTCGCCCCTCTCTTTTCCCTCTCATTCCTCTTCTCTCTCTTTTCACTGTCTCTTCCCTGTCCTGTCTCTTTTCCCTGGACTCTCTCTTTTCCCCCGCTTGTCTCTTTTCCCTGTTTCCCCTCGCCTGTCTCTCTCACCTCTGTTCTCTCGGCGTTCATTTTTCCCGCTTCCACTCGCCTTCCTCTATTCCCTCCCTTTCCTCCACTCCCTCTTTTCCCTCTCTCTTCCCTGTCCTGTCTCTTTTCCCTGGGCTCTCTCTTTCCCCCCGCTTGTCTCTTCCCCCTCTTTCCCCTCTCCTGTGTCTGTCACCTCTCTTCACTCGGTGTCTCAATTTCCCACTTTCACTCGCCCCTCTCTTTTCCCTCTCATTCATCAACTCTCTCTTTTCACTGTCTCTTCCCAGTCGTGTCTCTTTTCCCTGGACACATTCTTTTCCCTCTCTCTTCGCTGTCCTGTCTCTTTTCCCTGGACTCTCTCTTTTCCCCCGCTTGCCTCTTTTCCCTGTTTCCCCTCGCCTGTCTCTCTCACCTCTGTTCTCTCGGCGTTCATTTTTCCCGCTTCCACTCGCCTTCCTCTATTCCCTCCCTTTCCTCCACTCCCTCTTTTCCCTCTCTCTTCCCTGTCCTGTCTCTTTTCCCTGGACTCTCTCTTTTCCCCCGCTTGCCTCTTTTCCCTGTTTCCCCTCGCCTGTCTCTCTCACCTCTGTTGTCTCGGCGTTCATTTTTCCCGCTTTCACTTGCCTTCCTCTATTCCCTCCCTTTCCTCCACTCCCTCTTTTCCCTCTCTCTTCCCTGTCCTGTCTCTTTTCCCTGGACTCTCTCTTTCCCCCCGCTTGTCTCTTTTCCCTGTTTCCCCTCGCCTGTCTCTCTCACCTCTGTTCTCTCGGCGTTCATTTTTCCCGCTTCCACTCGCCTTCCTCTATTCCCTCCCTTTCCTCCACTCCCTCTTTTCCCTCTCTCTTCCCTGTCCTGTCTCTTTTCCCTGGACTCTCTCTTTTCCACCGCTTGTCTATTTTCCCTGTTTCCCCTCGCCTGTCTCTCTCACATCTGTTCTCTCGGCGTTCATTTATCCCGCTTCCACTCGCCTTCCTCTATTCCCTCCCTTTCCTCCACTCCCTCTTTTCCCTCTCTCTTCCCTGTCCTGTCTCTTTTCCCTGGACTCTCTCTTTCCCCCCGCTTGCCTCTTTTCCCTGTTTCCCCTCGCCTGTGTCTCTCACCTCTGTTCTCTCGGCGTTCATTTTTCCCGCTTTCACTCGCCTTCCTCTATTCCCTCCCTTTCCACCACTCCCTCTTTTCCCTCTCTCTTCCCTGTCCTGTCTCTTTTCCCTGGGCTCTCTCTTTCCCCCCGCTTGTCTCTTCCCCCTCTTTCCCCTCTCCTGTGTCTGTCACCTCTCTTCACTCGGTGTCTCATTTTCCCGCTTTCACTCGCCCCTCTCTTTTCCCTCTCATTCCTCAACTCTCTCTTTTCACTGTCTCTTCCCAGTCGTGTCTCTTTTCCCTGGACTCTCTCTTTTCCCCCGCTTTTCTCTTTTCCCTGTTTCCCCTCGCCTGTGTCTCTCACCTCTGTTCTCTCGGCGTTCATTTTTCCCGCTTCCACTCGCCTTCCTCTATTCCCTCCCTTTCCACCACTCCCTCTTTTCCCTCTCTCTTCCCTGTCCTGTCTCTTTTCCCTGGACTCTCTCTTTTCCCCCGCTTGTCTCTTCCCCCTCTTTCCCCTCTCCTGTGTCTGTCACCTCTCTTCACTCGGTGTCTCATTTTCCCGCTTTCACTCGCCCCTCTCTTTTCCCTCTCATTCCTCAACTCTCTCTTTTCACTGTCTCGTCCCAGTCGTGTCTCTTTTCCCTGGATAATCTCTTTTCCCCGGCTTGTCTCTTTTCCCTGTTTCCCCTCGCCTGTGTCTCTCACCTCTGTTCTCTCGGCGTTCATTTTTCCTGCTTTCACTCGCCTTCCTCTATTCCCTCCCTTCCCTCCACTCCCTCTTTTCCCTCTCTCTTCCCTGTCCTGTCTCTTTTCCCTGGACTCTCTCTTTTCCCCCGCTTGTCTCTTCCCCCTCTTTCCCCTCTCCTGTGTCTGTCACCTCTCTTCACTCGGTGTCTCATTTTCCCGCTTTCACTCGCCCCTCTCTTTTCCCTCTCATTCCTCAACTCTCTCTTTTCACTGTCTCGTCCCAGTCGTGTCTCTTTTCCCTGGATAATCTCTTTTCCCCGGCTTGTCTCTTTTCCCTGTTTCCCCTCGCCTGTCTCTCTCACCTCTGTTCTGTCGGCGTTCATTTTTCCTGCTTTCACTCGCCTTCCTCTATTCCCTCCCTTCCCTCCACTCCCTCTTTTCCCTCTCTCTTCCCTGTCCTGTCTCTTTTCCCTGGACTCTCTCTTTTCCCCCGCTTGTCTCTTCCCCCTCTTTCCCCTCTCCTGTGTCTGTCACCTCTCTTCACTCGGTGTCTCATTTTCCCGCTTTCACTCGCCCCTCTCTTTTCCCTCTCATTCCTCAACTCTCTCTTTTCACTGTCTCTTCCCAGTCGTGTCTCTTTTCCCTGGACTCTCTCTTTTCCCCCGCTTTTCTCTTTTCCCTGTTTCCCCTCGCCTGTGTCTCTCACCTCTGTTCTCTCGGCGTTCATTTTTCCCGCTTTCACTCGCCTTCCTCTATTCCCTCCCTTCCCTCCACTCCCTCTTTTCCCTCTCTCTTCCCTGTCCTGTCTCTTTTCCCTGGACTCTCTCTTTCCCCCCGCTTGTCTCTTCCCCCTCTTTCCCCTCTCCTGTGTCTGTCACCTCTCTTCACTCGGTGTCTCATTTTCCCGCTTTCACTCGCCCCTCTCTTTTCCCTCTCATTCCTCAACTCTCTCGTTTCACTGTCTCTTCCCAGTCGTGTCTCTTTTCCCTGGACTCTCTCTTTTCCCCCGCTTGTCTCTTTTCCCTGTTTCCCCTCGCCTGTCTCTCTCACCTCTGTTCTCTCCGCGTTCATTTTTCCCGCTTTCACTCGCCTTCCTCTATTCCCTCCCTTTCCACCACTCCCTCTTTTCCCTCTCTCTTCCCTGTCCTGTCTCTTTTCCCTGGACTCTCTCTTTTCCCCCGCTTGTCTCTTCCCCCTCTTTCCCCTCTCCTGTGTCTGTCACCTCTCTTCACTCGGTGTCTCATTTTCCCGCTTTCACTCGCCCCTCTCTTTTCCCTCTCATTCCTCAACTCTCTCTTTTCACTGTCTCTTCCCAGTCGTGTCTCTTTTCCCTGGACTCTCTCTTTTCCCCCGCTTTTCTCTTTTCCCTGTTTCCCCTCGCCTGTGTCTCTCACCTCTGTTCTCTCGGCGTTCATTTTTCCCGCTTTCACTCGCCTTCCTCTATTCCCTCCCTTTCCACCACTCCCTCTTTTCCCTCTCTCTTCCCTGTCCTGTCTCTTTTCCCTGGACTCTCTCTTTTCCCCCGCTTGTCTCTTCCCCCTCTTTCCCCTCTCCTGTGTCTGTCACCTCTCTTCACTCGGTGTCTCATTTTCCCGCTTTCACTCGCCCCTCTCTTTTCCCTCTCATTCCTCAACTCTCTCTTTTCACTGTCACGTCCCAGTCGTGTCTCTTTTCCCTGGATAATCTCTTTTCCCCGGCTTGTCTCTTTTCCCTGTTTCCCCTCGCCTGTGTCTCTCACCTCTGTTCTCTCGGCGTTCATTTTTCCTGCTTTCACTCGCCTTCCTCTATTCCCTCCCTTCCCTCCACTCCCTCTTTTCCCTCTCTCTTCCCTGTCCTGTCTCTTTTCCCTGGACTCTCTCTTTTCCCCCGCTTGTCTCTTCCCCCTCTTTCCCCTCTCCTGTGTCTGTCACCTCTCTTCACTCGGTGTCTCATTTTCCCGCTTTCACTCGCCCCTCTCTTTTCCCTCTCATTCCTCAACTCTCTCTTTTCACTGTCTCTTCCCAGTCGTGTCTCTTTTCCCTGGATAATCTCTTTTCCCCGGCTTGTCTCTTTTCCCTGTTTCCCCTCGCCTGTCTCTCTCACCTCTGTTCTCTCGGCGTTCATTTTTCCTGCTTTCACTCGCCTTCCTCTATTCCCTCCCTTCCCTCCACTCCCTCTTTTCCCTCTCTCTTCCCTGTCCTGTCTCTTTTCCCTGGACTCTCTCTTTTCCCCCGCTTGTCTCTTCCCCCTCTTTCCCCTCTCCTGTGTCTGTCACCTCTCTTCACTCGGTGTCTCATTTTCCCGCTTTCACTCGCCCCTCTCTTTTCCCTCTCATTCCTCAACTCTCTCTTTTCACTGTCTCTTCCCAGTCGTGTCTCTTTTCCCTGGACTCTCTCTTTTCCCCCGCTTTTCTCTTTTCCCTGTTTCCCCTCGCCTGTGTCTCTCACCTCTGTTCTCTCGGCGTTCATTTTTCCCGCTTTCACTCGCCTTCCTCTATTCCCTCCCTTTCCACCACTCCCTCTTTCCCCTCTCTCTTCCCTGTCCTGTCTCTTTTCCCTGGGCTCTCTCTTTCCCCCCGCTTGTCTCTTCCCCCTCTTTCCCCTCTCCTGTGTCTGTCACCTCTCTTCACTCGGTGTCTCATTTTCCCGCTTTCACTCGCCCCTCTCTTTTCCCTCTCATTCCTCAACTCTCTCATTTCACTGTCTCTTCCCAGTCGTGTCTCTTTTCCCTGGACACATTCTTTTCCCTCTCTCTTCGCTGTCCTGTCTCTTTTCCCTGGACTCTCTCTTTTCCCCCGCTTGTCTCTTTTCCCTGTTTCCCCTCGCCTGTGTCTCTCACCTCTGTTCTCTCGGCGTTCATTTTTCCCGCTTTCACTCGCCTTCCTCTATTCCCTCCCTTTCCTCCACTCCCTCTTTCCCCTCTCTCTTCCCTGTCCTGTCTCTTTTCCCTGGGCTCTCTCTTTCCCCCCGCTTGTCTCTTCCCCCTCTTTCCCCTCTCCTGTGTCTGTCACCTCTCTTCACTCGGTGTCTCATTTTCCCGCTTTCACTCGCCCCTCTCTTTTCCCTCTCATTCCTCAACTCTCTCATTTCACTGTCTCTTCCCAGTCGTGTCTCTTTTCCCTGGACACATTCTTTTCCCTCTCTCTTCGCTGTCCTGTCTCTTTTCCCTGGACTCTCTCTTTTCCCCCGCTTGCCTCTTTTCCCTGTTTCCCCTCGCCTGTCTCTCTCACCTCTGTTCTCTCGGCGTTCATTTTTCCCGCTTTCACTCGCCTTCCTCTATTCCCTCCCTTCCCTCCACTCCCTCTTTTCCCTCTCTCTTCCCTGTCCTGTCTCTTTTCCCTGGACTCTCTCTTTCCCCCCGCTTGTCTCTTTTCCCTGTTTCCCCTCGCCTGTCTCTCTCACCTCTGTTCTCTCGGCGTTCATTTTTCCCGCTTCCACTCGCCTTCCTCTATTCCCTCCCTTTCCCCCACTCCCTCTTTTCCCCCTCTCTTCCCTGTCCTGTCTCTTTTCCCTGGACTCTCTCTTTTCCCCCGCTTGCCTCTTTTCCCTGTTTCCCCTCGCCTGTCTCTCTCACATCTGTTCTCTCGGCGTTCATTTTTCCCGCTTTCACTCGCCTTCCTCTATTCCCTCCCTTTCCTCCACTCCCTCTTTTCCCTCTCTCTTCCCTGTCCTTTCTCTTTTCCCTGGACTCTCTCTTTTCCCCCGCTTGTCTCTTCCCCCTCTTTCCCCTCTCCTGTGTCTGTCACCTCTCTTCACTCGGTGTCTCATTTTCCCGCTTTCACTCGCCCCTCTCTTTTCCCTCTCATTCCTCAACTCTCTCTTTTCACTGTCTCTTCCCAGTCGTGTCTCTTTTCCCTGGACTCTCTCTTTTCCCCCGCTTTTCTCTTTTCCCTGTTTCCCCTCGCCTGTCTCTCTCACCTCTGTTCTCTCGGCGTTCATTTTTCCTGCTTTCACTCGCCTTCCTCTATTCCCTCCCTTTCCTCCACTCCCTCTTTTCCCTCTCTCTTCCCTGTCCTGTCTCTTTTCCCTGGACTCTCTCTTTTCCCCCGCTTGCCTCTTTTCCCTGTTTCCCCTCGCCTGTCTCTCTCACCTCTGTTCTCTCGGCGTTCATTTTTCCCGCTTCCACTCGCCTTCCTCTATTCCCTCCCTTTCCTCCACTCCCTCTTTTCCCTCTCTCTTCCCTGTCCTATCTCTTTTCCCTGGACTCTGTCTTTTCCCCCGCTTGCCTCTTTTCCCTGTTTCCCCTCGCCTGTCTCTCTCACCTCTGTTCTCTCGGCGTTCATTTTTCCCGCTTTCACTCGCCTTCCTCTATTCCCTCCCTTCCCTCCACTCCCTCTTTTCCCTCTCTCTTCCCTGTCCTGTCTCTTTTCCCTGGACGCTCTCTTTTCCCCCGCTTGTCTCTTTTCCCTGTTTCCCCTCGCCTGTCTCTCTCACCTCTGTTCTCTCAGCGTTCATTTTTCCCGCTTTCACTCGCCTTCCTCTATTCCCTCCCTTTCCTCCACTCCCTCTTTTCCCTCTCTCTCCCCTGTCCTTTCTCTTTTCCCTGGACTCTCTCTTTTCCCCCGCTTGTCTCTTCCCCCTCTTTCCCCTCTCCTGTGTCTGTCACCTCTCTTCACTCGGTGTCTCATTTTCCCGCTTTCACTCGCCCCTCTCTTTTCCCTCTCATTCCTCAACTCTCTCTTTTCACTGTCTCTTCCCAGTCGTGTCTCTTTTCCCTGGACTCTCTCTTTTCCCCCGCTTTTCTCTTTTCCCTGTTTCCCCTCGCCTGTGTCTCTCACCTCTGTTCTCTCGGCGTTCATTTTTCCCGCTTTCACTCGCCTTCCTCTATTCCCTCCCTTCCCTCCACTCCCTCTTTTCCCTCTCTCTTCCCTGTCCTGTCTCTTTTCCCTGGACTCTCTCTTTTCCCCCGCTTGTCTCTTCCCCCTCTTTCCCCTCTCCTGTGTCTGTCACCTCTCTTCACTCGGTGTCTCATTTTCCCGCTTTCACTCGCCCCTCTCTTTTCCCTCTCATTCCTCAACTCTCTCGTTTCACTGTCTCTTCCCAGTCGTGTCTCTTTTCCCTGGACTCTCTCTTTTCCCCCGCTTGTCTCTTTTCCCTGTTTCCCCTCGCCTGTCTCTCTCACCTCTGTTCTCTCCGCGTTCATTTTTCCCGCTTTCACTCGCCTTCCTCTATTCCCTCCCTTTCCACCACTCCCTCTTTTCCCTCTCTCTTCCCTGTCCTGTCTCTTTTCCCTGGACTCTCTCTTTTCCCCCGCTTGTCTCTTCCCCCTCTTTCCCCTCTCCTGTGTCTGTCACCTCTCTTCACTCGGTGTCTCATTTTCCCGCTTTCACTCGCCCCTCTCTTTTCCCTCTCATTCCTCAACTCTCTCTTTTCACTGTCTCTTCCCAGTCGTGTCTCTTTTCCCTGGACTCTCTCTTTTCCCCCGCTTTTCTCTTTTCCCTGTTTCCCCTCGCCTGTGTCTCTCACCTCTGTTCTCTCGGCGTTCATTTTTCCCGCTTTCACTCGCCTTCCTCTATTCCCTCCCTTTCCACCACTCCCTCTTTTCCCTCTCTCTTCCCTGTCCTGTCTCTTTTCCCTGGACTCTCTCTTTTCCCCCGCTTGTCTCTTCCCCCTCTTTCCCCTCTCCTGTGTCTGTCACCTCTCTTCACTCGGTGTCTCATTTTCCCGCTTTCACTCGCCCCTCTCTTTTCCCTCTCATTCCTCAACTCTCTCTTTTCACTGTCACGTCCCAGTCGTGTCTCTTTTCCCTGGATAATCTCTTTTCCCCGGCTTGTCTCTTTTCCCTGTTTCCCCTCGCCTGTGTCTCTCACCTCTGTTCTCTCGGCGTTCATTTTTCCTGCTTTCACTCGCATTCCTCTATTCCCTCCCTTCCCTCCACTCCCTCTTTTCCCTCTCTCTTCCCTGTCCTGTCTCTTTTCCCTGGACTCTCTCTTTTCCCCCGCTTGTCTCTTCCCCCTCTTTCCCCTCTCCTGTGTCTGTCACCTCTCTTCACTCGGTGTCTCATTTTCCCGCTTTCACTCGCCCCTCTCTTTTCCCTCTCATTCCTCAACTCTCTCTTTTCACTGTCTCTTCCCAGTCGTGTCTCTTTTCCCTGGATAATCTCTTTTCCCCGGCTTGTCTCTTTTCCCTGTTTCCCCTCGCCTGTCTCTCTCACCTCTGTTCTGTCGGCGTTCATTTTTCCTGCTTTCACTCGCCTTCCTCTATTCCCTCCCTTCCCTCCACTCCCTCTTTTCCCTCTCTCTTCCCTGTCCTGTCTCTTTTCCCTGGACTCTCTCTTTTCCCCCGCTTGTCTCTTCCCCCTCTTTCCCCTCTCCTGTGTCTGTCACCTCTCTTCACTCGGTGTCTCATTTTCCCGCTTTCACTCGCCCCTCTCTTTTCCCTCTCATTCCTCAACTCTCTCTTTTCACTGTCTCTTCCCAGTCGTGTCTCTTTTCCCTGGACACATTCTTTTCCCCCGCTTTTCTCTTTTCCCTGTTTCCCCTCGCCTGTGTCTCTCACCTCTGTTCTCTCGGCGTTCATTTTTCCCGCTTTCACTCGCCTTCCTCTATTCCCTCCCTTTCCACCACTCCCTCTTTCCCCTCTCTCTTCCCTGTCCTGTCTCTTTTCCCTGGGCTCTCTCTTTCCCCCCGCTTGTCTCTTCCCCCTCTTTCCCCTCTCCTGTGTCTGTCACCTCTCTTCACTCGGTGTCTCATTTTCCCGCTTTCACTCGCCCCTCTCTTTTCCCTCTCATTCCTCAACTCTCTCATTTCACTGTCTCTTCCCAGTCGTGTCTCTTTTCCCTGGACACATTCTTTTCCCTCTCTCTTCGCTGTCCTGTCTCTTTTCCCTGGACTCTCTCTTTTCCCCCGCTTGTCTCTTTTCCCTGTTTCCCCTCGCCTGTGTCTCTCACCTCTGTTCTCTCGGCGTTCATTTTTCCCGCTTTCACTCGCCTTCCTCTATTCCCTCCCTTTCCTCCACTCCCTCTTTCCCCTCTCTCTTCCCTGTCCTGTCTCTTTTCCCTGGGCTCTCTCTTTCCCCCCGCTTGTCTCTTCCCCCTCTTTCCCCTCTCCTGTGTCTGTCACCTCTCTTCACTCGGTGTCTCATTTTCCCGCTTTCACTCGCCCCTCTCTTTTCCCTATCATTCCTCAACTCTCTCATTTCACTGTCTCTTCCCAGTCGTGTCTCTTTTCCCTGGACACATTCTTTTCCCTCTCTCTTCGCTGTCCTGTCTCTTTTCCCTGGACTCTCTCTTTTCCCCCGCTTGCCTCTTTTCCCTGTTTCCCCTCGCCTGTCTCTCTCACCTCTGTTCTCTCGGCGTTCATTTTTCCCGCTTCCACTCGCCTTCCTCTATTCCCTCCCTTCCCTCCACTCCCTCTTTTCCCTCTCTCTTCCCTGTCCTGTCTCTTTTCCCTGGACTCTCTCTTTCCCCCCGCTTGTCTCTTTTCCCTGTTTCCCCTCGCCTGTCTCTCTCACCTCTGTTCTCTCGGCGTTCATTTTTCCCGCTTCCAGTCGCCTTCCTCTATTCCCTCCCTTTCCCCCACTCCCTCTTTTCCCCCTCTCTTCCCTGTCCTGTCTCTTTTCCCTGGACTCTCTCTTTTCCCCCGCTTGCCTCTTTTCCCTGTTTCCCCTCGCCTGTCTCTCTCACATCTGTTCTCTCGGCGTTCATTTTTCCCGCTTTCACTCGCCTTCCTCTATTCCCTCCCTTTCCTCCACTCCCTCTTTTCCCTCTCTCTTCCCTGTCCTTTCTCTTTTCCCTGGACTCTCTCTTTTCCCCCGCTTGTCTCTTCCCCCTCTTTCCCCTCTCCTGTGTCTGTCACCTCTCTTCACTCGGTGTCTCATTTTCCCGCTTTCACTCGCCCCTCTCTTTTCCCTCTCATTCCTCAACTCTCTCTTTTCACTGTCTCTTCCCAGTCGTGTCTCTTTTCCCTGGACTCTCTCTTTTCCCCCGCTTGTCTCTTTTCCCTGTTTCCCCTCGCCTGTCTCTCTCACCTCTGTTCTCTCGGCGTTCATTTTTCCTGCTTTCACTCGCCTTCCTCTATTCCCTCCCTTTCCTCCACTCCCTCTTTTCCCTCTCTCTTCCCTGTCCTGTCTCTTTTCCCTGGACTCTCTCTTTTCCCCCGCTTGCCTCTTTTCCCTGTTTCCCCTCGCCTGTCTCTCTCACCTCTGTTCTCTCGGCGTTCATTTTTCCCGCTTCCACTCGCCTTCCTCTATTCCCTCCCTTTCCTCCACTCCCTCTTTTCCCTCTCTCTTCCCTGTCCTATCTCTTTTCCCTGGACTCTGTCTTTTCCCCCGCTTGCCTCTTTTCCCTGTTTCCCCTCGCCTGTCTCTCTCACCTCTGTTCTCTCGGCGTTCATTTTTCCCGCTTTCACTCGCCTTCCTCTATTCCCTCCCTTCCCTCCACTCCCTCTTTTCCCTCTCTCTTCCCTGTCCTGTCTCTTTTCCCTGGACGCTCTCTTTTCCCCCGCTTGTCTCTTTTCCCTGTTTCCCCTCGCCTGTCTCTCTCACCTCTGTTCTCTCAGCGTTCATTTTTCCCGCTTTCACTCGCCTTCCTCTATTCCCTCCCTTTCCTCCACTCCCTCTTTTCCCTCTCTCTCCCCTGTCCTTTCTCTTTTCCCTGGACTCTCTCTTTTCCCCCGCTTGTCTCTTCCCCCTCTTTCCCCTCTCCTGTGTCTGTCACCTCTCTTCACTCGGTGTCTCATTTTCCCGCTTTCACTCGCCCCTCTCTTTTCCCTCTCATTACTCAACTCTCTCTTTTCACTGTCTCTTCCCAGTCGTGTCTCTTTTCCCTGGACTCTCTCTTTTCCCCCGCTTTTCTCTTTTCCCTGTTTCCCCTTGCCTGTCTCTCTCACCTCTGTTCTCTCGGCGTTCATTTTTCCCGCTTTCACTCGCCTTCCTCTATTCCCTCCCTTTCCTCCACTCCCTCTTTTCCCTCTCTCTTCCCTGTCCTGTCTCTTTTCCCTGGACTCTCTCTTTCCCCCCGCTTGTCTCTTCCCCCTCTTTCCCCTCTCCTGTGTCTGTCACCTCTCTTCACTCGGTGTCTCATTTTCCCGCTTTCACTCGCCCCTCTCTTTTCCCTCTCATTCCTCAACTCTCTCTTTTCACTGTCTCTTCCCAGTCGTGTCTCTTTTCCCTGGACTCTCTCTTTTCCCCCGCTTTTCTCTTTTCCCTGTTTCCCCTCGCCTGTGTCTCTCACCTCTGTTCTCTCGGCGTTCATTTTTCCCGCTTTCACTCGCCTTCCTCTATTCCCTCCCTTTCCACCACTCCCTCTTTCCCCTCTCTCTTCCCTGTCCTGTCTCTTTTCCCTGGGCTCTCTCTTTTCCCCCGCTTGTCTCTTCCCCCTCTTTCCCCTCTCCTGTGTCTGTCACCTCTCTTCACTCGGTGTCTCATTTTCCCGCTTTCACTCGCCCCTCTCTTTTCCCTCTCATTCCTCAACTCTCTCTTTTCACTGTCTCTTCCCAGTCGTGTCTCTTTTCCCTGGACTCTCTCTTTTCCCCCGCTTTTCTCTTTTCCCTGTTTCCCCTCGCCTGTGTCTCTCACCTCTGTTCTCT
Source organism: Haliaeetus albicilla (assembly GCF_947461875.1). Classification (NCBI taxonomy): domain Eukaryota; kingdom Metazoa; phylum Chordata; class Aves; order Accipitriformes; family Accipitridae; genus Haliaeetus; species Haliaeetus albicilla. The sequence goes on from NW_027212547.1 coordinate 143,466, forward strand.
CGGCGTTCATTTTTCCCGCTTTCACTCGCCTTCCTCTATTCCCTCCCTTCCCTCCACTCCCTCTTTTCCCTCTCTCTTCCCTGTCCTGTCTCTTTTCCCTGGACTCTCTCTTTTCCCCCGCTTGTCTCTTCCCCCTCTTTCCCCTCTCCTGTGTCTGTCACCTCTCTTCACTCGGTGTCTCATTTTCCCGCTTTCACTCGCCCCTCTCTTTTCCCTCTCATTCCTCAACTCTCTCGTTTCACTGTCTCTTCCCAGTCGTGTCTCTTTTCCCTGGACTCTCTCTTTTCCCCCGCTTGTCTCTTTTCCCTGTTTCCCCTCGCCTGTCTCTCTCACCTCTGTTCTCTCCGCGTTCATTTTTCCCGCTTTCACTCGCCTTCCTCTATTCCCTCCCTTTCCACCACTCCCTCTTTTCCCTCTCTCTTCCCTGTCCTGTCTCTTTTCCCTGGACTCTCTCTTTTCCCCCGCTTGTCTCTTCCCCCTCTTTCCCCTCTCCTGTGTCTGTCACCTCTCTTCACTCGGTGTCTCATTTTCCCGCTTTCACTCGCCCCTCTCTTTTCCCTCTCATTCCTCAACTCTCTCTTTTCACTGTCTCTTCCCAGTCGTGTCTCTTTTCCCTGGACTCTCTCTTTTCCCCCGCTTTTCTCTTTTCCCTGTTTCCCCTCGCCTGTGTCTCTCACCTCTGTTCTCTCGGCGTTCATTTTTCCCGCTTTCACTCGCCTTCCTCTATTCCCTCCCTTTCCACCACTCCCTCTTTTCCCTCTCTCTTCCCTGTCCTGTCTCTTTTCCCTGGACTCTCTCTTTTCCCCCGCTTGTCTCTTCCCCCTCTTTCCCCTCTCCTGTGTCTGTCACCTCTCTTCACTCGGTGTCTCATTTTCCCGCTTTCACTCGCCCCTCTCTTTTCCCTCTCATTCCTCAACTCTCTCTTTTCACTGTCACGTCCCAGTCGTGTCTCTTTTCCCTGGATAATCTCTTTTCCCCGGCTTGTCTCTTTTCCCTGTTTCCCCTCGCCTGTGTCTCTCACCTCTGTTCTCTCGGCGTTCATTTTTCCTGCTTTCACTCGCCTTCCTCTATTCCCTCCCTTCCCTCCACTCCCTCTTTTCCCTCTCTCTTCCCTGTCCTGTCTCTTTTCCCTGGACTCTCTCTTTTCCCCCGCTTGTCTCTTCCCCCTCTTTCCCTTCTCCTGTGTCTGTCACCTCTCTTCACTCGGTGTCTCATTTTCCCGCTTTCACTCGCCCCTCTCTTTTCCCTCTCATTCCTCAACTCTCTCTTTTCACTGTCTCTTCCCAGTCGTGTCTCTTTTCCCTGGATAATCTCTTTTCCCCGGCTTGTCTCTTTTCCCTGTTTCCCCTCGCCTGTCTCTCTCACCTCTGTTCTGTCGGCGTTCATTTTTCCTGCTTTCACTCGCCTTCCTCTATTCCCTCCCTTCCCTCCACTCCCTCTTTTCCCTCTCTCTTCCCTGTCCTGTCTCTTTTCCCTGGACTCTCTCTTTTCCCCCGCTTGTCTCTTCCCCCTCTTTCCCCTCTCCTGTGTCTGTCACCTCTCTTCACTCGGTGTCTCATTTTCCCGCTTTCACTCGCCCCTCTCTTTTCCCTCTCATTCCTCAACTCTCTCTTTTCACTGTCTCTTCCCAGTCGTGTCTCTTTTCCCTGGACTCTCTCTTTTCCCCCGCTTTTCTCTTTTCCCTGTTTCCCCTCGCCTGTGTCTCTCACCTCTGTTCTCTCGGCGTTCATTTTTCCCGCTTTCACTCGCCTTCCTCTATTCCCTCCCTTTCCACCACTCCCTCTTTTCCCTCTCTCTTCCCTGTCCTGTCTCTTTTCCCTGGGCTCTCTCTTTCCCCCCGCTTGTCTCTTCCCCCTCTTTCCCCTCTCCTGTGTCTGTCACCTCTCTTCACTCGGTGTCTCATTTTCCCGCTTTCACTCGCCCCTCTCTTTTCCCTCTCATTCCTCAACTCTCTCATTTCACTGTCTCTTCCCAGTCGTGTCTCTTTTCCCTGGACACATTCTTTTCCCTCTCTCTTCGCTGTCCTGTCTCTTTTCCCTGGACTCTCTCTTTTCCCCCGCTTGTCTCTTTTCCCTGTTTCCCCTCGCCTGTGTCTCTCACCTCTGTTCTCTCGGCGTTCATTTTTCCCGCTTTCACTCGCCTTCCTCTATTCCCTCCCTTTCCTCCACTCCCTCTTTCCCCTCTCTCTTCCCTGTCCTGTCTCTTTTCCCTGGGCTCTCTCTTTCCCCCCGCTTGTCTCTTCCCCCTCTTTCCCCTCTCCTGTGTCTGTCACCTCTCTTCACTCGGTGTCTCATTTTCCCGCTTTCACTCGCCCCTCTCTTTTCCCTCTCATTCCTCAACTCTCTCATTTCACTGTCTCTTCCCAGTCGTGTCTCTTTTCCCTGGACACATTCTTTTCCCTCTCTCTTCGCTGTCCTGTCTCTTTTCCCTGGACTCTCTCTTTTCCCCCGCTTGCCTCTTTTCCCTGTTTCCCCTCGCCTGTCTCTCTCACCTCTGTTCTCTCGGCGTTCATTTTTCCCGCTTCCACTCGCCTTCCTCTATTCCCTCCCTTCCCTCCACTCCCTCTTTCCCCTCTCTCTTCCCTGTCCTGTCTCTTTTCCCTGGACTCTCTCTTTCCCCCCGCTTGTCTCTTTTCCCTGTTTCCCCTCGCCTGTCTCTCTCACCTCTGTTCTCTCGGCGTTCATTTTTCCCGCTTCCACTCGCCTTCCTCTATTCCCTCCCTTTCCCCCACTCCCTCTTTTCCCTCTCTCTTCCCTGTCCTGTCTCTTTTCCCTGGACTCTCTCTTTTCCCCCGCTTGCCTCTTTTCCCTGTTTCCCCTCGCCTGTCTCTCTCACATCTGTTCTCTCGGCGTTCATTTTTCCCGCTTTCACTCGCCTTCCTCTATTCCCTCCCTTTCCTCCACTCCCTCTTTTCCCTCTCTCTTCCCTGTCCTTTCTCTTTTCCCTGGACTCTCTCTTTTCCCCCGCTTGTCTCTTCCCCCTCTTTCCCCTCTCCTGTGTCTGTCACCTCTCTTCACTCGGTGTCTCATTTTCCCGCTTTCACTCGCCCCTCTCTTTTCCCTCTCATTCCTCAACTCTCTCTTTTCACTGTCTCTTCCCAGTCGTGTCTCTTTTCCCTGGACTCTCTCTTTTCCCCCGCTTTTCTCTTTTCCCTGTTTCCCCTCGCCTGTCTCTCTCACCTCTGTTCTCTCGGCGTTCATTTTTCCTGCTTTCACTCGCCTTCCTCTATTCCCTCCCTTTCCTCCACTCCCTCTTTTCCCTCTCTCTTCCCTGTCCTGTCTCTTTTCCCTGGACTCTCTCTTTTCCCCCGCTTGCCTCTTTTCCCTGTTTCCCCTCGCCTGTCTCTCTCACCTCTGTTCTCTCGGCGTTCATTTTTCCCGCTTCCACTCGCCTTCCTGTATTCCCTCCCTTTCCTCCACTCCCTCTTTTCCCTCTCTCTTCCCTGTCCTTTCTCTTTTCCCTGGACTCTGTCTTTTCCCCCGCTTGCCTCTTTTCCCTGTTTCCCCTCGCCTGTCTCTCTCACCTCTGTTCTCTCGGCGTTCATTTTTCCCGCTTCCACTCGCCTTCCTCTATTCCCTCCCTTTCCTCCACTCCCTCTTTTCCCTCTCTCTTCCCTGTCCTGTCTCTTTTCCCTGGACGCTCTCTTTTCCCCCGCTTGTCTCTTTTCCCTGTTTCCCCTCGCCTGTCTCTCTCACCTCTGTTCTCTCAGCGTTCATTTTTCCCGCTTTCACTCGCCTTCCTCTATTCCCTCCCTTTCCTCCACTCCCTCTTTTCCCTCTCTCTCCCCTGTCCTTTCTCTTTTCCCTGGACTCTCTCTTTTCCCCCGCTTGTCTCTTCCCCCTCTTTCCCCTCTCCTGTGTCTGTCACCTCTCTTCACTCGGTGTCTCAATTTCCCACTTTCACTCGCCCCTCTCTTTTCCCTCTCATTCCTCAACTCTCTCTTTTCACTGTCTCTTCCCAGTCGTGTCTCTTTTCCCTGGACACATTCTTTTCCCTCTCTCTTCGCTGTCCTGTCTCTTTTCCCTGGACTCTCTCTTTTCCCCCGCTTGCCTCTTTTCCCTGTTTCCCCTCGCCTGTGTCTCTCACCTCTGTTCTCTCGGCGTTCATTTTTCCCGCTTTCACTCGCCTTCCTCTATTCCCTCCCTTCCCTCCACTCCCTCTTTTCCCTCTCTCTTCCCTGTCCTGTCTCTTTTCCCTGGACTCTCTCTTTCCCCCCGCTTGTCTCTTTTCCCTGTTTCCCCTCGCCTGTCTCTCTCACCTCTGTTCTCTCGGCGTTCATTTTTCCCGCTTCCACTCGCCTTCCTCTATTCCCTCCCTTTCCCCCACTCCCTCTTTTCCCTCTCTCTTCCCTGTCCTGTCTCTTTTCCCTGGACTCTCTCTTTTCCCCCGCTTGCCTCTTTTCCCTGTTTCCCCTCGCCTGTCTCTCTCACATCTGTTCTCTCGGCGTTCATTTTTCCCGCTTTCACTCGCCTTCCTCTATTCCCTCCCTTTCCTCCACTCCCTCTTTTCCCTCTCTCTTCCCTGTCCTTTCTCTTTTCCCTGGACTCTCTCTTTTCCCCCGCTTGTCTCTTCCCCCTCTTTCCCCTCTCCTGTGTCTGTCACCTCTCTTCACTCGGTGTCTCATTTTCCCGCTTTCACTCGCCCCTCTCTTTTCCCTCTCATTCCTCAACTCTCTCTTTTCACTGTCTCTTCCCAGTCGTGTCTCTTTTCCCTGGACTCTCTCTTTTCCCCCGCTTTTCTCTTTTCCCTGTTTCCCCTCGCCTGTCTCTCTCACCTCTGTTCTCTCGGCGTTCATTTTTCCTGCTTTCACTCGCCTTCCTCTATTCCCTCCCTTTCCTCCACTCCCTCTTTTCCCTCTCTCTTCCCTGTCCTGTCTCTTTTCCCTGGACTCTCTCTTTTCCCCCGCTTGTCTATTTTCCCTGTTTCCCCTCGCCTGTCTCTCTCACCTCTGTTCTCTCGGCGTTCATTTTTCCCGCTTCCACTCGCCTTCCTGTATTCCCTCCCTTCCCTCCACTCCCTCTTTTCCCTCTCTCTTCCCTGTCCTATCTCTTTTCCCTGGACTCTCTCTTTTCCCCCGCTTGCCTCTTTTCCCTGTTTCCCCTCGCCTGTCTCTCTCACCTCTGTTCTCTCGGCGTTCATTTTTCCCGCTTCCACTCGCCTTCCTCTATTCCCTCCCTTTCCTCCACTCCCTCTTTTCCCTCTCTCTTCCCTGTCCTGTCTCTTTTCCCTGGACGCTCTCTTTTCCCCCGCTTGTCTCTTTTCCCTGTTTCCCCTCGCCTGTCTCTCTCACCTCTGTTCTCTCAGCGTTCATTTTTCCCGCTTTCACTCGCCTTCCTCTATTCCCTCCCTTTCCTCCACTCCCTCTTTTCCCTCTCTCTCCCCTGTCCTTTTTCTTTTCCCTGGACTCTCTCTTTTCCCCCGCTTGTCTCTTCCCCCTCTTTCCCCTCTCCTGTGTCTGTCACCTCTCTTCACTCGGTGTCTCATTTTCCCGCTTTCACTCGCCCCTCTCTTTTCCCTCTCATTCCTCAACTCTCTCTTTTCACTGTCTCTTCCCAGTCGTGTCTCTTTTCCCTGGACTCTCTCTTTTCCCCCGCTTTTCTCTTTTCCCTGTTTCCCCTCGCCTGTCTCTCTCACATCTGTTCTCTCGGCGTTCATTTTTCCTGCTTTCACTCGCCTTCCTCTATTCCCTCCCTTTCCTCCACTCCCTCTTTTCCCTCTCTCTTCCCTGTCCTGTCTCTTTTCCCTGGACTCTCTCTTTTCCCCCGCTTGCCTCTTTTCCCTGTTTCCCCTCGCCTGTCTCTCTCACCTCTGTTCTCTCGGCGTTCATTTTTCCCGCTTCCACTCGCCTTCCTGTATTCCCTCCCTTTCCTCCACTCCCTCTTTTCCCTCTCTCTTCCCTGTCCTATCTCTTTTCCCTGGACTCTGTCTTTTCCCCCGCTTGCCTCTTTTTCCTGTTTCCCCTCGCCTGTCTCTCTCACCTCTGTTCTCTCGGCGTTCATTTTTCCCGCTTTCACTCGCCTTCCTCTATTCCCTCCCTTCCCTCCACTCCCTCTTTTCCCTCTCTCTTCCCTGTCCTGTCTCTTTTCCCTGGACGCTCTCTTTTCCCCCGCTTGTCTCTTTTCCCTGTTTCCCCTCGCCTGTCTCTCTCACCTCTGTTCTCTCAGCGTTCATTTTTCCCGCTTTCACTCGCCTTCCTCTATTCCCTCCCTTTCCTCCACTCCCTCTTTTCCCTCTCTCTCCCCTGTCCTTTCTCTTTTCCCTGGACTCTCTCTTTTCCCCCGCTTGTCTCTTCCCCCTCTTTCCCCTCTCCTGTGTCTGTCACCTCTCTTCACTCGGTGTCTCATTTTCCCGCTTTCACTCGCCCCTCTCTTTTCCCTCTCATTCCTCTTCTCTCTCTTTTCACTGTCTCTTCCCTGTCCTGTCTCTTTTCCCTGGACTCTCTCTTTTCCCCCGCTTTTCTCTTTTCCCTGTTTCCCCTCGCCTGTCTCTCTCACATCTGTTCTCTCGGCGTTCATTTTTCCCGCTTTCACTCGCCTTCCTCTATTCCCTCCCTTTCCTCCACTCCCTCTTTTCCCTCTCTCTTCCCTGTCCTGTCTCTTTTCCCTGGGCTCTCTCTTTCCCCCGCTTGTCTCTTCCCCCTCTTTCCCCTCTCCTGTGTCTGTCACCTCTCTTCACTCGGTGTCTCATTTTCCCGCTTTCACTCGCCCCTCTCTTTTCCCTCTCATTCCTCAACTCTCTCTTTTCACTGTCTCTTCCCAGTCGTGTCTCTTTTCCCTGGACTCTCTCTTTTCCCTCTCTCTTCGCTGTCCTGTCTCTTTTCCCTGGACTCTCTCTTTTCCCCCGCTTGCCTCTTTTCCCTGTTTCCCCTCGCCTGTCTCTCTCACCTCTGTTCTCTCGGCGTTCATTTTTCCCGCTTCCACTCGCCTTCCTCTATTCCCTCCCTTTCCTCCACTCCCTCTTTTCCCTCTCTCTTCCCTGTCCTGTCTCTTTTCCCTGGACTCTCTCTTTTCCCCCGCTTGCCTCTTTTCCCTGTTTCCCCTCGCCTGTCTCTCTCACCTCTGTTCTCTCGGCGTTCATTTTTCCCGCTTTCACTCGCCTTCCTCTATTCCCTCCCTTCCCTCCACTCCCTCTTTTCCCTCTCTCTTCCCTGTCCTGTCTCTTTTCCCTGGACTCTCTCTTTTCCCCCGCTTGTCTCTTTTCCCTGTTTCCCCTCGCCTGTCTCTCTCACCTCTGTTCTCTCAGCGTTCATTTTTCCCGCTTTCACTCGCCTTCCTCTATTCCCTCCCTTTCCTCCACTCCCTCTTTTCCCTCTCTCTTCCCTGTCCTTTCTCTTTTCCCTGGACTCTCTCTTCCCCCCCGCTTGTCTCTTCCCCCTCTTTCCCCTCTCCTGTGTCTGTCACCTCTCTTCACTCGGTGTCTCATTTTCCCGCTTTCACTCGCCCCTCTCTTTTCCCTCTCATTCCTCAACTCTCTCTTTTCACTGTCTCTTCCCAGTCGTGTCTCTTTTCCCTGGACTCTCTCTTTTCCCCCGCTTGTCTCTTTTCCCTGTTTCCCCTCGCCTGTGTCTCTCACCTCTGTTCTCTCGGCATTCATTTTTCCCGCTTTCACTCGCCTTCCTCTATTCCCTCCCTTTCCTCCACTCCCTCTTTTCCCTCTCTCTTCCCTGTCCTGTCTCTTTTCCCTGAACTCTCTCTTCCCCCCCGCTTGTCTCTTCCCCCTCTTTCCCCTCTCCTGTGTCTGTCACCTCTCTTCACTCGGTGTCTCAATTTCCCACTTTCACTCGCCCCTCTCTTTTCCCTCCCTTTCCTCCACTCCCTCTTTTCCCTCTCTCTTCCCTGTCCTTTCTCTTTTCCCTGGACTCTCTCTTTTCCCCCGCTTGTCTCTTCCCCCTCTTTCCCCTCTCCTGTGTCTGTCACCTCTCTTCACTCGGTGTCTCAATTTCCCACTTTCACTCGCCCCTCTCTTTTCCCTCTCATTCCTCAACTCTCTCTTTTCACTGTCTCTTCCCAGTCGTGTCTCTTTTCCCTGGACACATTCTTTTCCCTCTCTCTTCGCTGTCCTGTCTCTTTTCCCTGGACTCTCTCTTTTCCCCCGCTTGCCTCTTTTCCCTGTTTCCCCTCGCCTGTCTCTCTCACCTCTGTTCTCTCGGCGTTCATTTTTCCCGCTTTCACTCGCCTTCCTCTATTCCCTCCCTTCCCTCCACTCCCTCTTTTCCCTCTCTCTTCCCTGTCCTGTCTCTTTTCCCTGGACTCTCTCTTTCCCCCCGCTTGTCTCTTTTCCCTGTTTCCCCTCGCCTGTCTCTCTCACCTCTGTTCTCTCGGCGTTCATTTTTCCCGCTTCCACTCGCCTTCCTCTATTCCCTCCCTTTCCCCCACTCCCTCTTTTCCCCCTCTCTTCCCTGTCCTGTCTCTTTTCCCTGGACTCTCTCTTTTCCCCCGCTTGCCTCTTTTCCCTGTTTCCCCTCGCCTGTCTCTCTCACATCTGTTCTCTCGGCGTTCATTTTTCCCGCTTTCACTCGCCTTCCTCTATTCCCTCCCTTTCCTCCACTACCTCTTTTCCCTCTCTCTTCCCTGTCCTTTCTCTTTTCCCTGGACTCTCTCTTTTCCCCCGCTTGTCTCTTCCCCCTCTTTCCCCTCTCCTGTGTCTGTCACCTCTCTTCACTCGGTGTCTCATTTTCCCGCTTTCACTCGCCCCTCTCTTTTCCCTCTCATTCCTCAACTCTCTCTTTTCACTGTCTCTTCCCAGTCGTGTCTCTTTTCCCTGGACTCTCTCTTTTCCCCCGCTTTTCTCTTTTCCCTGTTTCCCCTCGCCTGTCTCTCTCACCTCTGTTCTCTCGGCGTTCATTTTTCCTGCTTTCACTCGCCTTCCTCTATTCCCTCCCTTTCCTCCACTCCCTCTTTTCCCTCTCTCTTCCCTGTCCTGTCTCTTTTCCCTGGACGCTCTCTTTTCCCCCGCTTGTCTCTTTTCCCTGTTTCCCCTCGCCTGTCTCTCTCACCTCTGTTCTCTCAGCGTTCATTTTTCCCGCTTTCACTCGCCTTCCTCTATTCCCTCCCTTTCCTCCACTCCCTCTTTTCCCTCTCTCTCCCCTGTCCTTTCTCTTTTCCCTGGACTCTCTCTTTTCCCCCGCTTGTCTCTTCCCCCTCTTTCCCCTCTCCTGTGTCTGTCACCTCTCTTCACTCGGTGTCTCATTTTCCCGCTTTCACTCGCCCCTCTCTTTTCCCTCTCATTACTCAACTCTCTCTTTTCACTGTCTCTTCCCAGTCGTGTCTCTTTTCCCTGGACTCTCTCTTTTCCCCCGCTTTTCTCTTTTCCCTGTTTCCCCTTGCCTGTCTCTCTCACCTCTGTTCTCTCGGCGTTCATTTTTCCCGCTTTCACTCGCCTTCCTCTATTCCCTCCCTTTCCTCCACTCCCTCTTTTCCCTCTCTCTTCCCTGTCCTGTCTCTTTTCCCTGGACTCTCTCTTTCCCCCCGCTTGTCTCTTCCCCCTCTTTCCCCTCTCCTGTGTCTGTCACCTCTCTTCACTCGGTGTCTCATTTTCCCGCTTTCACTCGCCCCTCTCTTTTCCCTCTCATTCCTCTTCTCTCTCTTTTCACTGTCTCTTCCCTGTCCTGTCTCTTTTCCCTGGACTCTCTCTTTTCCCCCGCTTGTCTCTTTTCCCTGTTTCCCCTCGCCTGTCTCTCTCACCTCTGTTCTCTCGGCGTTCATTTTTCCCGCTTCCACTCGCCTTCCTCTATTCCCTCCCTTTCCTCCACTCCCTCTTTTCCCTCTCTCTTCCCTGTCCTGTCTCTTTTCCCTGGGCTCTCTCTTTCCCCCCGCTTGTCTCTTCCCCCTCTTTCCCCTCTCCTGTGTCTGTCACCTCTCTTCACTCGGTGTCTCAATTTCCCACTTTCACTCGCCCCTCTCTTTTCCCTCTCATTCATCAACTCTCTCTTTTCACTGTCTCTTCCCAGTCGTGTCTCTTTTCCCTGGACACATTCTTTTCCCTCTCTCTTCGCTGTCCTGTCTCTTTTCCCTGGACTCTCTCTTTTCCCCCGCTTGCCTCTTTTCCCTGTTTCCCCTCGCCTGTCTCTCTCACCTCTGTTCTCTCGGCGTTCATTTTTCCCGCTTCCACTCGCCTTCCTCTATTCCCTCCCTTTCCTCCACTCCCTCTTTTCCCTCTCTCTTCCCTGTCCTGTCTCTTTTCCCTGGACTCTCTCTTTTCCCCCGCTTGCCTCTTTTCCCTGTTTCCCCTCGCCTGTCTCTCTCACCTCTGTTGTCTCGGCGTTCATTTTTCCCGCTTTCACTTGCCTTCCTCTATTCCCTCCCTTTCCTCCACTCCCTCTTTTCCCTCTCTCTTCCCTGTCCTGTCTCTTTTCCCTGGACTCTCTCTTTCCCCCCGCTTGTCTCTTTTCCCTGTTTCCCCTCGCCTGTCTCTCTCACCTCTGTTCTCTCGGCGTTCATTTTTCCCGCTTCCACTCGCCTTCCTCTATTCCCTCCCTTTCCTCCACTCCCTCTTTTCCCTCTCTCTTCCCTGTCCTGTCTCTTTTCCCTGGACTCTCTCTTTTCCACCGCTTGTCTATTTTCCCTGTTTCCCCTCGCCTGTCTCTCTCACATCTGTTCTCTCGGCGTTCATTTATCCCGCTTCCACTCGCCTTCCTCTATTCCCTCCCTTTCCTCCACTCCCTCTTTTCCCTCTCTCTTCCCTGTCCTGTCTCTTTTCCCTGGACTCTCTCTTTCCCCCCGCTTGCCTCTTTTCCCTGTTTCCCCTCGCCTGTGTCTCTCACCTCTGTTCTCTCGGCGTTCATTTTTCCCGCTTTCACTCGCCTTCCTCTATTCCCTCCCTTTCCACCACTCCCTCTTTTCCCTCTCTCTTCCCTGTCCTGTCTCTTTTCCCTGGGCTCTCTCTTTCCCCCCGCTTGTCTCTTCCCCCTCTTTCCCCTCTCCTGTGTCTGTCACCTCTCTTCACTCGGTGTCTCATTTTCCCGCTTTCACTCGCCCCTCTCTTTTCCCTCTCATTCCTCAACTCTCTCTTTTCACTGTCTCTTCCCAGTCGTGTCTCTTTTCCCTGGACTCTCTCTTTTCCCCCGCTTTTCTCTTTTCCCTGTTTCCCCTCGCCTGTGTCTCTCACCTCTGTTCTCTCGGCGTTCATTTTTCCCGCTTCCACTCGCCTTCCTCTATTCCCTCCCTTTCCACCACTCCCTCTTTTCCCTCTCTCTTCCCTGTCCTGTCTCTTTTCCCTGGACTCTCTCTTTTCCCCCGCTTGTCTCTTCCCCCTCTTTCCCCTCTCCTGTGTCTGTCACCTCTCTTCACTCGGTGTCTCATTTTCCCGCTTTCACTCGCCCCTCTCTTTTCCCTCTCATTCCTCAACTCTCTCTTTTCACTGTCTCGTCCCAGTCGTGTCTCTTTTCCCTGGATAATCTCTTTTCCCCGGCTTGTCTCTTTTCCCTGTTTCCCCTCGCCTGTGTCTCTCACCTCTGTTCTCTCGGCGTTCATTTTTCCTGCTTTCACTCGCCTTCCTCTATTCCCTCCCTTCCCTCCACTCCCTCTTTTCCCTCTCTCTTCCCTGTCCTGTCTCTTTTCCCTGGACTCTCTCTTTTCCCCCGCTTGTCTCTTCCCCCTCTTTCCCCTCTCCTGTGTCTGTCACCTCTCTTCACTCGGTGTCTCATTTTCCCGCTTTCACTCGCCCCTCTCTTTTCCCTCTCATTCCTCAACTCTCTCTTTTCACTGTCTCGTCCCAGTCGTGTCTCTTTTCCCTGGATAATCTCTTTTCCCCGGCTTGTCTCTTTTCCCTGTTTCCCCTCGCCTGTCTCTCTCACCTCTGTTCTGTCGGCGTTCATTTTTCCTGCTTTCACTCGCCTTCCTCTATTCCCTCCCTTCCCTCCACTCCCTCTTTTCCCTCTCTCTTCCCTGTCCTGTCTCTTTTCCCTGGACTCTCTCTTTTCCCCCGCTTGTCTCTTCCCCCTCTTTCCCCTCTCCTGTGTCTGTCACCTCTCTTCACTCGGTGTCTCATTTTCCCGCTTTCACTCGCCCCTCTCTTTTCCCTCTCATTCCTCAACTCTCTCTTTTCACTGTCTCTTCCCAGTCGTGTCTCTTTTCCCTGGACTCTCTCTTTTCCCCCGCTTTTCTCTTTTCCCTGTTTCCCCTCGCCTGTGTCTCTCACCTCTGTTCTCTCGGCGTTCATTTTTCCCGCTTTCACTCGCCTTCCTCTATTCCCTCCCTTCCCTCCACTCCCTCTTTTCCCTCTCTCTTCCCTGTCCTGTCTCTTTTCCCTGGACTCTCTCTTTCCCCCCGCTTGTCTCTTCCCCCTCTTTCCCCTCTCCTGTGTCTGTCACCTCTCTTCACTCGGTGTCTCATTTTCCCGCTTTCACTCGCCCCTCTCTTTTCCCTCTCATTCCTCAACTCTCTCGTTTCACTGTCTCTTCCCAGTCGTGTCTCTTTTCCCTGGACTCTCTCTTTTCCCCCGCTTGTCTCTTTTCCCTGTTTCCCCTCGCCTGTCTCTCTCACCTCTGTTCTCTCCGCGTTCATTTTTCCCGCTTTCACTCGCCTTCCTCTATTCCCTCCCTTTCCACCACTCCCTCTTTTCCCTCTCTCTTCCCTGTCCTGTCTCTTTTCCCTGGACTCTCTCTTTTCCCCCGCTTGTCTCTTCCCCCTCTTTCCCCTCTCCTGTGTCTGTCACCTCTCTTCACTCGGTGTCTCATTTTCCCGCTTTCACTCGCCCCTCTCTTTTCCCTCTCATTCCTCAACTCTCTCTTTTCACTGTCTCTTCCCAGTCGTGTCTCTTTTCCCTGGACTCTCTCTTTTCCCCCGCTTTTCTCTTTTCCCTGTTTCCCCTCGCCTGTGTCTCTCACCTCTGTTCTCTCGGCGTTCATTTTTCCCGCTTTCACTCGCCTTCCTCTATTCCCTCCCTTTCCACCACTCCCTCTTTTCCCTCTCTCTTCCCTGTCCTGTCTCTTTTCCCTGGACTCTCTCTTTTCCCCCGCTTGTCTCTTCCCCCTCTTTCCCCTCTCCTGTGTCTGTCACCTCTCTTCACTCGGTGTCTCATTTTCCCGCTTTCACTCGCCCCTCTCTTTTCCCTCTCATTCCTCAACTCTCTCTTTTCACTGTCACGTCCCAGTCGTGTCTCTTTTCCCTGGATAATCTCTTTTCCCCGGCTTGTCTCTTTTCCCTGTTTCCCCTCGCCTGTGTCTCTCACCTCTGTTCTCTCGGCGTTCATTTTTCCTGCTTTCACTCGCCTTCCTCTATTCCCTCCCTTCCCTCCACTCCCTCTTTTCCCTCTCTCTTCCCTGTCCTGTCTCTTTTCCCTGGACTCTCTCTTTTCCCCCGCTTGTCTCTTCCCCCTCTTTCCCCTCTCCTGTGTCTGTCACCTCTCTTCACTCGGTGTCTCATTTTCCCGCTTTCACTCGCCCCTCTCTTTTCCCTCTCATTCCTCAACTCTCTCTTTTCACTGTCTCTTCCCAGTCGTGTCTCTTTTCCCTGGATAATCTCTTTTCCCCGGCTTGTCTCTTTTCCCTGTTTCCCCTCGCCTGTCTCTCTCACCTCTGTTCTCTCGGCGTTCATTTTTCCTGCTTTCACTCGCCTTCCTCTATTCCCTCCCTTCCCTCCACTCCCTCTTTTCCCTCTCTCTTCCCTGTCCTGTCTCTTTTCCCTGGACTCTCTCTTTTCCCCCGCTTGTCTCTTCCCCCTCTTTCCCCTCTCCTGTGTCTGTCACCTCTCTTCACTCGGTGTCTCATTTTCCCGCTTTCACTCGCCCCTCTCTTTTCCCTCTCATTCCTCAACTCTCTCTTTTCACTGTCTCTTCCCAGTCGTGTCTCTTTTCCCTGGACTCTCTCTTTTCCCCCGCTTTTCTCTTTTCCCTGTTTCCCCTCGCCTGTGTCTCTCACCTCTGTTCTCTCGGCGTTCATTTTTCCCGCTTTCACTCGCCTTCCTCTATTCCCTCCCTTTCCACCACTCCCTCTTTCCCCTCTCTCTTCCCTGTCCTGTCTCTTTTCCCTGGGCTCTCTCTTTCCCCCCGCTTGTCTCTTCCCCCTCTTTCCCCTCTCCTGTGTCTGTCACCTCTCTTCACTCGGTGTCTCATTTTCCCGCTTTCACTCGCCCCTCTCTTTTCCCTCTCATTCCTCAACTCTCTCATTTCACTGTCTCTTCCCAGTCGTGTCTCTTTTCCCTGGACACATTCTTTTCCCTCTCTCTTCGCTGTCCTGTCTCTTTTCCCTGGACTCTCTCTTTTCCCCCGCTTGTCTCTTTTCCCTGTTTCCCCTCGCCTGTGTCTCTCACCTCTGTTCTCTCGGCGTTCATTTTTCCCGCTTTCACTCGCCTTCCTCTATTCCCTCCCTTTCCTCCACTCCCTCTTTCCCCTCTCTCTTCCCTGTCCTGTCTCTTTTCCCTGGGCTCTCTCTTTCCCCCCGCTTGTCTCTTCCCCCTCTTTCCCCTCTCCTGTGTCTGTCACCTCTCTTCACTCGGTGTCTCATTTTCCCGCTTTCACTCGCCCCTCTCTTTTCCCTCTCATTCCTCAACTCTCTCATTTCACTGTCTCTTCCCAGTCGTGTCTCTTTTCCCTGGACACATTCTTTTCCCTCTCTCTTCGCTGTCCTGTCTCTTTTCCCTGGACTCTCTCTTTTCCCCCGCTTGCCTCTTTTCCCTGTTTCCCCTCGCCTGTCTCTCTCACCTCTGTTCTCTCGGCGTTCATTTTTCCCGCTTTCACTCGCCTTCCTCTATTCCCTCCCTTCCCTCCACTCCCTCTTTTCCCTCTCTCTTCCCTGTCCTGTCTCTTTTCCCTGGACTCTCTCTTTCCCCCCGCTTGTCTCTTTTCCCTGTTTCCCCTCGCCTGTCTCTCTCACCTCTGTTCTCTCGGCGTTCATTTTTCCCGCTTCCACTCGCCTTCCTCTATTCCCTCCCTTTCCCCCACTCCCTCTTTTCCCCCTCTCTTCCCTGTCCTGTCTCTTTTCCCTGGACTCTCTCTTTTCCCCCGCTTGCCTCTTTTCCCTGTTTCCCCTCGCCTGTCTCTCTCACATCTGTTCTCTCGGCGTTCATTTTTCCCGCTTTCACTCGCCTTCCTCTATTCCCTCCCTTTCCTCCACTCCCTCTTTTCCCTCTCTCTTCCCTGTCCTTTCTCTTTTCCCTGGACTCTCTCTTTTCCCCCGCTTGTCTCTTCCCCCTCTTTCCCCTCTCCTGTGTCTGTCACCTCTCTTCACTCGGTGTCTCATTTTCCCGCTTTCACTCGCCCCTCTCTTTTCCCTCTCATTCCTCAACTCTCTCTTTTCACTGTCTCTTCCCAGTCGTGTCTCTTTTCCCTGGACTCTCTCTTTTCCCCCGCTTTTCTCTTTTCCCTGTTTCCCCTCGCCTGTCTCTCTCACCTCTGTTCTCTCGGCGTTCATTTTTCCTGCTTTCACTCGCCTTCCTCTATTCCCTCCCTTTCCTCCACTCCCTCTTTTCCCTCTCTCTTCCCTGTCCTGTCTCTTTTCCCTGGACTCTCTCTTTTCCCCCGCTTGCCTCTTTTCCCTGTTTCCCCTCGCCTGTCTCTCTCACCTCTGTTCTCTCGGCGTTCATTTTTCCCGCTTCCACTCGCCTTCCTCTATTCCCTCCCTTTCCTCCACTCCCTCTTTTCCCTCTCTCTTCCCTGTCCTATCTCTTTTCCCTGGACTCTGTCTTTTCCCCCGCTTGCCTCTTTTCCCTGTTTCCCCTCGCCTGTCTCTCTCACCTCTGTTCTCTCGGCGTTCATTTTTCCCGCTTTCACTCGCCTTCCTCTATTCCCTCCCTTCCCTCCACTCCCTCTTTTCCCTCTCTCTTCCCTGTCCTGTCTCTTTTCCCTGGACGCTCTCTTTTCCCCCGCTTGTCTCTTTTCCCTGTTTCCCCTCGCCTGTCTCTCTCACCTCTGTTCTCTCAGCGTTCATTTTTCCCGCTTTCACTCGCCTTCCTCTATTCCCTCCCTTTCCTCCACTCCCTCTTTTCCCTCTCTCTCCCCTGTCCTTTCTCTTTTCCCTGGACTCTCTCTTTTCCCCCGCTTGTCTCTTCCCCCTCTTTCCCCTCTCCTGTGTCTGTCACCTCTCTTCACTCGGTGTCTCATTTTCCCGCTTTCACTCGCCCCTCTCTTTTCCCTCTCATTCCTCAACTCTCTCTTTTCACTGTCTCTTCCCAGTCGTGTCTCTTTTCCCTGGACTCTCTCTTTTCCCCCGCTTTTCTCTTTTCCCTGTTTCCCCTCGCCTGTGTCTCTCACCTCTGTTCTCTCGGCGTTCATTTTTCCCGCTTTCACTCGCCTTCCTCTATTCCCTCCCTTCCCTCCACTCCCTCTTTTCCCTCTCTCTTCCCTGTCCTGTCTCTTTTCCCTGGACTCTCTCTTTTCCCCCGCTTGTCTCTTCCCCCTCTTTCCCCTCTCCTGTGTCTGTCACCTCTCTTCACTCGGTGTCTCATTTTCCCGCTTTCACTCGCCCCTCTCTTTTCCCTCTCATTCCTCAACTCTCTCGTTTCACTGTCTCTTCCCAGTCGTGTCTCTTTTCCCTGGACTCTCTCTTTTCCCCCGCTTGTCTCTTTTCCCTGTTTCCCCTCGCCTGTCTCTCTCACCTCTGTTCTCTCCGCGTTCATTTTTCCCGCTTTCACTCGCCTTCCTCTATTCCCTCCCTTTCCACCACTCCCTCTTTTCCCTCTCTCTTCCCTGTCCTGTCTCTTTTCCCTGGACTCTCTCTTTTCCCCCGCTTGTCTCTTCCCCCTCTTTCCCCTCTCCTGTGTCTGTCACCTCTCTTCACTCGGTGTCTCATTTTCCCGCTTTCACTCGCCCCTCTCTTTTCCCTCTCATTCCTCAACTCTCTCTTTTCACTGTCTCTTCCCAGTCGTGTCTCTTTTCCCTGGACTCTCTCTTTTCCCCCGCTTTTCTCTTTTCCCTGTTTCCCCTCGCCTGTGTCTCTCACCTCTGTTCTCTCGGCGTTCATTTTTCCCGCTTTCACTCGCCTTCCTCTATTCCCTCCCTTTCCACCACTCCCTCTTTTCCCTCTCTCTTCCCTGTCCTGTCTCTTTTCCCTGGACTCTCTCTTTTCCCCCGCTTGTCTCTTCCCCCTCTTTCCCCTCTCCTGTGTCTGTCACCTCTCTTCACTCGGTGTCTCATTTTCCCGCTTTCACTCGCCCCTCTCTTTTCCCTCTCATTCCTCAACTCTCTCTTTTCACTGTCACGTCCCAGTCGTGTCTCTTTTCCCTGGATAATCTCTTTTCCCCGGCTTGTCTCTTTTCCCTGTTTCCCCTCGCCTGTGTCTCTCACCTCTGTTCTCTCGGCGTTCATTTTTCCTGCTTTCACTCGCATTCCTCTATTCCCTCCCTTCCCTCCACTCCCTCTTTTCCCTCTCTCTTCCCTGTCCTGTCTCTTTTCCCTGGACTCTCTCTTTTCCCCCGCTTGTCTCTTCCCCCTCTTTCCCCTCTCCTGTGTCTGTCACCTCTCTTCACTCGGTGTCTCATTTTCCCGCTTTCACTCGCCCCTCTCTTTTCCCTCTCATTCCTCAACTCTCTCTTTTCACTGTCTCTTCCCAGTCGTGTCTCTTTTCCCTGGATAATCTCTTTTCCCCGGCTTGTCTCTTTTCCCTGTTTCCCCTCGCCTGTCTCTCTCACCTCTGTTCTGTCGGCGTTCATTTTTCCTGCTTTCACTCGCCTTCCTCTATTCCCTCCCTTCCCTCCACTCCCTCTTTTCCCTCTCTCTTCCCTGTCCTGTCTCTTTTCCCTGGACTCTCTCTTTTCCCCCGCTTGTCTCTTCCCCCTCTTTCCCCTCTCCTGTGTCTGTCACCTCTCTTCACTCGGTGTCTCATTTTCCCGCTTTCACTCGCCCCTCTCTTTTCCCTCTCATTCCTCAACTCTCTCTTTTCACTGTCTCTTCCCAGTCGTGTCTCTTTTCCCTGGACACATTCTTTTCCCCCGCTTTTCTCTTTTCCCTGTTTCCCCTCGCCTGTGTCTCTCACCTCTGTTCTCTCGGCGTTCATTTTTCCCGCTTTCACTCGCCTTCCTCTATTCCCTCCCTTTCCACCACTCCCTCTTTCCCCTCTCTCTTCCCTGTCCTGTCTCTTTTCCCTGGGCTCTCTCTTTCCCCCCGCTTGTCTCTTCCCCCTCTTTCCCCTCTCCTGTGTCTGTCACCTCTCTTCACTCGGTGTCTCATTTTCCCGCTTTCACTCGCCCCTCTCTTTTCCCTCTCATTCCTCAACTCTCTCATTTCACTGTCTCTTCCCAGTCGTGTCTCTTTTCCCTGGACACATTCTTTTCCCTCTCTCTTCGCTGTCCTGTCTCTTTTCCCTGGACTCTCTCTTTTCCCCCGCTTGTCTCTTTTCCCTGTTTCCCCTCGCCTGTGTCTCTCACCTCTGTTCTCTCGGCGTTCATTTTTCCCGCTTTCACTCGCCTTCCTCTATTCCCTCCCTTTCCTCCACTCCCTCTTTCCCCTCTCTCTTCCCTGTCCTGTCTCTTTTCCCTGGGCTCTCTCTTTCCCCCCGCTTGTCTCTTCCCCCTCTTTCCCCTCTCCTGTGTCTGTCACCTCTCTTCACTCGGTGTCTCATTTTCCCGCTTTCACTCGCCCCTCTCTTTTCCCTATCATTCCTCAACTCTCTCATTTCACTGTCTCTTCCCAGTCGTGTCTCTTTTCCCTGGACACATTCTTTTCCCTCTCTCTTCGCTGTCCTGTCTCTTTTCCCTGGACTCTCTCTTTTCCCCCGCTTGCCTCTTTTCCCTGTTTCCCCTCGCCTGTCTCTCTCACCTCTGTTCTCTCGGCGTTCATTTTTCCCGCTTCCACTCGCCTTCCTCTATTCCCTCCCTTCCCTCCACTCCCTCTTTTCCCTCTCTCTTCCCTGTCCTGTCTCTTTTCCCTGGACTCTCTCTTTCCCCCCGCTTGTCTCTTTTCCCTGTTTCCCCTCGCCTGTCTCTCTCACCTCTGTTCTCTCGGCGTTCATTTTTCCCGCTTCCAGTCGCCTTCCTCTATTCCCTCCCTTTCCCCCACTCCCTCTTTTCCCCCTCTCTTCCCTGTCCTGTCTCTTTTCCCTGGACTCTCTCTTTTCCCCCGCTTGCCTCTTTTCCCTGTTTCCCCTCGCCTGTCTCTCTCACATCTGTTCTCTCGGCGTTCATTTTTCCCGCTTTCACTCGCCTTCCTCTATTCCCTCCCTTTCCTCCACTCCCTCTTTTCCCTCTCTCTTCCCTGTCCTTTCTCTTTTCCCTGGACTCTCTCTTTTCCCCCGCTTGTCTCTTCCCCCTCTTTCCCCTCTCCTGTGTCTGTCACCTCTCTTCACTCGGTGTCTCATTTTCCCGCTTTCACTCGCCCCTCTCTTTTCCCTCTCATTCCTCAACTCTCTCTTTTCACTGTCTCTTCCCAGTCGTGTCTCTTTTCCCTGGACTCTCTCTTTTCCCCCGCTTGTCTCTTTTCCCTGTTTCCCCTCGCCTGTCTCTCTCACCTCTGTTCTCTCGGCGTTCATTTTTCCTGCTTTCACTCGCCTTCCTCTATTCCCTCCCTTTCCTCCACTCCCTCTTTTCCCTCTCTCTTCCCTGTCCTGTCTCTTTTCCCTGGACTCTCTCTTTTCCCCCGCTTGCCTCTTTTCCCTGTTTCCCCTCGCCTGTCTCTCTCACCTCTGTTCTCTCGGCGTTCATTTTTCCCGCTTCCACTCGCCTTCCTCTATTCCCTCCCTTTCCTCCACTCCCTCTTTTCCCTCTCTCTTCCCTGTCCTATCTCTTTTCCCTGGACTCTGTCTTTTCCCCCGCTTGCCTCTTTTCCCTGTTTCCCCTCGCCTGTCTCTCTCACCTCTGTTCTCTCGGCGTTCATTTTTCCCGCTTTCACTCGCCTTCCTCTATTCCCTCCCTTCCCTCCACTCCCTCTTTTCCCTCTCTCTTCCCTGTCCTGTCTCTTTTCCCTGGACGCTCTCTTTTCCCCCGCTTGTCTCTTTTCCCTGTTTCCCCTCGCCTGTCTCTCTCACCTCTGTTCTCTCAGCGTTCATTTTTCCCGCTTTCACTCGCCTTCCTCTATTCCCTCCCTTTCCTCCACTCCCTCTTTTCCCTCTCTCTCCCCTGTCCTTTCTCTTTTCCCTGGACTCTCTCTTTTCCCCCGCTTGTCTCTTCCCCCTCTTTCCCCTCTCCTGTGTCTGTCACCTCTCTTCACTCGGTGTCTCATTTTCCCGCTTTCACTCGCCCCTCTCTTTTCCCTCTCATTACTCAACTCTCTCTTTTCACTGTCTCTTCCCAGTCGTGTCTCTTTTCCCTGGACTCTCTCTTTTCCCCCGCTTTTCTCTTTTCCCTGTTTCCCCTTGCCTGTCTCTCTCACCTCTGTTCTCTCGGCGTTCATTTTTCCCGCTTTCACTCGCCTTCCTCTATTCCCTCCCTTTCCTCCACTCCCTCTTTTCCCTCTCTCTTCCCTGTCCTGTCTCTTTTCCCTGGACTCTCTCTTTCCCCCCGCTTGTCTCTTCCCCCTCTTTCCCCTCTCCTGTGTCTGTCACCTCTCTTCACTCGGTGTCTCATTTTCCCGCTTTCACTCGCCCCTCTCTTTTCCCTCTCATTCCTCAACTCTCTCTTTTCACTGTCTCTTCCCAGTCGTGTCTCTTTTCCCTGGACTCTCTCTTTTCCCCCGCTTTTCTCTTTTCCCTGTTTCCCCTCGCCTGTGTCTCTCACCTCTGTTCTCTCGGCGTTCATTTTTCCCGCTTTCACTCGCCTTCCTCTATTCCCTCCCTTTCCACCACTCCCTCTTTCCCCTCTCTCTTCCCTGTCCTGTCTCTTTTCCCTGGGCTCTCTCTTTTCCCCCGCTTGTCTCTTCCCCCTCTTTCCCCTCTCCTGTGTCTGTCACCTCTCTTCACTCGGTGTCTCATTTTCCCGCTTTCACTCGCCCCTCTCTTTTCCCTCTCATTCCTCAACTCTCTCATTTCACTGTCTCTTCCCAGTCGTGTCTCTTTTCCCTGGACACATTCTTTTCCCTCTCTCTTCGCTGTCCTGTCTCTTTTCCCTGGACTCTCTCTTTTCCCCCGCTTGTCTCTTTTCCCTGTTTCCCCTCGCCTGTGTCTCTCACCTCTGTTCTCTCGGCGTTCATTTTTCCTGCTTTCACTCGCCTTCCTCTATTCCCTCCCTTCCCTCCACTCCCTCTTTTCCCTCTCTCTTCCCTGTCCTGTCTCTTTTCCCTGGACTCTCTCTTTTCCCCCGCTTGTCTCTTCCCCCTCTTTCCCCTCTCCTGTGTCTGTCACCTCTCTTCACTCGGTGTCTCATTTTCCCGCTTTCACTCGCCCCTCTCTTTTCCCTCTCATTCCTCAACTCTCTCTTTTCACTGTCTCTTCCCAGTCGTGTCTCTTTTCCCTGGACTCTCTCTTTTCCCCCGCTTTTCTCTTTTCCCTGTTTCCCCTCGCCTGTGTCTCTCACCTCTGTTCTCTCGGCGTTCATTTTTCCCGCTTTCACTCGCCTTCCTCTATTCCCTCCCTTCCCTCCACTCCCTCTTTTCCCTCTCTCTTCCCTGTCCTGTCTCTTTTCCCTGGACTCTCTCTTTTCCCCCGCTTGTCTCTTCCCCCTCTTTCCCCTCTCCTGTGTCTGTCACCTCTCTTCACTCGGTGTCTCATTTTCCCGCTTTCACTCGCCCCTCTCTTTTCCCTCTCATTCCTCAACTCTCTCGTTTCACTGTCTCTTCCCAGTCGTGTCTCTTTTCCCTGGACTCTCTCTTTTCCCCCGCTTGTCTCTTTTCCCTGTTTCCCCTCGCCTGTCTCTCTCACCTCTGTTCTCTCCGCGTTCATTTTTCCCGCTTTCACTCGCCTTCCTCTATTCCCTCCCTTTCCACCACTCCCTCTTTTCCCTCTCTCTTCCCTGTCCTGTCTCTTTTCCCTGGACTCTCTCTTTTCCCCCGCTTGTCTCTTCCCCCTCTTTCCCCTCTCCTGTGTCTGTCACCTCTCTTCACTCGGTGTCTCATTTTCCCGCTTTCACTCGCCCCTCTCTTTTCCCTCTCATTCCTCAACTCTCTCTTTTCACTGTCTCTTCCCAGTCGTGTCTCTTTTCCCTGGACTCTCTCTTTTCCCCCGCTTTTCTCTTTTCCCTGTTTCCCCTCGCCTGTGTCTCTCACCTCTGTTCTCTCGGCGTTCATTTTTCCCGCTTTCACTCGCCTTCCTCTATTCCCTCCCTTTCCACCACTCCCTCTTTTCCCTCTCTCTTCCCTGTCCTGTCTCTTTTCCCTGGACTCTCTCTTTTCCCCCGCTTGTCTCTTCCCCCTCTTTCCCCTCTCCTGTGTCTGTCACCTCTCTTCACTCGGTGTCTCATTTTCCCGCTTTCACTCGCCCCTCTCTTTTCCCTCTCATTCCTCAACTCTCTCTTTTCACTGTCACGTCCCAGTCGTGTCTCTTTTCCCTGGATAATCTCTTTTCCCCGGCTTGTCTCTTTTCCCTGTTTCCCCTCGCCTGTGTCTCTCACCTCTGTTCTCTCGGCGTTCATTTTTCCTGCTTTCACTCGCCTTCCTCTATTCCCTCCCTTCCCTCCACTCCCTCTTTTCCCTCTCTCTTCCCTGTCCTGTCTCTTTTCCCTGGACTCTCTCTTTTCCCCCGCTTGTCTCTTCCCCCTCTTTCCCTTCTCCTGTGTCTGTCACCTCTCTTCACTCGGTGTCTCATTTTCCCGCTTTCACTCGCCCCTCTCTTTTCCCTCTCATTCCTCAACTCTCTCTTTTCACTGTCTCTTCCCAGTCGTGTCTCTTTTCCCTGGATAATCTCTTTTCCCCGGCTTGTCTCTTTTCCCTGTTTCCCCTCGCCTGTCTCTCTCACCTCTGTTCTGTCGGCGTTCATTTTTCCTGCTTTCACTCGCCTTCCTCTATTCCCTCCCTTCCCTCCACTCCCTCTTTTCCCTCTCTCTTCCCTGTCCTGTCTCTTTTCCCTGGACTCTCTCTTTTCCCCCGCTTGTCTCTTCCCCCTCTTTCCCCTCTCCTGTGTCTGTCACCTCTCTTCACTCGGTGTCTCATTTTCCCGCTTTCACTCGCCCCTCTCTTTTCCCTCTCATTCCTCAACTCTCTCTTTTCACTGTCTCTTCCCAGTCGTGTCTCTTTTCCCTGGACTCTCTCTTTTCCCCCGCTTTTCTCTTTTCCCTGTTTCCCCTCGCCTGTGTCTCTCACCTCTGTTCTCTCGGCGTTCATTTTTCCCGCTTTCACTCGCCTTCCTCTATTCCCTCCCTTTCCACCACTCCCTCTTTTCCCTCTCTCTTCCCTGTCCTGTCTCTTTTCCCTGGGCTCTCTCTTTCCCCCCGCTTGTCTCTTCCCCCTCTTTCCCCTCTCCTGTGTCTGTCACCTCTCTTCACTCGGTGTCTCATTTTCCCGCTTTCACTCGCCCCTCTCTTTTCCCTCTCATTCCTCAACTCTCTCATTTCACTGTCTCTTCCCAGTCGTGTCTCTTTTCCCTGGACACATTCTTTTCCCTCTCTCTTCGCTGTCCTGTCTCTTTTCCCTGGACTCTCTCTTTTCCCCCGCTTGTCTCTTTTCCCTGTTTCCCCTCGCCTGTGTCTCTCACCTCTGTTCTCTCGGCGTTCATTTTTCCCGCTTTCACTCGCCTTCCTCTATTCCCTCCCTTTCCTCCACTCCCTCTTTCCCCTCTCTCTTCCCTGTCCTGTCTCTTTTCCCTGGGCTCTCTCTTTCCCCCCGCTTGTCTCTTCCCCCTCTTTCCCCTCTCCTGTGTCTGTCACCTCTCTTCACTCGGTGTCTCATTTTCCCGCTTTCACTCGCCCCTCTCTTTTCCCTCTCATTCCTCAACTCTCTCATTTCACTGTCTCTTCCCAGTCGTGTCTCTTTTCCCTGGACACATTCTTTTCCCTCTCTCTTCGCTGTCCTGTCTCTTTTCCCTGGACTCTCTCTTTTCCCCCGCTTGCCTCTTTTCCCTGTTTCCCCTCGCCTGTCTCTCTCACCTCTGTTCTCTCGGCGTTCATTTTTCCCGCTTTCACTCGCCTTCCTCTATTCCCTCCCTTCCCTCCACTCCCTCTTTTCCCTCTCTCTTCCCTGTCCTGTCTCTTTTCCCTGGACTCTCTCTTTCCCCCCGCTTGTCTCTTTTCCCTGTTTCCCCTCGCCTGTCTCTCTCACCTCTGTTCTCTCGGCGTTCATTTTTCCCGCTTCCACTCGCCTTCCTCTATTCCCTCCCTTTCCCCCACTCCCTCTTTTCCCCCTCTCTTCCCTGTCCTGTCTCTTTTCCCTGGACTCTCTCTTTTCCCCCGCTTGCCTCTTTTCCCTGTTTCCCCTCGCCTGTCTCTCTCACATCTGTTCTCTCGGCGTTCATTTTTCCCGCTTTCACTCGCCTTCCTCTATTCCCTCCCTTTTCTCCACTCCCTCTTTTCCCTCTCTCTTCCCTGTCCTTTCTCTTTTCCCTGGACTCTCTCTTTTCCCCCGCTTGTCTCTTCCCCCTCTTTCCCCTCTCCTGTGTCTGTCACCTCTCTTCACTCGGTGTCTCATTTTCCCGCTTTCACTCGCCCCTCTCTTTTCCCTCTCATTCCTCAACTCTCTCTTTTCACTGTCTCTTCCCAGTCGTGTCTCTTTTCCCTGGACTCTCTCTTTTCCCCCGCTTTTCTCTTTTCCCTGTTTCCCCTCGCCTGTCTCTCTCACCTCTGTTCTCTCGGCGTTCATTTTTCCTGCTTTCACTCGCCTTCCTCTATTCCCTCCCTTTCCTCCACTCCCTCTTTTCCCTCTCTCTTCCCTGTCCTGTCTCTTTTCCCTGGACTCTCTCTTTTCCCCCGCTTGCCTCTTTTCCCTGTTTCCCCTCGCCTGTCTCTCTCACCTCTGTTCTCTCGGCGTTCATTTTTCCCGCTTCCACTCGCCTTCCTCTATTCCCTCCCTTTCCTCCACTCCCTCTTTTCCCTCTCTCTTCCCTGTCCTATCTCTTTTCCCTGGACTCTGTCTTTTCCCCCGCTTGCCTCTTTTCCCTGTTTCCCCTCGCCTGTCTCTCTCACCTCTGTTCTCTCGGCGTTCATTTTTCCCGCTTTCACTCGCCTTCCTCTATTCCCTCCCTTCCCTCCACTCCCTCTTTTCCCTCTCTCTTCCCTGTCCTGTCTCTTTTCCCTGGACGCTCTCTTTTCCCCCGCTTGTCTCTTTTCCCTGTTTCCCCTCGCCTGTCTCTCTCACCTCTGTTCTCTCAGCGTTCATTTTTCCCGCTTTCACTCGCCTTCCTCTATTCCCTCCCTTTCCTCCACTCCCTCTTTTCCCTCTCTCTCCCCTGTCCTTTCTCTTTTCCCTGGACTCTCTCTTTTCCCCCGCTTGTCTCTTCCCCCTCTTTCCCCTCTCCTGTGTCTGTCACCTCTCTTCACTCGGTGTCTCATTTTCCCGCTTTCACTCGCCCCTCTCTTTTCCCTCTCATTACTCAACTCTCTCTTTTCACTGTCTCTTCCCAGTCGTGTCTCTTTTCCCTGGACTCTCTCTTTTCCCCCGCTTTTCTCTTTTCCCTGTTTCCCCTTGCCTGTCTCTCTCACCTCTGTTCTCTCGGCGTTCATTTTTCCCGCTTTCACTCGCCTTCCTCTATTCCCTCCCTTTCCTCCACTCCCTCTTTTCCCTCTCTCTTCCCTGTCCTGTCTCTTTTCCCTGGACTCTCTCTTTCCCCCCGCTTGTCTCTTCCCCCTCTTTCCCCTCTCCTGTGTCTGTCACCTCTCTTCACTCGGTGTCTCATTTTCCCGCTTTCACTCGCCCCTCTCTTTTCCCTCTCATTCCTCTTCTCTCTCTTTTCACTGTCTCTTCCCTGTCCTGTCTCTTTTCCCTGGACTCTCTCTTTTCCCCCGCTTGTCTCTTTTCCCTGTTTCCCCTCGCCTGTCTCTCTCACCTCTGTTCTCTCGGCGTTCATTTTTCCCGCTTCCATTCGCCTTCCTCTATTCCCTCCCTTTCCTCCACTCCCTCTTTTCCCTCTCTCTTCCCTGTCCTGTCTCTTTTCCCTGGGCTCTCTCTTTCCCCCCGCTTGTCTCTTCCCCCTCTTTCCCCTCTCCTGTGTCTGTCACCTCTCTTCACTCGGTGTCTCAATTTCCCACTTTCACTCGCCCCTCTCTTTTCCCTCTCATTCATCAACTCTCTCTTTTCACTGTCTCTTCCCAGTCGTGTCTCTTTTCCCTGGACACATTCTTTTCCCTCTCTCTTCGCTGTCCTGTCTCTTTTCCCTGGACTCTCTCTTTTCCCCCGCTTGCCTCTTTTCCCTGTTTCCCCTCGCCTGTCTCTCTCACCTCTGTTCTCTCGGCGTTCATTTTTCCCGCTTCCACTCGCCTTCCTCTATTCCCTCCCTTTCCTCCACTCCCTCTTTTCCCTCTCTCTTCCCTGTCCTGTCTCTTTTCCCTGGACTCTCTCTTTTCCCCCGCTTGCCTCTTTTCCCTGTTTCCCCTCGCCTGTCTCTCTCACCTCTGTTGTCTCGGCGTTCATTTTTCCCGCTTTCACTTGCCTTCCTCTATTCCCTCCCTTTCCTCCACTCCCTCTTTTCCCTCTCTCTTCCCTGTCCTGTCTCTTTTCCCTGGACTCTCTCTTTCCCCCCGCTTGTCTCTTTTCCCTGTTTCCCCTCGCCTGTCTCTCTCACCTCTGTTCTCTCGGCGTTCATTTTTCCCGCTTCCACTCGCCTTCCTCTATTCCCTCCCTTTCCTCCACTCCCTCTTTTCCCTCTCTCTTCCCTGTCCTGTCTCTTTTCCCTGGACTCTCTCTTTCCCCCCGCTTGCCTCTTTTCCCTGTTTCCCCTCGCCTGTGTCTCTCACCTCTGTTCTCTCGGCGTTCATTTTTCCCGCTTTCACTCGCCTTCCTCTATTCCCTCCCTTTCCACCACTCCCTCTTTTCCCTCTCTCTTCCCTGTCCTGTCTCTTTTCCCTGGGCTCTCTCTTTCCCCCCGCTTGTCTCTTCCCCCTCTTTCCCCTCTCCTGTGTCTGTCACCTCTCTTCACTCGGTGTCTCATTTTCCCGCTTTCACTCGCCCCTCTCTTTTCCCTCTCATTCCTCAACTCTCTCTTTTCACTGTCTCGTCCCAGTCGTGTCTCTTTTCCCTGGATAATCTCTTTTCCCCGGCTTGTCTCTTTTCCCTGTTTCCCCTCGCCTGTGTCTCTCACCTCTGTTCTCTCGGCGTTCATTTTTCCTGCTTTCACTCGCCTTCCTCTATTCCCTCCCTTCCCTCCACTCCCTCTTTTCCCTCTCTCTTCCCTGTCCTGTCTCTTTTCCCTGGACTCTCTCTTTTCCCCCGCTTGTCTCTTCCCCCTCTTTCCCCTCTCCTGTGTCTGTCACCTCTCTTCACTCGGTGTCTCATTTTCCCGCTTTCACTCGCCCCTCTCTTTTCCCTCTCATTCCTCAACTCTCTCTTTTCACTGTCTCGTCCCAGTCGTGTCTCTTTTCCCTGGATAATCTCTTTTCCCCGGCTTGTCTCTTTTCCCTGTTTCCCCTCGCCTGTGTCTCTCACCTCTGTTCTCTCGGCGTTCATTTTTCCTGCTTTCACTCGCCTTCCTCTATTCCCTCCCTTCCCTCCACTCCCTCTTTTCCCTCTCTCTTCCCTGTCCTGTCTCTTTTCCCTGGACTCTCTCTTTTCCCCCGCTTGTCTCTTCCCCCTCTTTCCCCTCTCCTGTGTCTGTCACCTCTCTTCACTCGGTGTCTCATTTTCCCGCTTTCACTCGCCCCTCTCTTTTCCCTCTCATTCCTCAACTCTCTCTTTTCACTGTCTCTTCCCAGTCGTGTCTCTTTTCCCTGGACTCTCTCTTTTCCCCCGCTTTTCTCTTTTCCCTGTTTCCCCTCGCCTGTGTCTCTCACCTCTGTTCTCTCGGCGTTCATTTTTCCCGCTTTCACTCGCCTTCCTCTATTCCCTCCCTTCCCTCCACTCCCTCTTTTCCCTCTCTCTTCCCTGTCCTGTCTCTTTTCCCTGGACTCTCTCTTTTCCCCCGCTTGTCTCTTCCCCCTCTTTCCCCTCTCCTGTGTCTGTCACCTCTCTTCACTCGGTGTCTCATTTTCCCGCTTTCACTCGCCCCTCTCTTTTCCCTCTCATTCCTCAACTCTCTCTTTTCACTGTCTCTTCCCAGTCGTGTCTCTTTTCCCTGGACTCTCTCTTTTCCCCCGCTTGTCTCTTTTCCCTGTTTCCCCTCGCCTGTCTCTCTCACCTCTGTTCTCTCCGCGTTCATTTTTCCCGCTTTCACTCGCCTTCCTCTATTCCCTCCCTTTCCACCACTCCCTCTTTTCCCTCTCTCTTCCCTGTCCTGTCTCTTTTCCCTGGACTCTCTCTTTTCCCCCGCTTGTCTCTTCCCCCTCTTTCCCCTCTCCTGTGTCTGTCACCTCTCTTCACTCGGTGTCTCATTTTCCCGCTTTCACTCGCCCCTCTCTTTTCCCTCTCATTCCTCATTCTCTCTTTTCACTGTCTCTTCCCAGTCGTGTCTCTTTTCCCTGGACTCTCTCTTTTCCCCCGCTTGTCTCTTTTCCCTGTTTCCCCTCGCCTGTCTCTCTCACCTCTGTTCTCTCGGCGTTCATTTTTCCCGCTTCCACTCGCCTTCCTCTATTCCCTCCCTTTCCACCACTCCCTCTTTTCCCTCTCTCTTCCCTGTCCTGTCTCTTTTCCCTGGACTCTCTCTTTTCCCCCGCTTGTCTCTTCCCCCTCTTTCCCCTCTCCTGTGTCTGTCACCTCTCTTCACTCGGTGTCTCATTTTCCCGCTTTCACTCGCCCCTCTCTGTTCCCTCTCATTCCTCAACTCTCTCTTTTCACTGTCTCTTCCCAGTCGTGTCTCTTTTCCCTGGATAATCTCTTTTCCCCGGCTTGCCTCTTTTCCCTGTTTCCCCTCGCCTGTGTCTCTCACCTCTGTTCTCTCGGCGTTCATTTTTCCTGCTTTCACTCGCCTTCCTCTATTCCCTCCCTTTCCTCCACTCCCTCTTTTCCCTCTCTCTTCCCTGTCCTGTCTCTTTTCCCTGGACTCTCTCTTTTCCCCCGCTTGTCTCTTCCCCCTCTTTCCCCTCTCCTGTGTCTGTCACCTCTCTTCACTCGGTGTCTCATTTTCCCGCTTTCACTCGCCCCTCTCTTTTCCCTCTCATTCCTCAACTCTCTCTTTTCACTGTCTCTTCCCAGTCGTGTCTCTTTTCCCTGGACTCTCTCTTTTCCCCCGCTTGTCTCTTTTCCCTGTTTCCCCTCGCCTGTGTCTCTCACCTCTGTTCTCTCGGCGTTCATTTTTCCCGCTTTCACTCGCCTTCCTCTATTCCCTCCCTTCCCTCCACTCCCTCTTTTCCCTCTCTCTTCCCTGTCCTGTCTCTTTTCCCTGGACTCTCTCTTTTCCCCCGCTTGTCTCTTCCCCCTCTTTCCCCTCTCCTGTGTCTGTCACCTCTCTTCACTCGGTGTCTCATTTTCCCGCTTTCACTCGCCCCTCTCTTTTCCCTCTCATTCCTCAACTCTCTCTTTTCACTGTCTCTTCCCAGTCGTGTCTCTTTTCCCTGGACTCTCTCTTTTCCCCCGCTTTTCTCTTTTCCCTGTTTCCCCTCGCCTGTGTCTCTCACCTCTGTTCTCTCGGCGTTCATTTTTCCCGCTTTCACTCGCCTTCCTCTATTCCCTCCCTTTCCACCACTCCCTCTTTCCCCTCTCTCTTCCCTGTCCTGTCTCTTTTCCCTGGGCTCTCTCTTTCCCCGCGCTTGTCTCTTCCCCCTCTTTCCCCTCTCCTGTGTCTGTCACCTCTCTTCACTCGGTGTCTCATTTTCCCGCTTTCACTCGCCCCTCTCTTTTCCCTCTCATTCCTCAACTCTCTCTTTTCACTGTCTCTTCCCAGTCGTGTCTCTTTTCCCTGGACTCTCTCTTTTCCCCCGCTTGTCTCTTTTCCCTGTTTCCCCTCGCCTGTCTCTCTCACCTCTGTTCTCTCCGCGTTCATTTTTCCCGCTTTCACTCGCCTTCCTCTATTCCCTCCCTTTCCACCACTCCCTCTTTTCCCTCTCTCTTCCCTGTCCTGTCTCTTTTCCCTGGACTCTCTCTTTTCCCCCGCTTGTCTCTTCCCCCTCTTTCCCCTCTCCTGTGTCTGTCACCTCTCTTCACTCGGTGTCTCATTTTCCCGCTTTCACTCGCCCCTCTCTTTTCCCTCTCATTCCTCAACTCTCTCTTTTCACTGTCTCTTCCCAGTCGTGTCTCTTTTCCCTGGACACATTCTTTTCCCTCTCTCTTCGCTGTCCTGTCTCTTTTCCCTGGACTCTCTCTTTTCCCCCGCTTGCCTCTTTTCCCTGTTTCCCCTCGCCTGTCTCTCTCACCTCTGTTCTCTCGGCGTTCATTTTTCCCGCTTCCACTCGCCTTCCTCTATTCCCTCCCTTTCCTCCACTCCCTCTTTTCCCTCTCTCTTCCCTGTCCTGTCTCTTTTCCCTGGGCTCTCTCTTTCCCCCCGCTTGTCTCTTCCCCCTCTTTCCCCTCTCCTGTGTCTGTCACCTCTCTTCACTCGGTGTCTCATTTTCCCGCTTTCACTCGCCCCTCTCTTTTCCCTCTCATTCCTCAACTCTCTCTTTTCACTGTCTCTTCCCAGTCGTGTCTCTTTTCCCTGGACACATTCTTTTCCCTCTCTCTTCGCTGTCCTGTCTCTTTTCCCTGGACTCTCTCTTTTCCCCCGCTTGCCTCTTTTCCCTGTTTCCCCTCGCCTGTCTCTCTCACCTCTGTTCTCTCGGCGTTCATTTTTCCCGCTTTCACTCGCCTTCCTCTATTCCCTCCCTTTCCTCCACTCCCTCTTTTCCCTCTCTCTTCCCTGTCCTGTCTCTTTTCCCTGGACTCTCTCTTTTCCACCGCTTGTCTATTTTCCCTGTTTCCCCTCGCCTGTCTCTCTCACATCTGTTCTCTCGGCGTTCATTTTTCCCGCTTCCACTCGCCTTCCTCTATTCCCTCCCTTTCCTCCACTCCCTCTTTTCCCTCTCTCTTCCCTGTCCTGTCTCTTTTCCCTGGGCTCTCTCTTTCCCCCCGCTTGTCTCTTCCCCCTCTTTCCCCTCTCCTGTGTCTGTCACCTCTCTTCACTCGGTGTCTCATTTTCCCGATTTCACTCGCCCCACTCTTTTCCCTCTCATTACTCAACTCTCTCTTTTCACTGTCTCTTCCCAGTCGTGTCTCTTTTCCCTGGATAATCTCTTTTCCCCGGCTTGTCTCTTTTCCCTGTTTCCCCTCGCCTGTCTCTCTCACCTCTGTTCTGTCGGCGTTCATTTTTCCTGCTTTCACTCGCCTTCCTCTATTCCCTCCCTTCCCTCCACTCCCTCTTTCCCCTCTCTCTTCGCTGTCCTGTCTCTTTTCCCTGGACTCTCTCTTTTCCCCCGCTTGCCTCTTTTCCCTGTTTCCCCTCGCCTGTCTCTCTCACCTCTGTTCTCTCGGCGTTCATTTTTCCCGCTTTCACTCGCCTTCCTCTATTCCCTCCCTTTCCTCCACTCCCTCTTTTCCCTCTCTCTTCCCTGTCCTGTCTCTTTTCCCTGGGCTCTCTCTTTCCCCCCGCTTGTCTCTTCCCCCTCTTTCCCCTCTCCTGTGTCTGTCACCTCTCTTCACTCGGTGTCTCATTTTCCCGCTTTCACTCGCCCCTCTCTTTTCCCTCTCATTCCTCAACTCTCTCTTTTCACTGTCTCTTCCCAGTCGTGTCTCTTTTCCCTGGACACATTCTATTCCCTCTCTCTTCGCTGTCCTGTCTCTTTTCCCTGGACTCTGTCTTTTCTCCCGCTTGCCTCTTTTCCCTGTTTCCCCTCGCCTGTCTCTCTAACCTCTGTTCTCTCGGCGTTCATTTTTCCCGCTTTCACTCGCCTTCCTCTATTCCCTCCCTTCCCTCCACTCCCTCTTTTCCCTCTCTCTTCCCTGTCCTGTCTCTTTTCCCTGGACTCTCTCTTTTCCCCCGCTTGTCTCTTTTCCCTGTTTCCCCTCGCCTGTCTCTCTCACCTCTGTTCTCTCAGCGTTCATTTTTCCCGCTTTCACTCGCCTTCCTCTATTCCCTCCCTTTCCTCCACTCCCTCTTTTCCCTCTCTCTTCCCTGTCCTGTCTCTTTTCCCTGGACTCTCTCTTTTCCCCCGCTTGTCTCTTCCCCCTCTTTCCCCTCTCCTGTGTCTGTCACCTCTCTTCACTCGGTGTCTCATTTTCCCGCTTTCACTCGCCCCTCTCTTTTCCCTCTCATTCCTCAACTCTCTCTTTTCACTGTCTCTTCCCAGTCGTGTCTCTATTCCCTGGACTCTCTCTTTTCCCCCGCTTTTCTCTTTTCCCTGTTTCCCCTTGCCTGTCTCTCTCACCTCTGTTCTCTCGGCGTTCATTTTTCCCGCTTTCACTCGCCTTCCTCTATTCCCTCCCTTTCCTCCACTCCCTCTTTCCCCTCTCTCTTCCCTGTCCTGTCTCTTTTCCCTGGGCTCTCTCTTTCCCCCCGCTTGTCTCTTCCCCCTCTTTCCCCTCTCCTGTGTCTGTCACCTCTCTTCACTCGGTGTCTCATTTTCCCGCTTTCACTCGCCCCTCTCTTTTCCCTCTCATTCCTCAACTCTCTCTTTTCACTGTCTCTTCCCAGTCGTGTCTCTTTTCCCTGGATAATCTCTTTTCCCCGGCTTGTCTCTTTTCCCTGTTTCCCCTCGCCTGTCTCTCTCACCTCTGTTCTCTCGGCGTTCATTTTTCCCGCTTTCACTCGCCTTCCTCTATTCCCTCCCTTTCCTCCACTCCCTCTTTTCCCTCTCTCTTCCCTGTCCTGTCTCTTTTCCCTGGACTCTCTCTTCCCCCCCGCTTGTCTCTTCCCCCTCTTTCCCCTCTCCTGTGTCTGTCACCTCTCTTCACTCGGTGTCTCATTTTCCCGCTTTCACTCGCCCCTCTCTTTTCCCTCTCATTCCTCAGCTCTCTCTTTTCACTGTCTCTTCCCAGTCGTGTCTCTTTTCCCTGGACACGTTCTTTTCCCTCTCTCTTCGCTGTCCTGTCTCTTTTCCCTGGACTCTCTCTTTTCCCCCGCTTTTCTCTTTTCCCTGTTTCCCCTCGCCTGTCTCTCTCACCTCTGTTCTCTCAGCGTTCATTTTTCCCGCTTTCACTCGCCTTCCTCTATTCCCTCCCTTTCCTCCACTCCCTCTTTTCCCTCTCTCTTCCCTGTCCTTTCTCTTTTCCCTGGACTCTCTCTTTTCCCCCGCTTGTCTCTTCCCCCTCTTTCCCCTCTCCTGTGTCTGTCACCTCTCTTCACTCGGTGTCTCATTTTCCCGCTTTCACTCGCCCCTCTCTTTTCCCTCTCATTCCTCAACTCTCTCTTTTCACTGTCTCTTCCCAGTCGTGTCTCTTTTCCCTGGACTCTCTCTTTTCCCCTGCTTTTCTCTTTTCCCTGTTTCCCCTTGCCTGTCTCTCTCACCTCTGTTCTCTCCGCGTTCATTTTTCCCGCTTTCACTCGCCTTCCTCTATTCCCTCCCTTTCCTCCACTCCCTCTTTTCCCTCTCTCTTCCCTGTCCTGTCTCTTTTCCCTGGGCTCTCTCTTTCCCCCCGCTTGTCTCTTCCCCCTCTTTCCCCTCTCCTGTGTCTGTCACCTCTCTTCACTCGGTGTCTCATTTTCCCGCTTTCACTCGCCCCTCTCTTTTCCCTCTCATTCCTCAACTCTCTCTTTTCACTGTCTCTTCCCAGTCGTGTCTCTTTTCCCTGGACACATTCTTTTCCCTCTCTCTTCGCTGTCCTGTCTCTTTTCACTGGACTCTCTCTTTTCCCCCGCTTGCCTCTTTTCCCTGTTTCCCCTCGCCTGTCTCTCTCACCTCTGTTCTCTCGGCGTTCATTTTTCCCGCTTCCACTCGCCTTCCTCTATTCCCTCCCTTTCCTCCACTCCCTCTTTTCCCTCTCTCTTCCCTGTCCTGTCTCTTTTCCCTGGACTCTCTCTTTTCCCCCGCTTGCCTCTTTTCCCTGTTTCCCCTCGCCTGTCTCTCTCACCTCTGTTGTCTCGG
The DNA here is from genome assembly GCF_947461875.1 of Haliaeetus albicilla. Taxonomy (NCBI): domain Eukaryota; kingdom Metazoa; phylum Chordata; class Aves; order Accipitriformes; family Accipitridae; genus Haliaeetus; species Haliaeetus albicilla. Next base: position 177,212 of record NW_027212547.1, read on the forward strand.
CGTTCATTTTTCCCGCTTTCACTTGCCTTCCTCTATTCCCTCCCTTTCCTCCACTCCCTCTTTTCCCTCTCTCTTCCCTGTCCTGTCTCTTTTCCCTGGACTCTCTCTTTCCCCCGCTTGTCTCTTTTCCCTGTTTCCCCTCGCCTGTCTCTCTCACCTCTGTTCTCTCGGCGTTCATTTTTCCCGCTTCCACTCGCCTTCCTCTATTCCCTCCCTTTCCTCCACTCCCTCTTTTCCCTCTCTCTTCCCTGTCCTGTCTCTTTTCCCTGGACTCTCTCTTTTCCACCGCTTGTCTATTTTCCCTGTTTCCCCTCGCCTGTCTCTCTCACATCTGTTCTCTCGGCGTTCATTTTTCCCGCTTCCACTCGCCTTCCTCTATTCCCTCCCTTTCCTCCACTCCCTCTTTTCCCTCTCTCTTCCCTGTCCTGTCTCTTTTCCCTGGACTCTCTCTTCCCCCCCGCTTGTCTCTTCCCCCTCTTTCCCCTCTCCTGTGTCTGTCACCTCTCTTCACTCGGTGTCTCATTTTCCCGCTTTCACTCGCCCCTCTCTTTTCCCTCTCATTCCTCAGCTCTCTCTTTTCACTGTCTCTTCCCAGTCGTGTCTCTTTTCCCTGGACACGTTCTTTTCCCTCTCTCTTCGCTGTCCTGTCTCTTTTCCCTGGACTCTCTCTTTTCCCCCGCTTTTCTCTTTTCCCTGTTTCCCCTCGCCTGTCTCTCTCACCTCTGTTCTCTCAGCGTTCATTTTTCCCGCTTTCACTCGCCTTCCTCTATTCCCTCCCTTTCCTCCACTCCCTCTTTTCCCTCTCTCTTCCCTGTCCTTTCTCTTTTCCCTGGACTCTCTCTTTTCCCCCGCTTGTCTCTTCCCCCTCTTTCCCCTCTCCTGTGTCTGTCACCTCTCTTCACTCGGTGTCTCATTTTCCCGCTTTCACTCGCCCCTCTCTTTTCCCTCTCATTCCTCAACTCTCTCTTTTCACTGTCTCTTCCCAGTCGTGTCTCTTTTCCCTGGACTCTCTCTTTTCCCCTGCTTTTCTCTTTTCCCTGTTTCCCCTTGCCTGTCTCTCTCACCTCTGTTCTCTCCGCGTTCATTTTTCCCGCTTTCACTCGCCTTCCTCTATTCCCTCCCTTTCCTCCACTCCCTCTTTTCCCTCTCTCTTCCCTGTCCTGTCTCTTTTCCCTGGGCTCTCTCTTTCCCCCCGCTTGTCTCTTCCCCCTCTTTCCCCTCTCCTGTGTCTGTCACCTCTCTTCACTCGGTGTCTCATTTTCCCGCTTTCACTCGCCCCTCTCTTTTCCCTCTCATTCCTCAACTCTCTCTTTTCACTGTCTCTTCCCAGTCGTGTCTCTTTTCCCTGGACACATTCTTTTCCCTCTCTCTTCGCTGTCCTGTCTCTTTTCACTGGACTCTCTCTTTTCCCCCGCTTGCCTCTTTTCCCTGTTTCCCCTCGCCTGTCTCTCTCACCTCTGTTCTCTCGGCGTTCATTTTTCCCGCTTCCACTCGCCTTCCTCTATTCCCTCCCTTTCCTCCACTCCCTCTTTTCCCTCTCTCTTCCCTGTCCTGTCTCTTTTCCCTGGACTCTCTCTTTTCCCCCGCTTGCCTCTTTTCCCTGTTTCCCCTCGCCTGTCTCTCTCACCTCTGTTGTCTCGGCGTTCATTTTTCCCGCTTTCACTTGCCTTCCTCTATTCCCTCCCTTTCCTCCACTCCCTCTTTTCCCTCTCTCTTCCCTGTCCTGTCTCTTTTCCCTGGACTCTCTCTTTCCCCCCGCTTGTCTCTTTTCCCTGTTTCCCCTCGCCTGTCTCTCTCACCTCTGTTCTCTCGGCGTTCATTTTTCCCGCTTCCACTCGCCTTCCTCTATTCCCTCCCTTTCCTCCACTCCCTCTTTTCCCTCTCTCTTCCCTGTCCTGTCTCTTTTCCCTGGACTCTCTCTTTTCCACCGCTTGTCTATTTTCCCTGTTTCCCCTCGCCTGTCTCTCTCACATCTGTTCTCTCGGCGTTCATTTTTCCCGCTTCCACTCGCCTTCCTCTATTCCCTCCCTTTCCTCCACTCCCTCTTTTCCCTCTCTCTTCCCTGTCCTGTCTCTTTTCCCTGGACTCTCTCTTTCCCCCCGCTTGCCTCTTTTCCCTGTTTCCCCTTGCCTGTCTCTCTCACCTCTGTTCTGTCGGCGTTCATTTTTCCTGCTTTCACTCGCCTTCCTCTATTCCCTCCCTTTCCTCCACTCCCTCTTTTCCCTCTCTCTTCCCTGTCCTGTCTCTTTTCCCTGGGCTCTCTCTTTCCCCCCGCTTGTCTCTTCCCCCTCTTTCCCCTCTCCTGTGTCTGTCACCTCTCTTCACTCGGTGTCTCATTTTCCCGCTTTCACTCGCCCCTCTCTTTTCCCTCTCATTCCTCAACTCTCTCTTTTCACTGTCTCTTCCCAGTCGTGTCTCTTTTCCCTGGACTCTCTCTTTTCCCCCGCTTTTCTCTTTTCCCTGTTTCCCCTTGCCTGTCTCTCTCACCTCTGTTCTGTCGGCGTTCATTTTTCCTGCTTTCACTCGCCTTCCTCTATTCCCTCCCTTTCCTCCACTCCCTCTTTTCCCTCTCTCTTCCCTGTCCTGTCTCTTTTCCCTGGACTCTCTGTTTTCCCCCGCTTGTCTATTTTCCCTGTTTCCCCTCGCCTGTCTCTCTCACATCTGTTCTCTCGGCGTTCATTTTTCCCGCTTTCACTCGCCTTCCTCTATTCCCTCCCTTTCCTCCACTCCCTCTTTTCCCTCTCTCTTCCCTGTCCTGTCTCTTTTCCCTGGGCTCTCTCTTTCCCCCCGCTTGTCTCTTCCCCCTCTTTCCCCTCTCCTGTGTCTGTCACCTCTCTTCACTCGGTGTCTCATTTTCCCGCTTTCACTCGCCCCTCTCTTTTCCCTCTCATTCCTCAACTCTCTCTTTTCACTGTCTCTTCCCAGTCGTGTCTCTTTTCCCTGGACACATTCTTTTCCCTCTCTCTTCGCTGTCCTGTCTCTTTTCCCTGGACTCTCTCTTTTCCCCCGCTTGCCTCTTTTCCCTGTTTCCCCTCGCCTGTCTCTCTCACCTCTGTTCTCTCGGCGTTCATTTTTCCCGCTTCCACTCGCCTTCCTCTATTCCCTCCCTTCCCTCCACTCCCTCTTTTCCCTCTCTCTTCCCTGTCCTGTCTCTTTTCCCTGGACTCTCTCTTTTCCCCCGCTTGTCTCTTTTCCCTGTTTCCCCTCGCCTGTCTCTCTCACCTCTGTTCTCTCAGCGTTCATTTTTCCCGCTTTCACTCGCCTTCCTCTATTCCCTCCCTTTCCTCCACTCCCTCTTTTCCCTCTCTCTTCCCTGTCCTTTCTCTTTTCCCTGGACTCTCTCTTTTCCCCCGCTTGTCTCTTCCCCCTCTTTCCCCTCTCCTGTGTCTGTCACCTCTCTTCACTCGGTGTCTCATTTTCCCGCTTTCACTCGCCCCTCTCTTTTCCCTCTCATTCCTCAACTCTCTCTTTTCACTGTCTCTTCCCAGTCCTGTCTCTTTTCCCTGGACTCTCTCTTTTCCCCCGCTTTTCTCTTTTCCCTGTTTCCCCTCGCCTGTGTCTCTCACCTCTGTTCTCTCGGCGTTCATTTTTCCCGCTTTCACTCGCCTTCCTCTATTCCCTCCCTTCCCTCCACTCCCTCTTTTCCCTCTCTCTTCCCTGTCCTGTCTCTTTTCCCTGGACTCTCTCTTTTCCCCCGCTTGTCTCTTCCCCCTCTTTCCCCTCTCCTGTGTCTGTCACCTCTCTTCACTCGGTGTCTCATTTTCCCGCTTTCACTCGCCCCTCTCTTTTCCCTCTCATTCCTCAACTCTCTCTTTTCACTGTCTCTTCCCAGTCGTGTCTCTTTTCCCTGGACACATTCTTTTCCCTCTCTCTTCGCTGTCCTGTCTCTTTTCCCTGGACTCTCTCTTTTCCCCCGCTTGTCTCTTTTCCCTGTTTCCCCTCGCCTGTCTCTCTCACCTCTGTTCTCTCGGCGTTCATTTTTCCCGCTTTCACTCGCCTTCCTCTATTCCCTCCCTTTCCTCCACTCCCTCTTTTCCCTCTCTCTTCCCTGTCCTTTCTCTTTTCCCTGGACTCTCTCTTTTCCCCCGCTTGTCTCTTCCCCCTCTTTCCCCTCTCCTGTGTCTGTCACCTCTCTTCACTCGGTGTCTCAATTTCCCACTTTCACTCGCCCCTCTCTTTTCCCTCTCATTCCTCAACTCTCTCTTTTCACTGTCTCTTCCCAGTCGTGTCTCTTTTCCCTGGACACATTCTTTTCCCTCTCTCTTCGCTGTCCTGTCTCTTTTCCCTGGACTCTCTCTTTTCCCCCGCTTGCCTCTTTTCCCTGTTTCCCCTCGCCTGTCTCTCTCACCTCTGTTCTCTCGGCGTTCATTTTTCCCGCTTTCACTCGCCTTCCTCTATTCCCTCCCTTCCCTCCACTCCCTCTTTTCCCTCTCTCTTCCCTGTCCTGTCTCTTTTCCCTGGACTCTCTCTTTCCCCCCGCTTGTCTCTTTTCCCTGTTTCCCCTCGCCTGTCTCTCTCACCTCTGTTCTCTCGGCGTTCATTTTTCCCGCTTTCACTCGCCCCTCTCTTTTCCCTCTCATTCCTCAACTCTCTCTTTTCACTGTCTCTTCCCAGTCGTGTCTCTTTTCCCTGGACTCTCTCTTTTCCCCCGCTTTTCTCTTTTCCCTGTTTCCCCTCGCCTGTCTCTCTCACCTCTGTTCTCTCGGCGTTCATTTTTCCTGCTTTCACTCGCCTTCCTCTATTCCCTCCCTTTCCTCCACTCCCTCTTTTCCCTCTCTCTTCCCTGTCCTATCTCTTTTCCCTGGACTCTGTCTTTTCCCCCGCTTGCCTCTTTTCCCTGTTTCCCCTCGCCTGTCTCTCTCACCTCTGTTCTCTCGGCGTTCATTTTTCCTGCTTTCACTCGCCTTCCTCTATTCCCTCCCTTTCCTCCACTCCCTCTTTTCCCTCTCTCTTCCCTGTCCTATCTCTTTTCCCTGGACTCTGTCTTTTCCCCCGCTTGCCTCTTTTCCCTGTTTCCCCTCGCCTGTCTCTCTCACCTCTGTTCTCTCGGCGTTCATTTTTCCCGCTTTCACTCGCCTTCCTCTATTCCCTCCCTTCCCTCCACTCCCTCTTTTCCCTCTCTCTTCCCTGTCCTGTCTCTTTTCCCTGGACTCTCTCTTTTCCCCCGCTTGCCTCTTTTCCCTGTTTCCCCTCGCCTGTCTCTCTCACCTCTGTTCTCTCGGCGTTCATTTTTCCCGCTTCCACTCGCCTTCCTCTATTCCCTCCCTTTCCTCCACTCCCTCTTTTCCCTCTCTCTTCCCTGTCCTATCTCTTTTCCCTGGACTCTGTCTTTTCCCCCGCTTGCCTCTTTTCCCTGTTTCCCCTCGCCTGTCTCTCTCACCTCTGTTCTCTCGGCGTTCATTTTTCCCGCTTTCACTCGCCTTCCTCTATTCCCTCCCTTCCCTCCACTCCCTCTTTTCCCTCTCTCTTCCCTGTCCTGTCTCTTTTCCCTGGACGCTCTCTTTTCCCCCGCTTGTCTCTTTTCCCTGTTTCCCCTCGCCTGTCTCTCTCACCTCTGTTCTCTCAGCGTTCATTTTTCCCGCTTTCACTCGCCTTCCTCTATTCCCTCCCTTCCCTCCACTCCCTCTTTTCCCTCTCTCTCCCCTGTCCTTTCTCTTTTCCCTGGACTCTCTCTTTTCCCCCGCTTGTCTCTTCCCCCTCTTTCCCCTCTCCTGTGTCTGTCACCTCTCTTCACTCGGTGTCTCATTTTCCCGCTTTCACTCGCCCCTCTCTTTTCCCTCTCATTTCTCAACTCTCTCTTTTCAGTGTCTCTTCCCAGTCGTGTCTCTTTTCCCTGGACTCTCTCTTTTCCCCCGCTTGTCTCTTTTCCCTGTTTCCCCTCGCCTGTCTCTCTCACCTCTGTTCTCTCGGCGTTCATTTTTCCCGCTTCCACTCGCCTTCCTCTATTCCCTCCCTTTCCTCCACTCCCTCTTTTCCCTCTCTCTTCCCTGTCCTGTCTCTTTTCCCTGGGCTCTCTCTTTCCCCCCGCTTGTCTCTTCCCCCTCTTTCCCCTCTCCTGTGTCTGTCACCTCTCTTCACTCGGTGTCTCAATTTCCCACTTTCACTCGCCCCTCTCTTTTCCCTCTCATTCATCAACTCTCTCTTTTCACTGTCTCTTCCCAGTCGTGTCTCTTTTCCCTGGACACATTCTTTTCCCTCTCTCTTCGCTGTCCTGTCTCTTTTCCCTGGACTCTCTCTTTTCCCCCGCTTGCCTCTTTTCCCTGTTTCCCCTCGCCTGTCTCTCTCACCTCTGTTCTCTCGGCGTTCATTTTTCCCGCTTCCACTCGCCTTCCTCTATTCCCTCCCTTTCCTCCACTCCCTCTTTTCCCTCTCTCTTCCCTGTCCTGTCTCTTTTCCCTGGACTCTCTCTTTTCCCCCGCTTGCCTCTTTTCCCTGTTTCCCCTCGCCTGTCTCTCTCACCTCTGTTGTCTCGGCGTTCATTTTTCCCGCTTTCACTTGCCTTCCTCTATTCCCTCCCTTTCCTCCACTCCCTCTTTTCCCTCTCTCTTCCCTGTCCTGTCTCTTTTCCCTGGACTCTCTCTTTCCCCCCGCTTGTCTCTTTTCCCTGTTTCCCCTCGCCTGTCTCTCTCACCTCTGTTCTCTCGGCGTTCATTTTTCCCGCTTTCACTCGCCTTCCTCTATTCCCTCCCTTTCCTCCACTCCCTCTTTTCCCTCTCTCTTCCCTGTCCTGTCTCTTTTCCCTGGACTCTCTCTTTTCCACCGCTTGTCTATTTTCCCTGTTACCCCTCGCCTGTCTCTCTCACATCTGTTCTCTCGGCGTTCATTTTTCCCGCTTCCACTCGCCTTCCTCTATTCCCTCCCTTTCCTCCACTCCCTCTTTTCCCTCTCTCTTCCCTGTCCTGTCTCTTTTCCCTGGACTCTCTCTTTCCCCCCGCTTGCCTCTTTTCCCTGTTTCCCCTCGCCTGTGTCTCTCACCTCTGTTCTCTCGGCGTTCATTTTTCCCGCTTTCACTCGCCTTCCTCTATTCCCTCCCTTTCCACCACTCCCTCTTTTCCCTCTCTCTTCCCTGTCCTGTCTCTTTTCCCTGGGCTCTCTCTTTCCCCCCGCTTGTCTCTTCCCCCTCTTTCCCCTCTCCTGTGTCTGTCACCTCTCTTCACTCGGTGTCTCATTTTCCCGCTTTCACTCGCCCCTCTCTTTTCCCTCTCATTCCTCAACTCTCTCTTTTCACTGTCTCTTCCCAGTCGTGTCTCTTTTCCCTGGACTCTCTCTTTTCCCCCGCTTTTCTCTTTTCCCTGTTTCCCCTCGCCTGTGTCTCTCACCTCTGTTCTCTCGGCGTTCATTTTTCCCGCTTCCACTCGCCTTCCTCTATTCCCTCCCTTTCCTCCACACCCTCTTTTCCCTCTCTCTTCCCTGTCCTGTCTCTTTTCCCTGGACTCTCTCTTTTCCCCCGCTTGCCTCTTTTCCCTGTTTCCCCTCGCCTGTCTCTCTCACCTCTGTTCTCTCGGCGTTCATTTTTCCCGCTTCCACTCGCCTTCCTCTATTCCCTCCCTTTCCTCCACTCCCTCTTTTCCCTCTCTCTTCCCTGTCCTATCTCTTTTCCCTGGACTCTGTCTTTTCCCCCGCTTGCCTCTTTTCCCTGTTTCCCCTCGCCTGTCTCTCTCACCTCTGTTCTCTCGGCGTTCATTTTTCCCGCTTTCACTCGCCTTCCTCTATTCCCTCCCTTCCCTCCACTCCCTCTTTTCCCTCTCTCTTCCCTGTCCTGTCTCTTTTCCCTGGACGCTCTCTTTTCCCCCGCTTGTCTCTTTTCCCTGTTTCCCCTCGCCTGTCTCTCTCACCTCTGTTCTCTCAGCGTTCATTTTTCCCGCTTTCACTCGCCTTCCTCTATTCCCTCCCTTTCCTCCACTCCCTCTTTTCCCTCTCTCTCCCCTGTCCTTTCTCTTTTCCCTGGACTCTCTCTTTTCCCCCGCTTGTCTCTTCCCCCTCTTTCCCCTCTCCTGTGTCTGTCACCTCTCTTCACTCGGTGTCTCATTTTCCCGCTTTCACTCGCCCCTCTCTTTTCCCTCTCATTACTCAACTCTCTCTTTTCAGTGTCTCTTCCCAGTCGTGTCTCTTTTCCCTGGACTCTCTCTTTTCCCCCGCTTTTCTCTTTTCCCTGTTTCCCCTTGCCTGTCTCTCTCACCTCTGTTCTCTCGGCGTTCATTTTTCCCGCTTTCACTCGCCTTCCTCTATTCCCTCCCTTTCCTCCACTCCCTCTTTTCCCTCTCTCTTCCCTGTCCTGTCTCTTTTCCCTGGACTCTCTCTTTCCCCCCGCTTGTCTCTTCCCCCTCTTTCCCCTCTCCTGTGTCTGTCACCTCTCTTCACTCGGTGTCTCATTTTCCCGCTTTCACTCGCCCCTCTCTTTTCCCTCTCATTCCTCTTCTCTCTCTTTTCACTGTCTCTTCCCTGTCCTGTCTCTTTTCCCTGGACTCTCTCTTTTCCCCCGCTTGTCTCTTTTCCCTGTTTCCCCTCGCCTGTCTCTCTCACCTCTGTTCTCTCGGCGTTCATTTTTCCCGCTTCCACTCGCCTTCCTCTATTCCCTCCCTTTCCTCCACTCCCTCTTTTCCCTCTCTCTTCCCTGTCCTTTCTCTTTTCCCTGGGCTCTCTCTTTCCCCCCGCTTGTCTCTTCCCCCTCTTTCCCCTCTCCTGTGTCTGTCACCTCTCTTCACTCGGTGTCTCAATTTCCCACTTTCACTCGCCCCTCTCTTTTCCCTCTCATTCATCAACTCTCTCTTTTCACTGTCTCTTCCCAGTCGTGTCTCTTTTCCCTGGACACATTCTTTTCCCTCTCTCTTCGCTGTCCTGTCTCTTTTCCCTGGACTCTCTCTTTTCCCCCGCTTGCCTCTTTTCCCTGTTTCCCCTCGCCTGTCTCTCTCACCTCTGTTGTCTCGGCGTTCATTTTTCCCGCTTTCACTTGCCTTCCTCTATTCCCTCCCTTTCCTCCACTCCCTCTTTTCCCTCTCTCTTCCCTGTCCTGTCTCTTTTCCCTGGACTCTCTCTTTCCCCCCGCTTGTCTCTTTTCCCTGTTTCCCCTCGCCTGTCTCTCTCACCTCTGTTCTCTCGGCGTTCATTTTTCCCGCTTCCACTCGCCTTCCTCTATTCCCTCCCTTTCCTCCACTCCCTCTTTTCCCTCTCTCTTCCCTGTCCTGTCTCTTTTCCCTGGACTCTCTCTTTCCCCCCGCTTGCCTCTTTTCCCTGTTTCCCCTCGCCTGTGTCTCTCACCTCTGTTCTCTCGGCGTTCATTTTTCCCGCTTTCACTTGCCTTCCTCTATTCCCTCCCTTTCCACCACTCCCTCTTTTCCCTCTCTCTTCCCTGTCCTGTCTCTTTTCCCTGGGCTCTCTCTTTCCCCCCGCTTGTCTCTTCCCCCTCTTTCCCCTCTCCTGTGTCTGTCACCTCTCTTCACTCGGTGTCTCATTTTCCCGCTTTCACTCGCCCCTCTCTTTTCCCTCTCATTCCTCAACTCTCTCTTTTCACTGTCTCTTCCCAGTCGTGTCTCTTTTCCCTGGACTCTCTCTTTTCCCCCGCTTTTCTCTTTTCCCTGTTTCCCCTCGCCTGTGTCTCTCACCTCTGTTCTCTCGGCGTTCATTTTTCCCGCTTCCACTCGCCTTCCTCTATTCCCTCCCTTTCCACCACTCCCTCTTTTCCCTCTCTCTTCCCTGTCCTGTCTCTTTTCCCTGGACTCTCTCTTTTCCCCCGCTTGTCTCTTCCCCCTCTTTCCCCTCTCCTGTGTCTGTCACCTCTCTTCACTCGGTGTCTCATTTTCCCGCTTTCACTCGCCCCTCTCTTTTCCCTCTCATTCCTCAACTCTCTCTTTTCACTGTCTCGTCCCAGTCGTGTCTCTTTTCCCTGGATAATCTCTTTTCCCCGGCTTGTCTCTTTTCCCTGTTTCCCCTCGCCTGTCTCTCTCACCTCTGTTCTCTCGGCGTTCATTTTTCCTGCTTTCACTCGCCTTCCTCTATTCCCTCCCTTTCCTCCACTCCCTCTTTTCCCTCTCTCTTCCCTGTCCTGTCTCTTTTCCCTGGACTCTCTCTTTTCCCCCGCTTGTCTCTTCCCCCTCTTTCCCCTCTCCTGTGTCTGTCACCTCTCTTCACTCGGTGTCTCATTTTCCCGCTTTCACTCGCCCCTCTCTTTTCCCTCTCATTCCTCAACTCTCTCTTTTCACTGTCTCGTCCCAGTCGTGTCTCTTTTCCCTGGATAATCTCTTTTCCCCGGCTTGTCTCTTTTCCCTGTTTCCCCTCGCCTGTGTCTCTCACCTCTGTTCTCTCGGCGTTCATTTTTCCTGCTTTCACTCGCCTTCCTCTATTCCCTCCCTTCCCTCCACTCCCTCTTTTCCCTCTCTCTTCCCTGTCCTGTCTCTTTTCCCTGGACTCTCTCTTTTCCCCCGCTTGTCTCTTCCCCCTCTTTCCCCTCTCCTGTGTCTGTCACCTCTCTTCACTCGGTGTCTCATTTTCCCGCTTTCACTCGCCCCTCTCTTTTCCCTCTCATTCCTCAACTCTCTCTTTTCACTGTCTCTTCCCTGTCCTGTCTCTTTTCCCTGGACTCTCTCTTTTCCCCCGCTTGCCTCTTTTCCCTGTTTCCCCTCGCCTGTCTCTCTCACCTCTGTTCTCTCGGCGTTCATTTTTCCCGCTTTCACTCGCCTTCCTCTATTCCCTCCCTTCCCTCCACTCCCTCTTTTCCCTCTCTCTTCCCTGTCCTGTCTCTTTTCCCTGGACTCTCTCTTTTCCCCCGCTTGTCTCTTCCCCCTCTTTCCCCTCTCCTGTGTCTGTCACCTCTCTTCACTCGGTGTCTCATTTTCCCGCTTTCACTCGCCCCTCTCTTTTCCCTCTCATTCCTCAACTCTCTCTTTTCACTGTCTCTTCCCAGTCGTGTCTCTTTTCCCTGGATAATCTCTTTTCCCCGGCTTGTCTCTTTTCCCTGTTTCCCCTCGCCTGTGTCTCTCACCTCTGTTCTCTCGGCGTTCATTTTTCCTGCTTTCACTCGCCTTCCTCTATTCCCTCCCTTCCCTCCACTCCCTCTTTTCCCTCTCTCTTCCCTGTCCTGTCTCTTTTCCCTGGACTCTCTCTTTTCCCCCGCTTGTCTCTTCCCCCTCTTTGACTCTCTCTTTTCCCCCGCTTGTCTCTTCCCCCTCTTTCCCCTCTCCTGTGTCTGTCACCTCTCTTCACTCGGTGTCTCATTTTCCCGCTTTCACTCGCCCCTCTCTTTTCCCTCTCATTCCTCAACTCTCTCTTTTCACTGTCTCTTCCCAGTCGTGTCTCTTTTCCCTGGACTCTCTCTTTTCCCCCGCTTGTCTCTTTTCCCTGTTTCCCCTCGCCTGTGTCTCTCACCTCTGTTCTCTCGGCGTTCATTTTTCCCGCTTTCACTCGCCTTCCTCTATTCCCTCCCTTCCCTCCACTCCCTCTTTTCCCTCTCTCTTCCCTGTCCTGTCTCTTTTCCCTGGACTCTCTCTTTTCCCCTGCTTGTCTCTTCCCCCTCTTTCCCCTCTCCTGTGTCTGTCACCTCTCTTCACTCGGTGTCTCATTTTCCCGCTTTCACTCGCCCCTCTCTTTTCCCTCTCATTCCTCAACTCTCTCTTTTCACTGTCTCTTCCCAGTCGTGTCTCTTTTCCCTGGACTCTCTCTTTTCCCCCGCTTTTCTCTTTTCCCTGTTTCCCCTCGCCTGTGTCTCTCACCTCTGTTCTCTCGGCGTTCATTTTTCCCGCTTTCACTCGCCTTCCTCTATTCCCTCCCTTTCCACCACTCCCTCTTTCCCCTCTCTCTTCCCTGTCCTGTCTCTTTTCCCTGGGCTCTCTCTTTCCCCGCGCTTGTCTCTTCCCCCTCTTTCCCCTCTCCTGTGTCTGTCACCTCTCTTCACTCGGTGTCTCATTTTCCCGCTTTCACTCGCCCCTCTCTTTTCCCTCTCATTCCTCAACTCTCTCTTTTCACTGTCTCTTCCCAGTCGTGTCTCTTTTCCCTGGACTCTCTCTTTTCCCCCGCTTGTCTCTTTTCCCTGTTTCCCCTCGCCTGTCTCTCTCACCTCTGTTCTCTCCGCGTTCATTTTTCCCGCTTTCACTCGCCTTCCTCTATTCCCTCCCTTTCCACCACTCCCTCTTTTCCCTCTCTCTTCCCTGTCCTGTCTCTTTTCCCTGGACTCTCTCTTTTCCCCCGCTTGTCTCTTCCCCCTCTTTCCCCTCTCCTGTGTCTGTCACCTCTCTTCACTCGGTGTCTCATTTTCCCGCTTTCACTCGCCCCTCTCTTTTCCCTCTCATTCCTCAACTCTCTCTTTTCACTGTCTCTTCCCAGTCGTGTCTCTTTTCCCTGGACACATTCTTTTCCCTCTCTCTTCGCTGTCCTGTCTCTTTTCCCTGGACTCTCTCTTTTCCCCCGCTTGCCTCTTTTCCCTGTTTCCCCTCGCCTGTCTCTCTCACCTCTGTTCTCTCGGCGTTCATTTTTCCCGCTTTCACTCGCCTTCCTCTATTCCCTCCCTTTCCTCCACTCCCTCTTTTCCCTCTCTCTTCCCTGTCCTGTCTCTTTTCCCTGGACTCTCTCTTTTCCACCGCTTGTCTATTTTCCCTGTTTCCCCTCGCCTGTCTCTCTCACATCTGTTCTCTCGGCGTTCATTTTTCCCGCTTCCACTCGCCTTCCTCTATTCCCTCCCTTTCCTCCACTCCCTCTTTTCCCTCTCTCTTCCCTGTCCTGTCTCTTTTCCCTGGGCTCTCTCTTTCCCCCCGCTTGTCTCTTCCCCCTCTTTCCCCTCTCCTGTGTCTGTCACCTCTCTTCACTCGGTGTCTCATTTTCCCGCTTTCACTCGCCCCTCTCTTTTCCCTCTCATTCCTCAACTCTCTCTTTTCACTGTCTCTTCCCAGTCGTGTCTCTTTTCCCTGGACTCTCTCTTTTCCCCCGCTTTTCTCTTTTCCCTGTTTCCCCTCGCCTGTGTCTCTCACCTCTGTTCTCTCGGCGTTCATTTTTCCCGCTTTCACTCGCCTTCCTCTATTCCCTCCCTTTCCACCACTCCCTCTTTCCCCTCTCTCTTCCCTGTCCTGTCTCTTTTCCCTGGGCTCTCTCTTTCCCCGCGCTTGTCTCTTCCCCCTCTTTCCCCTCTCCTGTGTCTGTCACCTCTCTTCACTCGGTGTCTCATTTTCCCGCTTTCACTCGCCCCTCTCTTTTCCCTCTCATTCCTCAACTCTCTCTTTTCACTGTCTCTTCCCAGTCGTGTCTCTTTTCCCTGGACTCTCTCTTTTCCCCCGCTTGTCTCTTTTCCCTGTTTCCCCTCGCCTGTCTCTCTCACCTCTGTTCTCTCCGCGTTCATTTTTCCCGCTTTCACTCGCCTTCCTCTATTCCCTCCCTTTCCACCACTCCCTCTTTTCCCTCTCTCTTCCCTGTCCTGTCTCTTTTCCCTGGACTCTCTCTTTTCCCCCGCTTGTCTCTTCCCCCTCTTTCCCCTCTCCTGTGTCTGTCACCTCTCTTCACTCGGTGTCTCATTTTCCCGCTTTCACTCGCCCCTCTCTTTTCCCTCTCATTCCTCAACTCTCTCTTTTCACTGTCTCTTCCCAGTCGTGTCTCTTTTCCCTGGACACATTCTTTTCCCTCTCTCTTCGCTGTCCTGTCTCTTTTCCCTGGACTCTCTCTTTTCCCCCGCTTGCCTCTTTTCCCTGTTTCCCCTCGCCTGTCTCTCTCACCTCTGTTCTCTCGGCGTTCATTTTTCCCGCTTCCACTCGCCTTCCTCTATTCCCTCCCTTTCCTCCACTCCCTCTTTTCCCTCTCTCTTCCCTGTCCTGTCTCTTTTCCCTGGGCTCTCTCTTTTCCCCCGCTTGTCTCTTCCCCCTCTTTCCCCTCTCCTGTGTCTGTCACCTCTCTTCACTCGGTGTCTCATTTTCCCGCTTTCACTCGCCCCTCTCTTTTCCCTCTCATTCCTCAACTCTCTCTTTTCACTGTCTCTTCCCAGTCGTGTCTCTATTCCCTGGACTCTCTCTTTTCCCCCGCTTTTCTCTTTTCCCTGTTTCCCCTTGCCTGTCTCTCTCACCTCTGTTCTCTCGGCGTTCATTTTTCCCGCTTTCACTCGCCTTCCTCTATTCCCTCCCTTTCCTCCACTCCCTCTTTTCCCTCTCTCTTCCCTGTCCTGTCTCTTTTCCCTGGACTCTCTCTTTCCCCCCGCTTGTCTCTTCCCCCTCTTTCCCCTCTCCTGTGTCTGTCACCTCTCTTCACTCGGTGTCTCATTTTCCCGCTTTCACTCGCCCCTCTCTTTTCCCTCTCATTCCTCAACTCTCTCTTTTCACTGTCTCTTCCCTGTCCTGTCTCTTTTCCCTGGACTCTCTCTTTTCCCCCGCTTTTCTCTTTTCCCTGTTTCCCCTCGCCTGTCTCTCTCACCTCTGTTCTCTCGGCGTTCATTTTTCCCGCTTTCACTCGCCTTCCTCTATTCCCTCCCTTCCCTCCACTCCCTCTTTTCCCTCTCTCTTCCCTGTCCTGTCTCTTTTCCCTGGACTCTCTCTTCCCCCCCGCTTGTCTCTTCCCCCTCTTTCCCCTCTCCTGTGTCTGTCACCTCTCTTCACTCGGTGTCTCATTTTCCCGCTTTCACTCGCCCCTCTCTTTTCCCTCTCATTCCTCAGCTCTCTCTTTTCACTGTCTCTTCCCAGTCGTGTCTCTTTTCCCTGGACACGTTCTTTTCCCTCTCTCTTCGCTGTCCTGTCTCTTTTCCCTGGACTCTCTCTTTTCCCCCTCTTTTCTCTTTTCCCTGTTTCCCCTTGCCAGTCTCTCTCACCTCTGTTCTCTCGGCGTTCATTTTTCCCGCTTCCACTCGCCTTCCTCTATTCCCTCCCTTTCCTCCACTCCGTCTTTTCCCTCTCTCTTCCCTGTCCTGTCTCTTTTCCCTGGACTCTCTCTTTTCCCCCGCTTGTCTCTTTTCCCTGTTTCCCCTCGCCTGTCTCTCTCACCTCTGTTCTCTCCGCGTTCATTTTTCCCGCTTTCACTCGCCTTCCTCTATTCCCTCCCTTTCCTCCACTCCCTCTTTTCCCTCTCTCTTCCCTGTCCTTTCTCTTTTCCCTGGACTCTCTCTTTTCCCCCGCTTGTCTCTTCCCCCTCTTTCCCCTCTCCTGTGTCTGTCACCTCTCTTCACTCGGTGTCTCATTTTCCCGCTTTCACTCGCCCCTCTCTTTTCCCTCTCATTCCTCAACTCTCTCTTTTCACTGTCTCTTCCCAGTCGTGTCTCTTTTCCCTGGACACATTCTTTTCCCTCTCTCTTCGCTGTCCTGTCTCTTTTCCCTGGACTCTCTCTTTTCCCCCGCTTTTCTCTTTTCCCTGTTTCCCCTCGCCTGTCTCTCTCACCTCTGTTCTCTCAGCGTTCATTTTTCCCGCTTTCACTCGCCTTCCTCTATTCCCTCCCTTTCCTCCACTCCCTCTTTTCCCTCTCTCTTCCCTGTCCTTTCTCTTTTCCCTGGACTCTCTCTTTTCCCCCGCTTGTCTCTTCCCCCTCTTTCCCCTCTCCTGTGTCTGTCACCTCTCTTCACTCGGTGTCTCATTTTCCCGCTTTCACTCGCCCCTCTCTTTTCCCTCTCATTCCTCAACTCTCTCTTTTCACTGTCTCTTCCCAGTCGTGTCTCTTTTCCCTGGACTCTCTCTTTTCCCCTGCTTTTCTCTTTTCCCTGTTTCCCCTTGCCTGTCTCTCTCACCTCTGTTCTCTCGGCGTTCATTTTTCCCGCTTTCACTCGCCTTCCTCTATTCCCTCCCTTTCCACCACTCCCTCTTTCCCCTCTCTCTTCCCTGTCCTGTCTCTTTTCCCTGGGCTCTCTCTTTCCCCGCGCTTGTCTCTTCCCCCTCTTTCCCCTCTCCTGTGTCTGTCACCTCTCTTCACTCGGTGTCTCATTTTCCCGCTTTCACTCGCCCCTCTCTTTTCCCTCTCATTCCTCAACTCTCTCTTTTCACTGTCTCTTCCCAGTCGTGTCTCTTTTCCCTGGACTCTCTCTTTTCCCCCGCTTGTCTCTTTTCCCTGTTTCCCCTCGCCTGTCTCTCTCACCTCTGTTCTCTCCGCGTTCATTTTTCCCGCTTTCACTCGCCTTCCTCTATTCCCTCCCTTTCCACCACTCCCTCTTTTCCCTCTCTCTTCCCTGTCCTGTCTCTTTTCCCTGGACTCTCTCTTTTCCCCCGCTTGTCTCTTCCCCCTCTTTCCCCTCTCCTGTGTCTGTCACCTCTCTTCACTCGGTGTCTCATTTTCCCGCTTTCACTCGCCCCTCTCTTTTCCCTCTCATTCCTCAACTCTCTCTTTTCACTGTCTCTTCCCAGTCGTGTCTCTTTTCCCTGGACACATTCTTTTCCCTCTCTCTTCGCTGTCCTGTCTCTTTTCCCTGGACTCTCTCTTTTCCCCCGCTTGCCTCTTTTCCCTGTTTCCCCTCGCCTGTCTCTCTCACCTCTGTTCTCTCGGCGTTCATTTTTCCCGCTTCCACTCGCCTTCCTCTATTCCCTCCCTTTCCTCCACTCCCTCTTTTCCCTCTCTCTTCCCTGTCCTGTCTCTTTTCCCTGGGCTCTCTCTTTCCCCCCGCTTGTCTCTTCCCCCTCTTTCCCCTCTCCTGTGTCTGTCACCTCTCTTCACTCGGTGTCTCATTTTCCCGCTTTCACTCGCCCCTCTCTTTTCCCTCTCATTCCTCAGCTCTCTCTTTTCACTGTCTCTTCCCAGTCGTGTCTCTTTTCCCTGGACACGTTCTTTTCCCTCTCTCTTCGCTGTCCTGTCTCTTTTCCCTGGACTCTCTCTTTTCCCCCGCTTGCCTCTTTTCCCTGTTTCCCCTCGCCTGTCTCTCTCACCTCTGTTCTCTCGGCGTTCATTTTTCCCGCTTTCACTCGCCTTCCTCTATTCCCTCCCTTTCCTCCACTCCCTCTTTTCCCTCTCTCTTCCCTGTCCTGTCTCTTTTCCCTGGACTCTCTCTTTTCCCCCGCTTGTCTCTTCCCCCTCTTTCCCCTCTCCTGTGTCTGTCACCTCTCTTCACTCGGTGTCTCATTTTCCCGCTTTCACTCGCCCCTCTCTTTTCCCTCTCATTCCTCAACTCTCTCTTTTCACTGTCTCTTCCCAGTCGTGTCTCTATTCCCTGGACTCTCTCTTTTCCCCCGCTTTTCTCTTTTCCCTGTTTCCCCTTGCCTGTCTCTCTCACCTCTGTTCTCTCGGCGTTCATTTTTCCCGCTTTCACTCGCCTTCCTCTATTCCCTCCCTTTCCTCCACTCCCTCTTTTCCCTCTCTCTTCCCTGTCCTGTCTCTTTTCCCTGGACTCTCTCTTTCCCCCCGCTTGTCTCTTCCCCCTCTTTCCCCTCTCCTGTGTCTGTCACCTCTCTTCACTCGGTGTCTCATTTTCCCGCTTTCACTCGCCCCTCTCTTTTCCCTCTCATTCCTCAACTCTCTCTTTTCACTGTCTCTTCCCTGTCCTGTCTCTTTTCCCTGGACTCTCTCTTTTCCCCCGCTTTTCTCTTTTCCCTGTTTCCCCTCGCCTGTCTCTCTCACCTCTGTTCTCTCGGCGTTCATTTTTCCCGCTTTCACTCGCCTTCCTCTATTCCCTCCCTTCCCTCCACTCCCTCTTTTCCCTCTCTCTTCCCTGTCCTGTCTCTTTTCCCTGGACTCTCTCTTCCCCCCCGCTTGTCTCTTCCCCCTCTTTCCCCTCTCCTGTGTCTGTCACCTCTCTTCACTCGGTGTCTCATTTTCCCGCTTTCACTCGCCCCTCTCTTTTCCCTCTCATTCCTCAGCTCTCTCTTTTCACTGTCTCTTCCCAGTCGTGTCTCTTTTCCCTGGACACGTTCTTTTCCCTCTCTCTTCGCTGTCCTGTCTCTTTTCCCTGGACTCTCTCTTTTCCCCCTCTTTTCTCTTTTCCCTGTTTCCCCTTGCCAGTCTCTCTCACCTCTGTTCTCTCGGCGTTCATTTTTCCCGCTTCCACTCGCCTTCCTCTATTCCCTCCCTTTCCTCCACTCCGTCTTTTCCCTCTCTCTTCCCTGTCCTGTCTCTTTTCCCTGGACTCTCTCTTTTCCCCCGCTTGTCTCTTTTCCCTGTTTCCCCTCGCCTGTCTCTCTCACCTCTGTTCTCTCCGCGTTCATTTTTCCCGCTTTCACTCGCCTTCCTCTATTCCCTCCCTTTCCTCCACTCCCTCTTTTCCCTCTCTCTTCCCTGTCCTTTCTCTTTTCCCTGGACTCTCTCTTTTCCCCCGCTTGTCTCTTCCCCCTCTTTCCCCTCTCCTGTGTCTGTCACCTCTCTTCACTCGGTGTCTCATTTTCCCGCTTTCACTCGCCCCTCTCTTTTCCCTCTCATTCCTCAACTCTCTCTTTTCACTGTCTCTTCCCTGTCCTGTCTCTTTTCCCTGGACTCTCTGTTTTCCCCCGCTTGTCTATTTTCCCTGTTTCCCCTCTCCTGTCTCTCTCACATCTGTTCTCTCGGCGTTCATTTTTCCCGCTTTCACTCGCCTTCCTCTATTCCCTCCCTTTCCTCCACTCCCTCTTTTCCCTCTCTCTTCCCTGTCCTGTCTCTTTTCCCTGGGCTCTCTCTTTCCCCCCGCTTGTCTCTTCCCCCTCTTTCCCCTCTCCTGTGTCTGTCACCTCTCTTCACTCGGTGTCTCATTTTCCCGCTTTCACTCGCCCCTCTCTTTTCCCTCTCATTCCTCAACTCTCTCTTTTCACTGTCTCTTCCCAGTCGTGTCTCTTTTCCCTGGACACATTCTTTTCCCTCTCTCTTCGCTGTCCTGTCTCTTTTCCCTGGACTCTCTCTTTTCCCCCGCTTTTCTCTTTTCCCTGTTTCCCCTCGCCTGTCTCTCTCACCTCTGTTCTCTCAGCGTTCATTTTTCCCGCTTTCACTCGCCTTCCTCTATTCCCTCCCTTTCCTCCACTCCCTCTTTTCCCTCTCTCTTCCCTGTCCTTTCTCTTTTCCCTGGACTCTCTCTTTTCCCCCGCTTGTCTCTTCCCCCTCTTTCCCCTCTCCTGTGTCTGTCACCTCTCTTCACTCGGTGTCTCATTTTCCCGCTTTCACTCGCCCCTCTCTTTTCCCTCTCATTCCTCAACTCTCTCTTTTCACTGTCTCTTCCCAGTCGTGTCTCTTTTCCCTGGACTCTCTCTTTTCCCCTGCTTTTCTCTTTTCCCTGTTTCCCCTTGCCTGTCTCTCTCACCTCTGTTCTCTCGGCGTTCATTTTTCCCGCTTTCACTCGCCTTCCTCTATTCCCTCCCTTTCCTCCACTCCCTCTTTTCCCTCTCTCTTCCCTGTCCTGTCTCTTTTCCCTGGGCTCTCTCTTTCCCCCCGCTTGTCTCTTCCCCCTCTTTCCCCTCTCCTGTGTCTGTCACCTCTCTTCACTCGGTGTCTCATTTTCCCGCTTTCACTCGCCCCTCTCTTTTCCCTCTCATTCCTCAACTCTCTCTTTTCACTGTCTCTTCCCAGTCGTGTCTCTTTTCCCTGGACACATTCTTTTCCCTCTCTCTTCGCTGTCCTGTCTCTTTTCCCTGGACTCTCTCTTTTCCCCCTCTTTTCTCTTTTCCCTGTTTCCCCTTGCCTGTCTCTCTCACCTCTGTTCTCTCGGCGTTCATTTTTCCCGCTTCCACTCGCCTTCCTCTATTCCCTCCCTTTCCTCCACTCCCTCTTTTCCCACTCTCTTCCCTGTCCTGTCTCTTTTCCCTGGACTCTCTCTTTTCCCCCGCTTGTCTCTTTTCCCTGTTTCCCCTCGCCTGTCTCTCTCACCTCTGTTCTCTCCGCGTTCATTTTTCCCGCTTTCACTCGCCTTCCTCTATTCCCTCCCTTCCCTCCACTCCCTCTTTTCCCTCTCTCTTCCCTGTCCTGTCTCTTTTCCCTGGACTCTCTCTTTCCCCCCGCTTGTCTCTTCCCCCTCTTTCCCCTCTCCTGTGTCTGTCACCTCTCTTCACTCGGTGTCTCATTTTCCCGCTTTCACTCGCCCCTCTCTTTTCCCTCTCATTCCTCAACTCTCTCTTTTCACTGTCTCTTCCCAGTCGTGTCTCTTTTCCCTGGACTCTCTCTTTTCCCCCGCTTTTCTCTTTTCCCTGTTTCCCCTCGCCTGTGTCTCTCACCTCTGTTCTCTCGGCGTTCATTTTTCCCGCTTTCACTCGCCTTCCTCTATTCCCTCCCTTTCCTCCACTCCCTCTTTTCCCTCTCTCTTCCCTGTCCTTTCTCTTTTCCCTGGACTCTCTCTTTCCCCCCGCTTGTCTCTTCCCCCTCTTTCCCCTCTCCTGTGTCTGTCACCTCTCTTCACTCGGTGTCTCAATTTCCCACTTTCACTCGCCCCTCTCTTTTCCCTCTCATTCATCAACTCTCTCTTTTCACTGTCTCTTCCCAGTCGTGTCTCTTTTCCCTGGACACATTCTTTTCCCTCTCTCTTCGCTGTCCTGTCTCTTTTCCCTGGACTCTCTCTTTTCCCCCGCTTGCCTCTTTTCCCTGTTTCCCCTCGCCTGTCTCTCTCACCTCTGTTCTCTCGGCGTTCATTTTTCCCGCTTTCACTCGCCTTCCTCTATTCCCTCCCTTCCCTCCACTCCCTCTTTTCCCTCTCTCTTCCCTGTCCTGTCTCTTTTCCCTGGACTCTCTCTTTCCCCCCGCTTGTCTCTTTTCCCTGTTTCCCCTCGCCTGTCTCTCTCACCTCTGTTCTCTCGGCGTTCATTTTTCCCGCTTCCACTCGCCTTCCTCTATTCCCTCCCTTTCCTCCACTCCCTCTTTTCCCTCTCTCTTCCCTGTCCTGTCTCTTTTCCCTGGAATCTCTCTTTTCCCCCGCTTGTCTATTTTCCCTGTTTCCCCTCGCCTGTCTCTCTCACATCTGTTCTCTCGGCGTTCATTTTTCCCGCTTTCACTCGCCTTCCTCTATTCCCTCCCTTTCCTCCACTCCCTCTTTTCCCTCTCTCTTC
This sequence comes from Haliaeetus albicilla, assembly GCF_947461875.1. Classification (NCBI taxonomy): domain Eukaryota; kingdom Metazoa; phylum Chordata; class Aves; order Accipitriformes; family Accipitridae; genus Haliaeetus; species Haliaeetus albicilla. Next base: position 198,077 of record NW_027212547.1, read on the forward strand.
CCTGTCCTGTCTCTTTTCCCTGGACTCTCTCTTTCCCCCCGCTTGTCTCTTCCCCCTCTTTCCCCTCTCCTGTGTCTGTCACCTCTCTTCACTCGGTGTCTCATTTTCCCGCTTTCACTCGCCCCTCTCTTTTCCCTCTCATTCCTCAACTCTCTCTTTTCACTGTCTCTTCCCAGTCGTGTCTCTTTTCCCTGGACACATTCTTTTCCCTCTCTCTTCGCTCTCCTGTCTCTTTTCCCTGGACTCTCTCTTTTCCCCCGCTTGCCTCTTTTCCCTGTTTCCCCTCGCCTGTGTCTCTCACCTCTGTTCTCTCGGCGTTCATTTTTCCCGCTTCCACTCGCCTTCCTCTATTCCCTCCCTTTCCTCCACTCCCTCTTTTCCCTCTCTCTTCCCTGTCCTGTCTCTTTTCCCTGGGCTCTCTCTTTCCCCCCGCTTGTCTCTTCCCCCTCTTTCCCCTCTCCTGTGTCTGTCACCTCTCTTCACTCGGTGTCTCATTTTCCCGCTTTCACTCGCCCCTCTCTTTTCCCTCTCATTCATCAACTCTCTCTTTTCACTGTCTCTTCCCAGTCGTGTCTCTTTTCCCTGGACTCTCTCTTTCCCCCCGCTTTTCTCTTTTCCCTGTTTCCCCTCGCCTGTGTCTCTCACCTCTGTTCTCTCGGCGTTCATTTTTCCCGCTTTCACTCGCCTTCCTCTATTCCCTCCCTTTCCTCCACTCCCTCTTTCCCCTCTCTCTTCCCTGTCCTGTCTCTTTTCCCTGGGCTCTCTCTTTCCCCCCGCTTGTCTCTTCCCCCTCTTTCCCCTCTCCTGTGTCTGTCACCTCTCTTCACTCGGTGTCTCATTTTCCCGCTTTCACTCGCCCCTCTCTTTTCCCTCTCATTCCTCAACTCTCTCTTTTCACTGTCTCTTCCCAGTCGTGTCTCTTTTCCCTGGACTCTCTCTTTTCCCCCGCTTTTCTCTTTTCCCTGTTTCCCCTCGCCTGTCTCTCTCACCTCTGTTCTGTCGGCGTTCATTTTTCCTGCTTTCACTCGCCTTCCTCTATTCCCTCCCTTTCCTCCACTCCCTCTTTTCCCTCTCTCTTCCCTGTCCTGTCTCTTTTCCCTGGGCTCTCTCTTTCCCCCCGCTTGTCTCTTCCCCCTCTTTCCCCTCTCCTGTGTCTGTCACCTCTCTTCACTCGGTGTCTCATTTTCCCGCTTTCACTCGCCCCTCTCTTTTCCCTCTCATTCCTCAACTCTCTCTTTTCACTGTCTCTTCCCAGTCGTGTCTCTTTTCCCTGGACTCTCTCTTTCCCCCCGCTTTTCTCTTTTCCCTGTTTCCCCTTGCCTGTCTCTCTCATCTCTGTTCTGTCGGCGTTCATTTTTCCCGCTTTCACTCGCCTTCCTCTATTCCCTCCCTTTCCACCACTCCCTCTTTTCCCTCTCTCTTCCCTGTCCTATCTCTTTTCCCTGGACTCTGTCTTTTCCCCCGCTTGCCTCTTTTCCCTGTTTCCCCTCGCCTGTCTCTCTCACATCTGTTCTCTCGGCGTTCATTTTTCCCGCTTTCACTCGCCTTCCTCTATTCCCTCCCTTTCCTCCACTCCCTCTTTTCCCTCTCTCTTCCCTGTCCTGTCTCTTTTCCCTGGACTCTCTCTTTCCCCCCGCTTGTCTCTTCCCCCTCTTTCCCCTCTCCTGTGTCTGTCACCTCTCTTCACTCGGTGTCTCATTTTCCCGCTTTCACTCGCCCCTCTCTTTTCCCTCTCATTCCTCAACTCTCTCTTTTCACTGTCTCTTCCCAGTCGTGTCTCTTTTCCCTGGACACATTCTTTTCCCTCTCTCTTCGCTGTCCTTTCTCTTTTCCCTGGACTCTCTCTTTCCCCCCGCTTGTCTCTTCCCCCTCTTTCCCCTCTCCTGTGTCTGTCACCTCTCTTCACTCGGTGTCTCATTTTCCCGCTTTCACTCGCCCCTCTCTTTTCCCTCTCATTCCTCAACTCTCTCTTTTCACTGTCTCTTCCCTGTCCTGTCTCTTTTCCCTGGACTCTCTCTTTTCCCCCGCTTGTCTCTTTTCCCTGTTTCCCCTCGCCTGTGTCTCTCACCTCTGTTCTCTCGGCGTTCATTTTTCCCGCTTTCACTCGCCTTCCTCTATTCCCTCCCTTTCCTCCACTCCCTCTTTTCCCTCTCTCTTCCCTGTCCTTTCTCTTTTCCCTGAACTCTCTCTTCCCCCCCGCTTGTCTCTTCCCCCTCTTTCCCCTCTCCTGTGTCTGTCACCTCTCTTCACTCGGTGTCTCAATTTCCCACTTTCACTCGCCCCTCTCTTTTCCCTCTCATTCATCAACTCTCTCTTTTCACTGTCTCTTCCCAGTCGTGTCTCTTTTCCCTGGACACATTCTTTTCCCTCTCTCTTCGCTGTCCTGTCTCTTTTCCCTGGACTCTCTCTTTTCCCCCGCTTGCCTCTTTTCCCTGTTTCCCCTCGCCTGTCTCTCTCACCTCTGTTCTCTCGGCGTTCATTTTTCCCGCTTCCACTCGCCTTCCTCTATTCCCTCCCTTTCCTCCACTCCCTCTTTTCCCTCTCTCTTCCCTGTCCTGTCTCTTTTCCCTGGGCTCTCTCTTTCCCCTCGCTTGTCTCTTCCCCCTCTTTCCCCTCTCCTGTGTCTGTCACCTCTCTTCACTCGGTGTCTCATTTTCCCGCTTTCACTCGCCCCTCTCTTTTCCCTCTCATTCATCAACTCTCTCTTTTCACTGTCTCTTCCCAGTCGTGTCTCTTTTCCCTGGACTCTCTCTTTCCCCCAGCTTTTCTCTTTTCCCTGTTTCCCCTCGCCTGTGTCTCTCACCTCTGTTCTCTCGGCGTTCATTTTTCCCGCTTTCACTCGCCTTCCTCTATTCCCTCCCTTTCCTCCACTCCCTCTTTTCCCTCTCTCTTCCCTGTCCTGTCTCTTTTCCCTGGGCTCTCTCTTTCCCCCCGCTTGTCTCTTCCCCCTCTTTCCCCTCTCCTGTGTCTGTCACCTCTCTTCACTCGGTGTCTCATTTTCCCGCTTTCACTCGCCCCTCTCTTTTCCCTCTCATTCCTCAACTCTCTCTTTTCACTGTCTCTTCCCAGTCGTGTCTCTTTTCCCTGGACTCTCTCTTTTCCCCCGCTTTTCTCTTTTCCCTGTTTCCCCTCGCCTGTCTCTCTCACCTCTGTTCTGTCGGCGTTCATTTTTCCTGCTTTCACTCGCCTTCCTCTATTCCCTCCCTTTCCTCCACTCCCTCTTTTCCCTCTCTCTTCCCTGTCCTGTCTCTTTTCCCTGGGCTCTCTCTTTCCCCCCGCTTGTCTCTTCCCCCTCTTTCCCCTCTCCTGTGTCTGTCACCTCTCTTCACTCGGTGTCTCATTTTCCCGCTTTCACTCGCCCCTCTCTTTTCCCTCTCATTCCTCAACTCTCTCTTTTCACTGTCTCTTCCCAGTCGTGTCTCTTTTCCCTGGACACATTCTTTTCCCTCTCTCTTCGCTGTCCTGTCTCTTTTCCCTGGACTCTCTCTTTTCCCCCGCTTGCCTCTTTTCCCTGTTTCCCCTCGCCTGTGTCTCTCACCTCTGTTCTCTCGGCGTTCATTTTTCCCGCTTCCACTCGCCTTCCTCTATTCCCTCCCTTTCCTCCACTCCCTCTTTTCCCTCTCTCTTCCCTGTCCTGTCTCTTTTCCCTGGGCTCTCTCTTTCCCCTCGCTTGTCTCTTCCCCCTCTTTCCCCTCTCCTGTGTCTGTCACCTCTCTTCACTCGGTGTCTCATTTTCCCGCTTTCACTCGCCCCTCTCTTTTCCCTCTCATTCATCAACTCTCTCTTTTCACTGTCTCTTCCCAGTCGTGTCTCTTTTCCCTGGACTCTCTCTTTCCCCCCGCTTTTCTCTTTTCCCTGTTTCCCCTCGCCTGTGTCTCTCACCTCTGTTCTCTCGGCGTTCATTTTTCCCGCTTTCACTCGCCTTCCTCTATTCCCTCCCTTTCCTCCACTCCCTCTTTTCCCTCTCTCTTCCCTGTCCTGTCTCTTTTCCCTGGGCTCTCTCTTTCCCCCCGCTTGTCTCTTCCCCCTCTTTCCCCTCTCCTGTGTCTGTCACCTCTCTTCACTCGGTGTCTCATTTTCCCGCTTTCACTCGCCCCTCTCTTTTCCCTCTCATTCCTCAACTCTCTCTTTTCACTGTCTCTTCCCAGTCGTGTCTCTTTTCCCTGGACTCTCTCTTTTCCCCCGCTTTTCTCTTTTCCCTGTTTCCCCTCGCCTGTCTCTCTCACCTCTGTTCTGTCGGCGTTCATTTTTCCTGCTTTCACTCGCCTTCCTCTATTCCCTCCCTTTCCTCCACTCCCTCTTTTCCCTCTCTCTTCCCTGTCCTGTCTCTTTTCCCTGGGCTCTCTCTTTCCCCCCGCTTGTCTCTTCCCCCTCTTTCCCCTCTCCTGTGTCTGTCACCTCTCTTCACTCGGTGTCTCATTTTCCCGCTTTCACTCGCCCCTCTCTTTTCCCTCTCATTCCTCAACTCTCTCTTTTCACTGTCTCTTCCCAGTCGTGTCTCTTTTCCCTGGACTCTCTCTTTTCCCCCGCTTTTCTCTTTTCCCTGTTTCCCCTCGCCTGTCTCTCTCACCTCTGTTCTGTCGGCGTTCATTTTTCCTGCTTTCACTCGCCTTCCTCTATTCCCTCCCTTTCCTCCACTCCCTCTTTTCCCTCTCTCTTCCCTGTCCTGTCTCTTTTCCCTGGGCTCTCTCTTTCCCCCCGCTTGTCTCTTCCCCCTCTTTCCCCTCTCCTGTGTCTGTCACCTCTCTTCACTCGGTGTCTCATTTTCCCGCTTTCACTCGCCCCTCTCTTTTCCCTCTCATTCCTCAACTCTCTCTTTTCACTGTCTCTTCCCAGTCGTGTCTCTTTTCCCTGGACACATTCTTTTCCCTCTCTCTTCGCTGTCCTGTCTCTTTTCCCTGGACTCTCTCTTTTCCCCCGCTTGCCTCTTTTCCCTGTTTCCCCTCGCCTGTCTCTCTCACCTCTGTTCTCTCGGCGTTCATTTTTCCCGCTTCCACTCGCCTTCCTCTATTCCCTCCCTTTCCTCCACTCCCTCTTTTCCCTCTCTCTTCCCTGTCCTGTCTCTTTTCCCTGGGCTCTCTCTTTTCCCCCGCTTGTCTCTTCCCCCTCTTTCCCCTGTCCTGTGTCTGTCACCTCTCTTCACTCGGTGTCTCATTTTCCCGCTTTCACTCGCCCCTCTCTTTTCCCTCTCATTCCTCAACTCTCTCTTTTCACTGTCTCGTCCCAGTCGTGTCTCTTTTCCCTGGATAATCTCTTTTCCCCGGCTTGTCTCTTTTCCCTGTTTCCCCTCGCCTGTCTCTCTCACCTCTGTTCTGTCGGCGTTCATTTTTCCTGCTTTCACTCGCCTTCCTCTATTCCCTCCCTTCCCTCCACTCCCTCTTTTCCCTCTCTCTTCCCTGTCCTGTCTCTTTTCCCTGGACTCTGTCTTTCCCCCCGCTTGTCTCTTCCCCCTCTTTCCCCTCTCCTGTGTCTGTCACCTCTCTTCACTCGGTGTCTCATTTTCCCGCTTTCACTCGCCCCTCTCTTTTCCCTCTCATTCCTCAAGTCTCTCTTTTCCCTCTCTCTTCCCTGTCCTGTCTCTTTTCCCTGGACTCTCTCTTTTCCCCCGCTTGCCTCTTTTCCCTGTTTCCCCTCGCCTGTCTCTCTCACATCTGTTCTCTCGGCGTTCATTTTTCCCGCTTTCACTCGCCTTCCTCTATTCCCTCCCTTTCCTCCACTCCCTCTTTTCCCTCTCTCTTCCCTGTCCTGTCTCTTTTCCCTGGGCTCTCTCTTTCCCCCCGCTTGTCTCTTCCCCCTCTTTCCCCTCTCCTGTGTCTGTCACCTCTCTTCACTCGGTGTCTCATTTTCCCGCTTTCACTCGCCCCTCTCTTTTCCCTCTCATTCCTCTACTCTCTCTTTTCACTGTCTCTTCCCAGTCGTGTCTCTTTTCCCTGGACACATTCTTTTCCCTCTCTCTTCGCTGTCCTGTCTCTTTTCCCTGGACTCTCTCTTTTCCCCCGCTTGCCTCTTTTCCCTGTTTCCCCTCGCCTGTCTCTCTCACCTCTGTTCTCTCGGCGTTCATTTTTCCCGCTTCCACTCGCCTTCCTCTATTCCCTCCCTTTCCTCCACTCCCTCTTTTCCCTCTCTCTTCCCTGTCCTATCTCTTTTCCCTGGACTCTGTCTTTTCCCCCGCTTGCCTCTTTTCCCTGTTTCCCCTCGCCTGTCTCTCTCACCTCTGTTCTCTCGGCGTTCATTTTTCCCGCTTTCCCTCGCCTTCCTCTATTCCCTCCCTTCCCTCCACTCCCTCTTTTCCCTCTCTCTTCCCTGTCCTGTCTCTTTTCCCTGGACTCTCTCTTTTCCCCCGCTTGTCTCTTTTCCCTGTTTCCCCTCGCCTGTCTCTCTCACCTCTGTTCTCTCAGCGTTCATTTTTCCCGCTTTCACTCGCCTTCCTCTATTCCCTCCCTTTCCTCCACTCCCTCTTTTCCCTCTCTCTTCCCTGTCCTTTCTCTTTTCCCTGGACTCTCTCTTTCCCCCCGCTTGTCTCTTCCCCCTCTTTCCCCTCTCCTGTGTCTGTCACCTCTCTTCACTCGGTGTCTCATTTTCCCGCTTTCACTCGCCCCTCTCTTTTCCCTCTCATTCCTCTTCTCTCTCTTTTCACTGTCTCTTCCCTGTCCTGTCTCTTTTCCCTGGACTCTCTCTTTTCCCCCGCTTGTCTCTTTTCCCTGTTTCCCCTCGCCTGTGTCTCTCACCTCTGTTCTCTCCGCGTTCATTTTTCCCGCTTTCACTCGCCTTCCTCTATTCCCTCCCTTCCCTCCACTCCCTCTTTTCCCTCTCTCTTCCCTGTCCTGTCTCTTTTCCCTGGACTCTCTCTTTCCCCCCGCTTGTCTCTTCCCCCTCTTTCCCCTCTCCTGTGTCTGTCACCTCTCTTCACTCGGTGTCTCATTTTCCCGCTTTCACTCGCCCCTCTCTTTTCCCTCTCATTCATCAACTCTCTCTTTTCACTGTCTCTTCCCAGTCGTGTCTCTTTTCCCTGGACACATTCTTTTCCCTCTCTCTTCGCTGTCCTTTCTCTTTTCCCTGGACTCTCTCTTTCCCCCCGCTTGTCTCTTCCCCCTCTTTCCCCTCTCCTGTGTCTGTCACCTCTCTTCACTCGGTGTCTCATTTTCCCGCTTTCACTCGCCCCTCTCTTTTCCCTCTCATTCCTCAACTCTCTCTTTTCACTGTCTCTTCCCTGTCCTGTCTCTTTTCCCTGGACTCTCTCTTTTCCCCCGCTTGTCTCTTTTCCCTGTTTCCCCTCGCCTGTGTCTCTCACCTCTGTTCTCTCGGCGTTCATTTTTCCCGCTTTCACTCGCCTTCCTCTATTCCCTCCCTTTCCTCCACTCCCTCTTTTCCCTCTCTCTTCCCTGTCCTTTCTCTTTTCCCTGGACTCTCTCTTTCCCCCCGCTTGTCTCTTCCCCCTCTTTCCCCTCTCCTGTGTCTGTCACCTCTCTTCACTCGGTGTCTCATTTTCCCGCTTTCACTCGCCCCTCTCTTTTCCCTCTCATTCCTCAACTCTCTCTTTTCACTGTCTCTTCCCAGTCGTGTCTCTTTTCCCTGGACTCTCTCTTTTCCCCCGCTTTTCTCTTTTCCCTGTTTCCCCTCGCCTGTCTCTCTCACCTCTGTTCTGTCGGCGTTCATTTTTCCTGCTTTCACTCGCCTTCCTCTATTCCCTCCCTTTCCTCCACTCCCTCTTTTCCCTCTCTCTTCCCTGTCCTGTCTCTTTTCCCTGGGCTCTCTCTTTCCCCCCGCTTGTCTCTTCCCCCTCTTTCCCCTCTCCTGTGTCTGTCACCTCTCTTCACTCGGTGTCTCATTTTCCCGCTTTCACTCGCCCCTCTCTTTTCCCTCTCATTCCTCAACTCTCTCTTTTCACTGTCTCTTCCCAGTCGTGTCTCTTTTCCCTGGACTCTCTCTTTTCCCCCGCTTTTCTCTTTTCCCTGTTTCCCCTCGCCTGTCTCTCTCACCTCTGTTCTGTCGGCGTTCATTTTTCCTGCTTTCACTCGCCTTCCTCTATTCCCTCCCTTTCCTCCACTCCCTCTTTTCCCTCTCTCTTCCCTGTCCTGTCTCTTTTCCCTGGGCTCTCTCTTTCCCCCCGCTTGTCTCTTCCCCCTCTTTCCCCTCTCCTGTGTCTGTCACCTCTCTTCACTCGGTGTCTCATTTTCCCGCTTTCACTCGCCCCTCTCTTTTCCCTCTCATTCCTCAACTCTCTCTTTTCACTGTCTCTTCCCAGTCGTGTCTCTTTTCCCTGGACACATTCTTTTCCCTCTCTCTTCGCTGTCCTGTCTCTTTTCCCTGGACTCTCTCTTTTCCCCCGCTTGCCTCTTTTCCCTGTTTCCCCTCGCCTGTCTCTCTCACCTCTGTTCTCTCGGCGTTCATTTTTCCCGCTTCCACTCGCCTTCCTCTATTCCCTCCCTTTCCTCCACTCCCTCTTTTCCCTCTCTCTTCCCTGTCCTGTCTCTTTTCCCTGGGCTCTCTCTTTTCCCCCGCTTGTCTCTTCCCCCTCTTTCCCCTGTCCTGTGTCTGTCACCTCTCTTCACTCGGTGTCTCATTTTCCCGCTTTCACTCGCCCCTCTCTTTTCCCTCTCATTCCTCAACTCTCTCTTTTCACTGTCTCGTCCCAGTCGTGTCTCTTTTCCCTGGATAATCTCTTTTCCCCGGCTTGTCTCTTTTCCCTGTTTCCCCTCGCCTGTCTCTCTCACCTCTGTTCTGTCGGCGTTCATTTTTCCTGCTTTCACTCGCCTTCCTCTATTCCCTCCCTTCCCTCCACTCCCTCTTTTCCCTCTCTCTTCCCTGTCCTGTCTCTTTTCCCTGGACTCTGTCTTTCCCCCCGCTTGTCTCTTCCCCCTCTTTCCCCTCTCCTGTGTCTGTCACCTCTCTTCACTCGGTGTCTCATTTTCCCGCTTTCACTCGCCCCTCTCTTTTCCCTCTCATTCCTCAAGTCTCTCTTTTCCCTCTCTCTTCCCTGTCCTGTCTCTTTTCCCTGGACTCTCTCTTTTCCCCCGCTTGCCTCTTTTCCCTGTTTCCCCTCGCCTGTCTCTCTCACATCTGTTCTCTCGGCGTTCATTTTTCCCGCTTTCACTCGCCTTCCTCTATTCCCTCCCTTTCCTCCACTCCCTCTTTTCCCTCTCTCTTCCCTGTCCTGTCTCTTTTCCCTGGGCTCTCTCTTTCCCCCCGCTTGTCTCTTCCCCCTCTTTCCCCTCTCCTGTGTCTGTCACCTCTCTTCACTCGGTGTCTCATTTTCCCGCTTTCACTCGCCCCTCTCTTTTCCCTCTCATTCCTCTACTCTCTCTTTTCACTGTCTCTTCCCAGTCGTGTCTCTTTTCCCTGGACACATTCTTTTCCCTCTCTCTTCGCTGTCCTGTCTCTTTTCCCTGGACTCTCTCTTTTCCCCCGCTTGCCTCTTTTCCCTGTTTCCCCTCGCCTGTCTCTCTCACCTCTGTTCTCTCGGCGTTCATTTTTCCCGCTTCCACTCGCCTTCCTCTATTCCCTCCCTTTCCTCCACTCCCTCTTTTCCCTCTCTCTTCCCTGTCCTATCTCTTTTCCCTGGACTCTGTCTTTTCCCCCGCTTGCCTCTTTTCCCTGTTTCCCCTCGCCTGTCTCTCTCACCTCTGTTCTCTCGGCGTTCATTTTTCCCGCTTTCCCTCGCCTTCCTCTATTCCCTCCCTTCCCTCCACTCCCTCTTTTCCCTCTCTCTTCCCTGTCCTGTCTCTTTTCCCTGGACTCTCTCTTTTCCCCCGCTTGTCTCTTTTCCCTGTTTCCCCTCGCCTGTCTCTCTCACCTCTGTTCTCTCAGCGTTCATTTTTCCCGCTTTCACTCGCCTTCCTCTATTCCCTCCCTTTCCTCCACTCCCTCTTTTCCCTCTCTCTTCCCTGTCCTTTCTCTTTTCCCTGGACTCTCTCTTTCCCCCCGCTTGTCTCTTCCCCCTCTTTCCCCTCTCCTGTGTCTGTCACCTCTCTTCACTCGGTGTCTCATTTTCCCGCTTTCACTCGCCCCTCTCTTTTCCCTCTCATTCCTCTTCTCTCTCTTTTCACTGTCTCTTCCCTGTCCTGTCTCTTTTCCCTGGACTCTCTCTTTTCCCCCGCTTGTCTCTTTTCCCTGTTTCCCCTCGCCTGTGTCTCTCACCTCTGTTCTCTCCGCGTTCATTTTTCCCGCTTTCACTCGCCTTCCTCTATTCCCTCCCTTCCCTCCACTCCCTCTTTTCCCTCTCTCTTCCCTGTCCTGTCTCTTTTCCCTGGACTCTCTCTTTCCCCCCGCTTGTCTCTTCCCCCTCTTTCCCCTCTCCTGTGTCTGTCACCTCTCTTCACTCGGTGTCTCATTTTCCCGCTTTCACTCGCCCCTCTCTTTTCCCTCTCATTCATCAACTCTCTCTTTTCACTGTCTCTTCCCAGTCGTGTCTCTTTTCCCTGGACACATTCTTTTCCCTCTCTCTTCGCTGTCCTTTCTCTTTTCCCTGGACTCTCTCTTTCCCCCCGCTTGTCTCTTCCCCCTCTTTCCCCTCTCCTGTGTCTGTCACCTCTCTTCACTCGGTGTCTCATTTTCCCGCTTTCACTCGCCCCTCTCTTTTCCCTCTCATTCCTCAACTCTCTCTTTTCACTGTCTCTTCCCTGTCCTGTCTCTTTTCCCTGGACTCTCTCTTTTCCCCCGCTTGTCTCTTTTCCCTGTTTCCCCTCGCCTGTGTCTCTCACCTCTGTTCTCTCGGCGTTCATTTTTCCCGCTTTCACTCGCCTTCCTCTATTCCCTCCCTTTCCTCCACTCCCTCTTTTCCCTCTCTCTTCCCTGTCCTTTCTCTTTTCCCTGAACTCTCTCTTCCCCCCCGCTTGTCTCTTCCCCCTCTTTCCCCTCTCCTGTGTCTGTCACCTCTCTTCACTCGGTGTCTCAATTTCCCACTTTCACTCGCCCCTCTCTTTTCCCTCTCATTCATCAACTCTCTCTTTTCACTGTCTCTTCCCAGTCGTGTCTCTTTTCCCTGGACACATTCTTTTCCCTCTCTCTTCGCTGTCCTGTCTCTTTTCCCTGGACTCTCTCTTTTCCCCCGCTTTTCTCTTTTCCCTGTTTCCCCTCGCCTGTCTCTCTCACCTCTGTTCTCTCGGCGTTCATTTTTCCCGCTTCCACTCGCCTTCCTCTATTCCCTCCCTTTCCTCCACTCCCTCTTTTCCCTCTCTCTTCCCTGTCCTGTCTCTTTTCCCTGGACTCTCTCTTTTCCCCCGCTTGCCTCTTTTCCCTGTTTCCCCTCGCCTGTCTCTCTCACCTCTGTTCTCTCGGCGTTCATTTTTCCCGCTTTCACTCGCCTTCCTCTATTCCCTCCCTTCCCTCCACTCCCTCTTTTCCCTCTCTCTTCCCTGTCCTGTCTCTTTTCCCTGGACTCTCTCTTTCCCCCCGCTTGTCTCTTTTCCCTGTTTCCCCTCGCCTGTCTCTCTCACCTCTGTTCTCTCGGCGTTCATTTTTCCCGCTTCCACTCGCCTTCCTCTATTCCCTCCCTTTCCTCCACTCCCTCTTTTCCCTCTCTCTTCCCTGTCCTGTCTCTTTTCCCTGGACTCTCTCTTTTCCCCCGCTTGTCTATTTTCCCTGTTTCCCCTCGCCTGTGTCTCTCACCTCTGTTCTCTCGGCGTTCATTTTTCCCGCTTCCACTCGCCTTCCTCTATTCCCTCCCTTTCCTCCACTCCCTCTTTTCCCTCTCTCTTCCCTGTCCTGTCTCTTTTCCCTGGGCTCTCTCTTTCCCCCCGCTTGTCTCTTCCCCCTCTTTCCCCTCTCCTGTGTCTGTCACCTCTCTTCACTCGGTGTCTCATTTTCCCGCTTTCACTCGCCCCTCTCTTTTCCCTCTCATTCATCAACTCTCTCTTTTCACTGTCTCTTCCCAGTCGTGTCTCTTTTCCCTGGACTCTCTCTTTCCCCCCGCTTTTCTCTTTTCCCTGTTTCCCCTCGCCTGTGTCTCTCACCTCTGTTCTCTCGGCGTTCATTTTTCCCGCTTTCACTCGCCTTCCTCTATTCCCTCCCTTTCCTCCACTCCCTCTTTCCCCTCTCTCTTCCCTGTCCTGTCTCTTTTCCCTGGGCTCTCTCTTTCCCCCCGCTTGTCTCTTCCCCCTCTTTCCCCTCTCCTGTGTCTGTCACCTCTCTTCACTCGGTGTCTCATTTTCCCGCTTTCACTCGCCCCTCTCTTTTCCCTCTCATTCCTCAACTCTCTCTTTTCACTGTCTCTTCCCAGTCGTGTCTCTTTTCCCTGGACTCTCTCTTTTCCCCCGCTTTTCTCTTTTCCATGTTTCCCCTCGCCTGTCTCTCTCACCTCTGTTCTGTCGGCGTTCATTTTTCCTGCTTTCACTCGCCTTCCTCTATTCCCTCCCTTTCCTCCACTCCCTCTTTTCCCTCTCTCTTCCCTGTCCTGTCTCTTTTCCCTGGGCTCTCTCTTTCCCCCCGCTTGTCTCTTCCCCCTCTTTCCCCTCTCCTGTGTCTGTCACCTCTCTTCACTCGGTGTCTCATTTTCCCGCTTTCACTCGCCCCTCTCTTTTCCCTCTCATTCCTCAACTCTCTCTTTTCACTGTCTCTTCCCAGTCGTGTCTCTTTTCCCTGGACACATTCTTTTCCCTCTCTCTTCGCTGTCCTGTCTCTTTTCCCTGGACTCTCTCTTTTCCCCCGCTTGCCTCTTTTCCCTGTTTCCCCTCGCCTGTCTCTCTCACCTCTGTTCTCTCGGCGTTCATTTTTCCCGCTTCCACTCGCCTTCCTCTATTCCCTCCCTTTCCTCCACTCCCTCTTTTCCCTCTCTCTTCCCTGTCCTGTCTCTTTTCCCTGGGCTCTCTCTTTTCCCCCGCTTGTCTCTTCCCCCTCTTTCCCCTGTCCTGTGTCTGTCACCTCTCTTCACTCGGTGTCTCATTTTCCCGCTTTCACTCGCCCCTCTCTTTTCCCTCTCATTCCTCAACTCTCTCTTTTCACTGTCTCTTCCCAGTCGTGTCTCTTTTCCCTGGATAATCTCTTTTCCCCGGCTTGTCTCTTTTCCCTGTTTCCCCTCGCCTGTCTCTCTCACCTCTGTTCTGTCGGCGTTCATTTTTCCTGCTTTCACTCGCCTTCCTCTATTCCCTCCCTTCCCTCCACTCCCTCTTTTCCCTCTCTCTTCCCTGTCCTGTCTCTTTTCCCTGGACTCTCTCTTTCCCCCCGCTTGTCTCTTCCCCCTCTTTCCCCTCTCCTGTGTCTGTCACCTCTCTTCACTCGGTGTCTCATTTTCCCGCTTTCACTCGCCCCTCTCTTTTCCCTCTCATTCCTCAACTCTCTCTTTTCACTGTCTCTTCCCTGTCCTGTCTCTTTTCCCTGGACTCTCTCTTTTCCCCCGCTTGTCTCTTTTCCCTGTTTCCCCTCGCCTGTGTCTCTCACCTCTGTTCTCTCGGCGTTCATTTTTCCCGCTTTCACTCGCCTTCCTCTATTCCCTCCCTTTCCTCCACTCCCTCTTTTCCCTCTCTCTTCCCTGTCCTTTCTCTTTTCCCTGAACTCTCTCTTCCCCCCCGCTTGTCTCTTCCCCCTCTTTCCCCTCTCCTGTGTCTGTCACCTCTCTTCACTCGGTGTCTCAATTTCCCACTTTCACTCGCCCCTCTCTTTTCCCTCTCATTCATCAACTCTCTCTTTTCACTGTCTCTTCCCAGTCGTGTCTCTTTTCCCTGGACACATTCTTTTCCCTCTCTCTTCGCTGTCCTGTCTCTTTTCCCTGGACTCTCTCTTTTCCCCCGCTTGCCTCTTTTCCCTGTTTCCCCTCGCCTGTCTCTCTCACCTCTGTTCTCTCGGCGTTCATTTTTCCCGCTTCCACTCGCCTTCCTCTATTCCCTCCCTTTCCTCCACTCCCTCTTTTCCCTCTCTCTTCCCTGTCCTGTCTCTTTTCCCTGGGCTCTCTCTTTCCCCTCGCTTGTCTCTTCCCCCTCTTTCCCCTCTCCTGTGTCTGTCACCTCTCTTCACTCGGTGTCTCATTTTCCCGCTTTCACTCGCCCCTCTCTTTTCCCTCTCATTCATCAACTCTCTCTTTTCACTGTCTCTTCCCAGTCGTGTCTCTTTTCCCTGGACTCTCTCTTTCCCCCCGCTTTTCTCTTTTCCCTGTTTCCCCTCGCCTGTGTCTCTCACCTCTGTTCTCTCGGCGTTCATTTTTCCCGCTTTCACTCGCCTTCCTCTATTCCCTCCCTTTCCTCCACTCCCTCTTTTCCCTCTCTCTTCCCTGTCCTGTCTCTTTTCCCTGGGCTCTCTCTTTCCCCCCGCTTGTCTCTTCCCCCTCTTTCCCCTCTCCTGTGTCTGTCACCTCTCTTCACTCGGTGTCTCATTTTCCCGCTTTCACTCGCCCCTCTCTTTTCCCTCTCATTCCTCAACTCTCTCTTTTCACTGTCTCTTCCCAGTCGTGTCTCTTTTCCCTGGACTCTCTCTTTTCCCCCGCTTTTCTCTTTTCCCTGTTTCCCCTCGCCTGTCTCTCTCACCTCTGTTCTGTCGGCGTTCATTTTTCCTGCTTTCACTCGCCTTCCTCTATTCCCTCCCTTTCCTCCACTCCCTCTTTTCCCTCTCTCTTCCCTGTCCTGTCTCTTTTCCCTGGGCTCTCTCTTTCCCCCCGCTTGTCTCTTCCCCCTCTTTCCCCTCTCCTGTGTCTGTCACCTCTCTTCACTCGGTGTCTCATTTTCCCGCTTTCACTCGCCCCTCTCTTTTCCCTCTCATTCCTCAACTCTCTCTTTTCACTGTCTCTTCCCAGTCGTGTCTCTTTTCCCTGGACACATTCTTTTCCCTCTCTCTTCGCTGTCCTGTCTCTTTTCCCTGGACTCTCTCTTTTCCCCCGCTTGCCTCTTTTCCCTGTTTCCCCTCGCCTGTGTCTCTCACCTCTGTTCTCTCGGCGTTCATTTTTCCCGCTTCCACTCGCCTTCCTCTATTCCCTCCCTTTCCTCCACTCCCTCTTTTCCCTCTCTCTTCCCTGTCCTGTCTCTTTTCCCTGGGCTCTCTCTTTCCCCTCGCTTGTCTCTTCCCCCTCTTTCCCCTCTCCTGTGTCTGTCACCTCTCTTCACTCGGTGTCTCATTTTCCCGCTTTCACTCGCCCCTCTCTTTTCCCTCTCATTCATCAACTCTCTCTTTTCACTGTCTCTTCCCAGTCGTGTCTCTTTTCCCTGGACTCTCTCTTTCCCCCCGCTTTTCTCTTTTCCCTGTTTCCCCTCGCCTGTGTCTCTCACCTCTGTTCTCTCGGCGTTCATTTTTCCCGCTTTCACTCGCCTTCCTCTATTCCCTCCCTTTCCTCCACTCCCTCTTTTCCCTCTCTCTTCCCTGTCCTGTCTCTTTTCCCTGGGCTCTCTCTTTCCCCCCGCTTGTCTCTTCCCCCTCTTTCCCCTCTCCTGTGTCTGTCACCTCTCTTCACTCGGTGTCTCATTTTCCCGCTTTCACTCGCCCCTCTCTTTTCCCTCTCATTCCTCAACTCTCTCTTTTCACTGTCTCTTCCCAGTCGTGTCTCTTTTCCCTGGACTCTCTCTTTTCCCCCGCTTTTCTCTTTTCCCTGTTTCCCCTCGCCTGTCTCTCTCACCTCTGTTCTGTCGGCGTTCATTTTTCCTGCTTTCACTCGCCTTCCTCTATTCCCTCCCTTTCCTCCACTCCCTCTTTTCCCTCTCTCTTCCCTGTCCTGTCTCTTTTCCCTGGGCTCTCTCTTTCCCCCCGCTTGTCTCTTCCCCCTCTTTCCCCTCTCCTGTGTCTGTCACCTCTCTTCACTCGGTGTCTCATTTTCCCGCTTTCACTCGCCCCTCTCTTTTCCCTCTCATTCCTCAACTCTCTCTTTTCACTGTCTCTTCCCAGTCGTGTCTCTTTTCCCTGGACTCTCTCTTTTCCCCCGCTTTTCTCTTTTCCCTGTTTCCCCTCGCCTGTCTCTCTCACCTCTGTTCTGTCGGCGTTCATTTTTCCTGCTTTCACTCGCCTTCCTCTATTCCCTCCCTTTCCTCCACTCCCTCTTTTCCCTCTCTCTTCCCTGTCCTGTCTCTTTTCCCTGGGCTCTCTCTTTCCCCCCGCTTGTCTCTTCCCCCTCTTTCCCCTCTCCTGTGTCTGTCACCTCTCTTCACTCGGTGTCTCATTTTCCCGCTTTCACTCGCCCCTCTCTTTTCCCTCTCATTCCTCAACTCTCTCTTTTCACTGTCTCTTCCCAGTCGTGTCTCTTTTCCCTGGACACATTCTTTTCCCTCTCTCTTCCCTGTCCTGTCTCTTTTCCCTGGACTCTCTCTTTTCCCCCGCTTGCCTCTTTTCCCTGTTTCCCCTCGCCTGTCTCTCTCACCTCTGTTCTCTCGGCGTTCATTTTTCCCGCTTCCACTCGCCTTCCTCTATTCCCTCCCTTTCCTCCACTCCCTCTTTTCCCTCTCTCTTCCCTGTCCTGTCTCTTTTCCCTGGGCTCTCTCTTTTCCCCCGCTTGTCTCTTCCCCCTCTTTCCCCTGTCCTGTGTCTGTCACCTCTCTTCACTCGGTGTCTCATTTTCCCGCTTTCACTCGCCCCTCTCTTTTCCCTCTCATTCCTCAACTCTCTCTTTTCACTGTCTCGTCCCAGTCGTGTCTCTTTTCCCTGGATAATCTCTTTTCCCCGGCTTGTCTCTTTTCCCTGTTTCCCCTCGCCTGTCTCTCTCACCTCTGTTCTGTCGGCGTTCATTTTTCCTGCTTTCACTCGCCTTCCTCTATTCCCTCCCTTCCCTCCACTCCCTCTTTTCCCTCTCTCTTCCCTGTCCTGTCTCTTTTCCCTGGACTCTGTCTTTCCCCCCGCTTGTCTCTTCCCCCTCTTTCCCCTCTCCTGTGTCTGTCACCTCTCTTCACTCGGTGTCTCATTTTCCCGCTTTCACTCGCCCCTCTCTTTTCCCTCTCATTCCTCAAGTCTCTCTTTTCCCTCTCTCTTCCCTGTCCTGTCTCTTTTCCCTGGACTCTCTCTTTTCCCCCGCTTGCCTCTTTTCCCTGTTTCCCCTCGCCTGTCTCTCTCACATCTGTTCTCTCGGCGTTCATTTTTCCCGCTTTCACTCGCCTTCCTCTATTCCCTCCCTTTCCTCCACTCCCTCTTTTCCCTCTCTCTTCCCTGTCCTGTCTCTTTTCCCTGGGCTCTCTCTTTCCCCCCGCTTGTCTCTTCCCCCTCTTTCCCCTCTCCTGTGTCTGTCACCTCTCTTCACTCGGTGTCTCATTTTCCCGCTTTCACTCGCCCCTCTCTTTTCCCTCTCATTCCTCTACTCTCTCTTTTCACTGTCTCTTCCCAGTCGTGTCTCTTTTCCCTGGACACATTCTTTTCCCTCTCTCTTCGCTGTCCTGTCTCTTTTCCCTGGACTCTCTCTTTTCCCCCGCTTGCCTCTTTTCCCTGTTTCCCCTCGCCTGTCTCTCTCACCTCTGTTCTCTCGGCGTTCATTTTTCCCGCTTCCACTCGCCTTCCTCTATTCCCTCCCTTTCCTCCACTCCCTCTTTTCCCTCTCTCTTCCCTGTCCTATCTCTTTTCCCTGGACTCTGTCTTTTCCCCCGCTTGCCTCTTTTCCCTGTTTCCCCTCGCCTGTCTCTCTCACCTCTGTTCTCTCGGCGTTCATTTTTCCCGCTTTCCCTCGCCTTCCTCTATTCCCTCCCTTCCCTCCACTCCCTCTTTTCCCTCTCTCTTCCCTGTCCTGTCTCTTTTCCCTGGACTCTCTCTTTTCCCCCGCTTGTCTCTTTTCCCTGTTTCCCCTCGCCTGTCTCTCTCACCTCTGTTCTCTCAGCGTTCATTTTTCCCGCTTTCACTCGCCTTCCTCTATTCCCTCCCTTTCCTCCACTCCCTCTTTTCCCTCTCTCTTCCCTGTCCTTTCTCTTTTCCCTGGACTCTCTCTTTCCCCCCGCTTGTCTCTTCCCCCTCTTTCCCCTCTCCTGTGTCTGTCACCTCTCTTCACTCGGTGTCTCATTTTCCCGCTTTCACTCGCCCCTCTCTTTTCCCTCTCATTCCTCTTCTCTCTCTTTTCACTGTCTCTTCCCTGTCCTGTCTCTTTTCCCTGGACTCTCTCTTTTCCCCCGCTTGTCTCTTTTCCCTGTTTCCCCTCGCCTGTGTCTCTCACCTCTGTTCTCTCCGCGTTCATTTTTCCCGCTTTCACTCGCCTTCCTCTATTCCCTCCCTTCCCTCCACTCCCTCTTTTCCCTCTCTCTTCCCTGTCCTGTCTCTTTTCCCTGGACTCTCTCTTTCCCCCCGCTTGTCTCTTCCCCCTCTTTCCCCTCTCCTGTGTCTGTCACCTCTCTTCACTCGGTGTCTCATTTTCCCGCTTTCACTCGCCCCTCTCTTTTCCCTCTCATTCATCAACTCTCTCTTTTCACTGTCTCTTCCCAGTCGTGTCTCTTTTCCCTGGACACATTCTTTTCCCTCTCTCTTCGCTGTCCTTTCTCTTTTCCCTGGACTCTCTCTTTCCCCCCGCTTGTCTCTTCCCCCTCTTTCCCCTCTCCTGTGTCTGTCACCTCTCTTCACTCGGTGTCTCATTTTCCCGCTTTCACTCGCCCCTCTCTTTTCCCTCTCATTCCTCAACTCTCTCTTTTCACTGTCTCTTCCCTGTCCTGTCTCTTTTCCCTGGACTCTCTCTTTTCCCCCGCTTGTCTCTTTTCCCTGTTTCCCCTCGCCTGTGTCTCTCACCTCTGTTCTCTCGGCGTTCATTTTTCCCGCTTTCACTCGCCTTCCTCTATTCCCTCCCTTTCCTCCACTCCCTCTTTTCCCTCTCTCTTCCCTGTCCTTTCTCTTTTCCCTGAACTCTCTCTTCCCCCCCGCTTGTCTCTTCCCCCTCTTTCCCCTCTCCTGTGTCTGTCACCTCTCTTCACTCGGTGTCTCAATTTCCCACTTTCACTCGCCCCTCTCTTTTCCCTCTCATTCATCAACTCTCTCTTTTCACTGTCTCTTCCCAGTCGTGTCTCTTTTCCCTGGACACATTCTTTTCCCTCTCTCTTCGCTGTCCTGTCTCTTTTCCCTGGACTCTCTCTTTTCCCCCGCTTTTCTCTTTTCCCTGTTTCCCCTCGCCTGTCTCTCTCACCTCTGTTCTCTCGGCGTTCATTTTTCCCGCTTCCACTCGCCTTCCTCTATTCCCTCCCTTTCCTCCACTCCCTCTTTTCCCTCTCTCTTCCCTGTCCTGTCTCTTTTCCCTGGACTCTCTCTTTTCCCCCGCTTGCCTCTTTTCCCTGTTTCCCCTCGCCTGTCTCTCTCACCTCTGTTCTCTCGGCGTTCATTTTTCCCGCTTTCACTCGCCTTCCTCTATTCCCTCCCTTCCCTCCACTCCCTCTTTTCCCTCTCTCTTCCCTGTCCTGTCTCTTTTCCCTGGACTCTCTCTTTCCCCCCGCTTGTCTCTTTTCCCTGTTTCCCCTCGCCTGTCTCTCTCACCTCTGTTCTCTCGGCGTTCATTTTTCCCGCTTCCACTCGCCTTCCTCTATTCCCTCCCTTTCCTCCACTCCCTCTTTTCCCTCTCTCTTCCCTGTCCTGTCTCTTTTCCCTGGACTCTCTCTTTTCCCCCGCTTGTCTATTTTCCCTGTTTCCCCTCGCCTGTGTCTCTCACCTCTGTTCTCTCGGCGTTCATTTTTCCCGCTTCCACTCGCCTTCCTCTATTCCCTCCCTTTCCTCCACTCCCTCTTTTCCCTCTCTCTTCCCTGTCCTGTCTCTTTTCCCTGGGCTCTCTCTTTCCCCCCGCTTGTCTCTTCCCCCTCTTTCCCCTCTCCTGTGTCTGTCACCTCTCTTCACTCGGTGTCTCATTTTCCCGCTTTCACTCGCCCCTCTCTTTTCCCTCTCATTCATCAACTCTCTCTTTTCACTGTCTCTTCCCAGTCGTGTCTCTTTTCCCTGGACTCTCTCTTTCCCCCCGCTTTTCTCTTTTCCCTGTTTCCCCTCGCCTGTGTCTCTCACCTCTGTTCTCTCGGCGTTCATTTTTCCCGCTTTCACTCGCCTTCCTCTATTCCCTCCCTTTCCTCCACTCCCTCTTTCCCCTCTCTCTTCCCTGTCCTGTCTCTTTTCCCTGGGCTCTCTCTTTCCCCCCGCTTGTCTCTTCCCCCTCTTTCCCCTCTCCTGTGTCTGTCACCTCTCTTCACTCGGTGTCTCATTTTCCCGCTTTCACTCGCCCCTCTCTTTTCCCTCTCATTCCTCAACTCTCTCTTTTCACTGTCTCTTCCCAGTCGTGTCTCTTTTCCCTGGACTCTCTCTTTTCCCCCGCTTTTCTCTTTTCCATGTTTCCCCTCGCCTGTCTCTCTCACCTCTGTTCTGTCGGCGTTCATTTTTCCTGCTTTCACTCGCCTTCCTCTATTCCCTCCCTTTCCTCCACTCCCTCTTTTCCCTCTCTCTTCCCTGTCCTGTCTCTTTTCCCTGGGCTCTCTCTTTCCCCCCGCTTGTCTCTTCCCCCTCTTTCCCCTCTCCTGTGTCTGTCACCTCTCTTCACTCGGTGTCTCATTTTCCCGCTTTCACTCGCCCCTCTCTTTTCCCTCTCATTCCTCAACTCTCTCTTTTCACTGTCTCTTCCCAGTCGTGTCTCTTTTCCCTGGACACATTCTTTTCCCTCTCTCTTCGCTGTCCTGTCTCTTTTCCCTGGACTCTCTCTTTTCCCCCGCTTGCCTCTTTTCCCTGTTTCCCCTCGCCTGTCTCTCTCACCTCTGTTCTCTCGGCGTTCATTTTTCCCGCTTCCACTCGCCTTCCTCTATTCCCTCCCTTTCCTCCACTCCCTCTTTTCCCTCTCTCTTCCCTGTCCTGTCTCTTTTCCCTGGGCTCTCTCTTTCCCCCCGCTTGTCTCTTCCCCCTCTCCTGTGTCTGTCACCTCTCTTCACTCGGTGTCTCATTTTCCCGCTTTCACTCGCCCCTCTCTTTTCCCTCTCATTCCTCAACTCTCTCTTTTCACTGTCTCTTCCCAGTCGTGTCTCTTTTCCCTGGATAATCTCTTTTCCCCGGCTTGTCTCTTTTCCCTGTTTCCCCTCGCCTGTCTCTCTCACCTCTGTTCTGTCGGCGTTCATTTTTCCTGCTTTCACTCGCCTTCCTCTATTCCCTCCCTTCCCTCCACTCCCTCTTTTCCCTCTCTCTTCCCTGTCCTGTCTCTTTTCCCTGGACTCTCTCTTTCCCCCCGCTTGTCTCTTCCCCCTCTTTCCCCTCTCCTGTGTCTGTCACCTCTCTTCACTCGGTGTCTCATTTTCCCGCTTTCACTCGCCCCTCTCTTTTCCCTCTCATTCCTCAAGTCTCTCTTTTCCCTCTCTCTTCCCTGTCCTGTCTCTTTTCCCTGGACTCTCTCTTTTCCCCCGCTTGTCTATTTTCCCTGTTTCCCCTCGCCTGTCTCTCTCACATCTGTTCTCTCGGCGTTCATTTTTCCCGCTTTCACTCGCCTTCCTCTATTCCCTCCCTTTCCTCCACTCCCTCTTTTCCCTCTCTCTTCCCTGTCCTGTCTCTTTTCCCTGGGCTCTCTCTTTCCCCCCGCTTGTCTCTTCCCCCTCTTTCCCCTCTCCTGTGTCTGTCACCTCTCTTCACTCGGTGTCTCATTTTCCCGCTTTCACTCGCCCCTCTCTTTTCCCTCTCATTCCTCAACTCTCTCTTTTCACTGTCTCTTCCCAGTCGTGTCTCTTTTCCCTGGACACATTCTTTTCCCTCTCTCTTCGCTGTCCTGTCTCTTTTCCCTGGACTCTCTCTTTTCCCCCGCTTGCCTCTTTTCCCTGTTTCCCCTCGCCTGTCTCTCTCACCTCTGTTCTCTCGGCGTTCATTTTTCCCGCTTCCACTCGCCTTCCTCTATTCCCTCCCTTTCCTCCACTCCCTCTTTTCCCTCTCTCTTCCCTGTCCTATCTCTTTTCCCTAGACTCTGTCTTTTCCCCCGCTTGCCTCTTTTCCCTGTTTCCCCTCGCCTGTCTCTCTCACCTCTGTTCTCTCGGCGTTCATTTTTCCCGCTTTCCCTCGCCTTCCTCTATTCCCTCCCTTCCCTCCACTCCCTCTTTTCCCTCTCTCTTCCCTGTCCTGTCTCTTTTCCCTGGACTCTCTCTTTTCCCCCGCTTGTCTCTTTTCCCTGTTTCCCCTCGCCTGTCTCTCTCACCTCTGTTCTCTCAGCGTTCATTTTTCCCGCTTTCACTCGCCTTCCTCTATTCCCTCCCTTTCCTCCACTCCCTCTTTTCCCTCTCTCTTCCCTGTCCTGTCTCTTTTCCCTGGGCTCTCTCTTTTCCCCCGCTTGCCTCTTTTCCCTGTTTCCCCTCGCCTGTCTCTCTCACCTCTGTTCTCTCGGCGTTCATTTTTCCCGCTTTCACTCGCCTTCCTCTATTCCCTCCCTTCCCTCCACTCCCTCTTTTCCCTCTCTCTTCCCTGTCCTGTCTCTTTTCCCTGGACTCTCTCTTTCCCCCCGCTTGTCTCTTTTCCCTGTTTCCCCTCGCCTGTCTCTCTCACCTCTGTTCTCTCGGCGTTCATTTTTCCCGCTTCCACTCGCCTTCCTCTATTCCCTCCCTTTCCTCCACTCCCTCTTTTCCCTCTCTCTTCCCTGTCCTGTCTCTTTTCCCTGGGCTCTCTCTTTCCCCCCGCTTGTCTCTTCCCCCTCTTTCCCCTCTCCTGTGTCTGTCACCTCTCTTCACTCGGTGTCTCATTTTCCCGCTTTCACTCGCCCCTCTCTTTTCCCTCTCATTCATCAACTCTCTCTTTTCACTGTCTCTTCCCAGTCGTGTCTCTTTTCCCTGGACTCTCTCTTTCCCCCCGCTTTTCTCTTTTCCCTGTTTCCCCTCGCCTGTGTCTCTCACCTCTGTTCTCTCGGCGTTCATTTTTCCCGCTTTCACT
Organism: Haliaeetus albicilla; assembly: GCF_947461875.1. Classification (NCBI taxonomy): domain Eukaryota; kingdom Metazoa; phylum Chordata; class Aves; order Accipitriformes; family Accipitridae; genus Haliaeetus; species Haliaeetus albicilla. The sequence goes on from NW_027212547.1 coordinate 220,799, forward strand.
CGCCTTCCTCTATTCCCTCCCTTTCCTCCACTCCCTCTTTTCCCTCTCTCTTCCCTGTCCTGTCTCTTTTCCCTGGGCTCTCTCTTTCCCCCCGCTTGTCTCTTCCCCCTCTTTCCCCTCTCCTGTGTCTGTCACCTCTCTTCACTCGGTGTCTCATTTTCCCGCTTTCACTCGCCCCTCTCTTTTCCCTCTCATTCCTCAACTCTCTCTTTTCACTGTCTCTTCCCAGTCGTGTCTCTTTTCCCTGGACTCTCTCTTTTCCCCCGCTTTTCTCTTTTCCCTGTTTCCCCTCGCCTGTCTCTCTCACCTCTGTTCTGTCGGCGTTCATTTTTCCTGCTTTCACTCGCCTTCCTCTATTCCCTCCCTTTCCTCCACTCCCTCTTTTCCCTCTCTCTTCCCTGTCCTGTCTCTTTTCCCTGGGCTCTCTCTTTCCCCCCGCTTGTCTCTTCCCCCTCTTTCCCCTCTCCTGTGTCTGTCACCTCTCTTCACTCGGTGTCTCATTTTCCCGCTTTCACTCGCCCCTCTCTTTTCCCTCTCATTCCTCAACTCTCTCTTTTCACTGTCTCTTCCCAGTCGTGTCTCTTTTCCCTGGACACATTCTTTTCCCTCTCTCTTCCCTGTCCTGTCTCTTTTCCCTGGACTCTCTCTTTTCCCCCGCTTGCCTCTTTTCCCTGTTTCCCCTCGCCTGTCTCTCTCACCTCTGTTCTCTCGGCGTTCATTTTTCCCGCTTCCACTCGCCTTCCTCTATTCCCTCCCTTTCCTCCACTCCCTCTTTTCCCTCTCTCTTCCCTGTCCTGTCTCTTTTCCCTGGGCTCTCTCTTTCCCCCCGCTTGTCTCTTCCCCCTCTTTCCCCTCTCCTGTGTCTGTCACCTCTCTTCACTCGGTGTCTCATTTTCCCGCTTTCACTCGCCCCTCTCTTTTCCCTCTCATTCCTCAACTCTCTCTTTTCACTGTCTCTTCCCAGTCGTGTCTCTTTTCCCTGGACACATTCTTTTCCCTCTCTCTTCGCTGTCCTGTCTCTTTTCCCTGGACTCTCTCTTTTCCCCCGCTTGCCTCTTTTCCCTGTTTCCCCTCGCCTGTCTCTCTCACCTCTGTTCTCTCGGCGTTCATTTTTCCTGCTTTCACTCGCCTTCCTCTATTCCCTCCCTTCCCTCCACTCCCTCTTTTCCCTCTCTCTTCCCTGTCCTGTCTCTTTTCCCTGGACTCTCTCTTTTCCCCCGCTTGTCTCTTCCCCCTCTTTCCCCTCTCCTGTGTCTGTCACCTCTCTTCACTCGGTGTCTCATTTTCCCGCTTTCACTCGCCCCTCTCTTTTCCCTCTCATTCCTCAACTCTCTCTTTTCACTGTCTCTTCCCAGTCGTGTCTCTTTTCCCTGGACTCTCTCTTTTCCCCCGCTTGTCTCTTTTCCCTGTTTCCCCTCGCCTGTCTCTCTCACCTCTGTTCTCTCGGCGTTCATTTTTCCCGCTTTCACTCGCCTTCCTCTATTCCCTCCCTTTCCTCCACTCCCTCTTTTCCCTCTCTCTTCCCTGTCCTGTCTCTTTTCCGTGGACTCTCTCTTTCCCCCCGCTTGTCTCTTCCCCCTCTTTCCCCTCTACTGTGTCTGTCACCTCTCTTCACTCGGTGTCTCATTTTCCCGCTTTCACTCGCCCCTCTCTTTTCCCTCTCATTCCTCAACTCTCTCTTTTCACTGTCTCTTCCCAGTCGTGTCTCTTTTCCCTGGACACATTCTTTTCCCTCTCTCTGCGCTGTCCTGTCTCTTTTCCCTGGACTCTCTCTTTTCCCCCGCTTTTCTCTTTTCCCTGTTTCCCCTCGCCTGTCTCTCTCACCTCTGTTCTCTCGGCGTTCATTTTTCCCGCTTCCACTCGCCTTCCTCTATTCCCTCCCTTTCCTCCACTCCCTCTTTTCCCTCTCTCTTCCCTGTCCTATCTCTTTTCCCTGGACTCTGTCTTTTCCCCCGCTTGCCTCTTTTCCCTGTTTCCCCTCGCCTGTCTCTCTCACCTCTGTTCTCTCGGCGTTCATTTTTCCCGCTTTCCCTCGCCTTCCTCTATTCCCTCCCTTCCCTCCACTCCCTCTTTTCCCTCTCTCTTCCCTGTCCTGTCTCTTTTCCCTGGACTCTCTCTTTTCCCCCGCTTGCCTCTTTTCCCTGTTTCCCCTCGCCTGTCTCTCTCACCTCTGTTCTCTCGGCGTTCATTTTTCCCGCTTCCACTCGCCTTCCTCTATTCCCTCCCTTTCCTCCACTCCCTCTTTTCCCTCTCTCTTCCCTGTCCTGTCTCTTTTCCCTGGGCTCTCTCTTTCCCCCCGCTTGTCTCTTCCCCCTCTTTCCCCTCTCCTGTGTCTGTCACCTCTCTTCACTCGGTGTCTCATTTTCCCGCTTTCACTCGCCCCTCTCTTTTCCCTCTCATTCCTCAACTCCCTCTTTTCACTGTCTCTTCCCAGTCGTGTCTCTTTTCCCTGGATAATCTCTTTTCCCCGGCTTGTCTCTTTTCCCTGTTTCCCCTCGCCTGTCTCTCTCACCTCTGTTCTGTCGGCGTTCATTTTTCCTGCTTTCACTCGCCTTCCTCTATTCCCTCCCTTCCCTCCACTCCCTCTTTTCCCTCTCTCTTCCCTGTCCTGTCTCTTTTCCCTGGACTCTCTCTTTTCCCCCGCTTGTCTCTTCCCCCTCTTTCCCCTCTCCTGTGTCTGTCACCTCTCTTCACTCGGTGTCTCATTTTCCCGCTTTCACTCGCCCCTCTCTTTCCCCTCTCATTCCTCAACTCTCTCTTTTCACTGTCTCTTCCCAGTCGTGTCTCTTTTCCCTGGATAATCTCTTTTCCCCGGCTTGTCTCTTTTCCCTGTTTCCCCTCGCCTGTCTCTCTCACCTCTGTTCTGTCGGCGTTCATTTTTCCTGCTTTCACTCGCCTTCCTCTATTCCCTCCCTTCCCTCCACTCCCTCTTTTCCCTCTCTCTTCGCTGTCCTGTCTCTTTTCCCTGGACTCTGTCTTTCCCCCCGCTTGTCTCTTCCCCCTCTTTCCCCTCTCCTGTGTCTGTCACCTCTCTTCACTCGGTGTCTCATTTTCCCGCTTTCACTCGCCCCTCTCTTTTCCCTCTCATTCCTCAAGTCTCTCTTTTCCCTCTCTCTTCCCTGTCCTGTCTCTTTTCCCTGGACTCTCTCTTTTCCCCCGCTTGTCTATTTTCCCTGTTTCCCCTCGCCTGTCTCTCTCACATCTGTTCTCTCGGCGTTCATTTTTCCCGCTTTCACTCGCCTTCCTCTATTCCCTCCCTTTCCTCCACTCCCTCTTTTCCCTCTCTCTTCCCTGTCCTGTCTCTTTTCCCTGGGCTCTCTCTTTCCCCCCGCTTGTCTCTTCCCCCTCTTTCCCCTCTCCTGTGTCTGTCACCTCTCTTCACTCGGTGTCTCATTTTCCCGCTTTCACTCGCCCCTCTCTTTTCCCTCTCATTCCTCAACTCTCTCTTTTCACTGTCTCTTCCCAGTCGTGTCTCTTTTCCCTGGACACATTCTTTTCCCTCTCTCTCCTCGCTGTCCTGTCTCTTTTCCCTGGACTCTCTCTTTTCCCCCGCTTGCCTCTTTTCCCTGTTTCCCCTCGCCTGTCTCTCTCACCTCTGTTCTCTCGGCGTTCATTTTTCCCGCTTCCACTCGCCTTCCTCTATTCCCTCCCTTTCCTCCACTCCCTCTTTTCCCTCTCTCTTCCCTGTCCTATCTCTTTTCCCTGGACTCTGTCTTTTCCCCCGCTTGCCTCTTTTCCCTGTTTCCCCTCGCCTGTCTCTCTCACCTCTGTTCTCTCGGCGTTCATTTTTCCCGCTTTCCCTCGCCTTCCTCTATTCCCTCCCTTCCCTCCACTCCCTCTTTTCCCTCTCTCTTCCCTGTCCTGTCTCTTTTCCCTGGACTCTCTCTTTTCCCCCGCTTGTCTCTTTTCCCTGTTTCCCCTCGCCTGTCTCTCTCACCTCTGTTCTCTCAGCGTTCATTTTTCCCGCTTTCACTCGCCTTCCTCTATTCCCTCCCTTTCCTCCACTCCCTCTTTTCCCTCTCTCTTCCCTGTCCTTTCTCTTTTCCCTGGACTCTCTCTTTCCCCCCGCTTGTCTCTTCCCCCTCTTTCCCCTCTCCTGTGTCTGTCACCTCTCTTCACTCGGTGTCTCATTTTCCCGCTTTCACTCGCCCCTCTCTTTTCCCTCTCATTCCTCAACTCTCTCTTTTCACTGTCTCTTCCCTGTCCTGTCTCTTTTCCCTGGACTCTCTCTTTTCCCCCGCTTGTCTCTTTTCCCTGTTTCCCCTCGCCTGTGTCTCTCACCTCTGTTCTCTCCGCGTTCATTTTTCCCGCTTTCACTCGCCTTCCTCTATTCCCTCCCTTTCCTCCACTCCCTCTTTTCCCTCTCTCTTCCCTGTCCTGTCTCTTTTCCCTGGGCTCTCTCTTCCCCCCCGCTTGTCTCTTCCCCCTCTTTCCCCTCTCCTGTGTCTGTCACCTCTCTTCACTCGGTGTCTCAATTTCCCACTTTCACTCGCCCCTCTCTTTTCCCTCTCATTCATCAACTCTCTCTTTTCACTGTCTCTTCCCAGTCGTGTCTCTTTTCCCTGGACACATTCTTTTCCCTCTCTCTTCGCTGTCCTTTCTCTTTTCCCTGGACTCTCTCTTTCCCCCCGCTTGTCTCTTCCCCCTCTTTCCCCTCTCCTGTGTCTGTCACCTCTCTTCACTCGGTGTCTCATTTTCCCGCTTTCACTCGCCCCTCTCTTTTCCCTCTCATTCCTCAACTCTCTCTTTTCCCTCTCTCTTCCCTGTCCTGTCTCTTTTCCCTGGACTCTCTCTTTTCCCCCGCTTGTCTCTTTTCCCTGTTTCCCCTCGCCTGTGTCTCTCACCTCTGTTCTCTCGGCGTTCATTTTTCCCGCTTTCACTCGCCTTCCTCTATTCCCTCCCTTTCCTCCACTCCCTCTTTTCCCTCTCTCTTCCCTGTCCTTTCTCTTTTCCCTGAACTCTCTCTTCCCCCCCGCTTGTCTCTTCCCCCTCTTTCCCCTCTCCTGTGTCTGTCACCTCTCTTCACTCGGTGTCTCAATTTCCCACTTTCACTCGCCCCTCTCTTTTCCCTCTCATTCATCAACTCTCTCTTTTCACTGTCTCTTCCCAGTCGTGTCTCTTTTCCCTGGACACATTCTTTTCCCTCTCTCTTCGCTGTCCTGTCTCTTTTCCCTGGACTCTCTCTTTCCCCCCGCTTGCCTCTTTTCCCTGTTTCCCCTCGCCTGTCTCTCTCACCTCTGTTCTCTCGGCGTTCATTTTTCCCGCTTCCACTCGCCTTCCTCTATTCCCTCCCTTTCCTCCACTCCCTCTTTTCCCTCTCTCTTCCCTGTCCTGTCTCTTTTCCCTGGGCTCTCTCTTTTCCCCCGCTTGCCTCTTTTCCCTGTTTCCCCTCGCCTGTCTCTCTCACCTCTGTTCTCTCGGCGTTCATTTTTCCCGCTTTCACTCGCCTTCCTCTATTCCCTCCCTTCCCTCCACTCCCTCTTTTCCCTCTCTCTTCCCTGTCCTGTCTCTTTTCCCTGGACTCTCTCTTTCCCCCCGCTTGTCTCTTTTCCCTGTTTCCCCTCGCCTGTCTCTCTCACCTCTGTTCTCTCGGCGTTCATTTTTCCCGCTTCCACTCGCCTTCCTCTATTCCCTCCCTTTCCTCCACTCCCCCTTTTCCCTCTCTCTTCCCTGTCCTGTCTCTTTTCCCTGGACTCTCTCTTTTCCCCCGCTTGCCTCTTTTCCCTGTTTCCCCTCGCCTGTCTCTCTCACCTCTGTTCTCTCGGCGTTCATTTTTCCCGCTTTCACTCGCCTTCCTCTATTCCCTCCCTTTCCTCCACTCCCTCTTTTCCCTCTCTCTTCCCTGTCCTGTCTCTTTTCCCTGGGCTCTCTCTTTCCCCCCGCTTGTCTCTTCCCCCTCTTTCCCCTCTCCTGTGTCTGTCACCTCTCTTCACTCGGTGTCTCATTTTCCCGCTTTCACTCGCCCCTCTCTTTTCCCTCTCATTCCTCAACTCTCTCTTTTCACTGTCTCTTCCCAGTCGTGTCTCTTTTCCCTGGACACATTCTTTTCCCTCTCTCTTCCCTGTCCTGTCTCTTTTCCCTGGACTCTCTCTTTTCCCCCGCTTGCCTCTTTTCCCTGTTTCCCCTCGCCTGTCTCTCTCACCTCTGTTCTCTCGGCGTTCATTTTTCCCGCTTCCACTCGCCTTCCTCTATTCCCTCCCTTTCCTCCACTCCCTCTTTTCCCTCTCTCTTCCCTGTCCTGTCTCTTTTCCCTGGGCTCTCTCTTTCCCCCCGCTTGTCTCTTCCCCCTCTTTCCCCTCTCCTGTGTCTGTCACCTCTCTTCACTCGGTGTCTCATTTTCCCGCTTTCACTCGCCCCTCTCTTTTCCCTCTCATTCATCAACTCTCTCTTTTCACTGTCTCTTCCCAGTCGTGTCTCTTTTCCCTGGACTCTCTCTTTCCACCCGCTTTTCTCTTTTCCCTGTTTCCCCTCGCCTGTGTCTCTCACCTCTGTTCTCTCGGCGTTCATTTTTCCCGCTTTCACTCGCCTTCCTCTATTCCCTCCCTTTCCTCCACTCCCTCTTTCCCCTCTCTCTTCCCTGTCCTGTCTCTTTTCCCTGGGCTCTCTCTTTCCCCCCGCTTGTCTCTTCCCCCTCTTTCCCCTCTCCTGTGTCTGTCACCTCTCTTCACTCGGTGTCTCATTTTCCCGCTTTCACTCGCCCCTCTCTTTTCCCTCTCATTCCTCAACTCTCTCTTTTCACTGTCTCTTCCCAGTCGTGTCTCTTTTCCCTGGACTCTCTCTTTTCCCCCGCTTTTCTCTTTTCCCTGTTTCCCCTCGCCTGTCTCTCTCACCTCTGTTCTGTCGGCGTTCATTTTTCCTGCTTTCACTCGCCTTCCTCTATTCCCTCCCTTTCCTCCACTCCCTCTTTTCCCTCTCTCTTCCCTGTCCTGTCTATTTTCCCTGGACTCTCTCTTTTCCCCCGCTTGTCTCTTCCCCCTCTTTCCCCTCTCCTGTGTCTGTCACCTCTCTTCACTCGGTGTCTCATTTTCCCGCTTTCACTCGCCCCTCTCTTTTCCCTCTCATTCCTCAACTCTCTCTTTTCACTGTCTCTTCCCAGTCGTGTCTCTTTTCCCTGGACACATTCTTTTCCCTCTCTCTTCGCTGTCCTGTCTCTTTTCCCTGGACTCTCTCTTTTCCCCCGCTTGCCTCTTTTCCCTGTTTCCCCTCGCCTGTCTCTCTCACCTCTGTTCTCTCGGCGTTCATTTTTCCCGCTTCCACTCGCCTTCCTCTATTCCCTCCCTTTCCTCCACTCCCTCTTTTCCCTCTCTCTTCCCTGTCCTGTCTCTTTTCCCTGGGCTCTCTCTTTTCCCCCGCTTGTCTCTTCCCCCTCTTTCCCCTGTCCTGTGTCTGTCACCTCTCTTCACTCGGTGTCTCATTTTCCCGCTTTCACTCGCCCCTCTCTTTTCCCTCTCATTCCTCAACTCTCTCTTTTCACTGTCTCTTCCCAGTCGTGTCTCTTTTCCCTGGATAATCTCTTTTCCCCGGCTTGTCTCTTTTCCCTGTTTCCCCTCGCCTGTCTCTCTCACCTCTGTTCTGTCGGCGTTCATTTTTCCTGCTTTCACTCGCCTTCCTCTATTCCCTCCCTTCCCTCCACTCCCTCTTTTCCCTCTCTCTTCCCTGTCCTGTCTCTTTTCCCTGGACTCTCTCTTTCCCCCCGCTTGTCTCTTCCCCCTCTTTCCCCTCTCCTGTGTCTGTCACCTCTCTTCACTCGGTGTCTCATTTTCCCGCTTTCACTCGCCCCTCTCTTTTCCCTCTCATTCCTCAAGTCTCTCTTTTCCCTCTCTCTTCCCTGTCCTGTCTCTTTTCCCTGGACTCTCTCTTTTCCCCCGCTTGTCTCTTTTCCCTGTTTCCCCTCGCCTGTCTCTCTCACATCTGTTCTCTCGGCGTTCATTTTTCCCGCTTTCACTCGCCTTCCTCTATTCCCTCCCTTTCCTCCACTCCCTCTTTTCCCTCTCTCTTCCCTGTCCTGTCTCTTTTCCCTGGGCTCTCTCTTTCCCCCCGCTTGTCTCTTCCCCCTCTTTCCCCTCTCCTGTGTCTGTCACCTCTCTTCACTCGGTGTCTCATTTTCCCGCTTTCACTCGCCCCTCTCTTTTCCCTCTCATTCCTCAACTCTCTCTTTTCACTGTCTCTTCCCAGTCGTGTCTCTTTTCCCTGGACACATTCTTTTCCCTCTCTCTTCGCTGTCCTGTCTCTTTTCCATGGACTCTCTCTTTTCCCCCGCTTGCCTCTTTTCCCTGTTTCCCCTCGCCTGTCTCTCTCACCTCTGTTCTCTCGGCGTTCATTTTTCCCGCTTCCACTCGCCTTCCTCTATTCCCTCCCTTTCCTCCACTCCCTCTTTTCCCTCTCTCTTCCCTGTCCTATCTCTTTTCCCTGGACTCTGTCTTTTCCCCCGCTTGCCTCTTTTCCCTGTTTCCCCTCGCCTGTCTCTCTCACCTCTGTTCTCTCGGCGTTCATTTTTCCCGCTTTCCCTCGCCTTCCTCTATTCCCTCCCTTCCCTCCACTCCCTCTTTTCCCTCTCTCTTCCCTGTCCTGTCTCTTTTCCCTGGACTCTCTCTTTTCCCCCGCTTGTCTCTTTTCCCTGTTTCCCCTCGCCTGTCTCTCTCACCTCTGTTCTCTCAGCGTTCATTTTTCCCGCTTTCACTCGCCTTCCTCTATTCCCTCCCTTTCCTCCACTCCCTCTTTTCCCTCTCTCTTCCCTGTCCTGTCTCTTTTCCCTGGGCTCTCTCTTTCCCCCCGCTTGTCTCTTCCCCCTCTTTCCCCTCTCCTGTGTCTGTCACCTCTCTTCACTCGGTGTCTCATTTTCCCGCTTTCACTCGCCCCTCTCTTTTCCCTCTCATTCCTCAACTCTCTCTTTTCACTGTCTCTTCCCAGTCGTGTCTCTTTTCCCTGGACACATTCTTTTCCCTCTCTCTTCGCTGTCCTGTCTCTTTTCCCTGGACTCTCTCTTTTCCCCCGCTTGCCTCTTTTCCCTGTTTCCCCTCGCCTGTCTCTCTCACCTCTGTTCTCTCGGCGTTCATTTTTCCCGCTTCCACTCGCCTTCCTCTATTCCCTCCCTTTCCTCCACTCCCTCTTTTCCCTCTCTCTTCCCTGTCCTATCTCTTTTCCCTGGACTCTGTCTTTTCCCCCGCTTGCCTCTTTTCCCTGTTTCCCCTCGCCTGTCTCTCTCACCTCTGTTCTCTCGGCGTTCATTTTTCCCGCTTTCCCTCGCCTTCCTCTATTCCCTCCCTTCCCTCCACTCCCTCTTTTCCCTCTCTCTTCGCTGTCCTGTCTCTTTTCCCTGGACTCTCTCTTTTCCCCCGCTTGTCTCTTTTCCCTGTTTCCCCTCGCCTGTCTCTCTCACCTCTGTTCTCTCAGCGTTCATTTTTCCCGCTTTCACTCGCCTTCCTCTATTCCCTCCCTTTCCTCCACTCCCTCTTTTCCCTCTCTCTTCCCTGTCCTGTCTCTTTTCCCTGGACTCTCTCTTTTCCCCCGCTTGTCTCTTTTCCCTGTTTCCCCTCGCCTGTCTCTCTCACCTCTGTTCTCTCGGCGTTCATTTTTCCCGCTTTCACTCGCCTTCCTCTATTCCCTCCCTTTCCTCCACTCCCTCTTTTCCCTCTCTCTTCCCTGTCCTGTCTCTTTTCCGTGGACTCTCTCTTTCCCCCCGCTTGTCTCTTCCCCCTCTTTCCCCTCTACTGTGTCTGTCACCTCTCTTCACTCGGTGTCTCATTTTCCCGCTTTCACTCGCCCCTCTCTTTTCCCTCTCATTCCTCAACTCTCTCTTTTCACTGTCTCTTCCCAGTCGTGTCTCTTTTCCCTGGACACATTCTTTTCCCTCTCTCTGCGCTGTCCTGTCTCTTTTCCCTGGACTCTCTCTTTTCCCCCGCTTTTCTCTTTTCCCTGTTTCCCCTCGCCTGTCTCTCTCACCTCTGTTCTCTCGGCGTTCATTTTTCCCGCTTCCACTCGCCTTCCTCTATTCCCTCCCTTTCCTCCACTCCCTCTTTTCCCTCTCTCTTCCCTGTCCTATCTCTTTTCCCTGGACTCTGTCTTTTCCCCCGCTTGCCTCTTTTCCCTGTTTCCCCTCGCCTGTCTCTCTCACCTCTGTTCTCTCGGCGTTCATTTTTCCCGCTTTCCCTCGCCTTCCTCTATTCCCTCCCTTCCCTCCACTCCCTCTTTTCCCTCTCTCTTCCCTGTCCTGTCTCTTTTCCCTGGACTCTCTCTTTTCCCCCGCTTGCCTCTTTTCCCTGTTTCCCCTCGCCTGTCTCTCTCACCTCTGTTCTCTCGGCGTTCATTTTTCCCGCTTCCACTCGCCTTCCTCTATTCCCTCCCTTTCCTCCACTCCCTCTTTTCCCTCTCTCTTCCCTGTCCTGTCTCTTTTCCCTGGGCTCTCTCTTTCCCCCCGCTTGTCTCTTCCCCCTCTTTCCCCTCTCCTGTGTCTGTCACCTCTCTTCACTCGGTGTCTCATTTTCCCGCTTTCACTCGCCCCTCTCTTTTCCCTCTCATTCCTCAACTCCCTCTTTTCACTGTCTCTTCCCAGTCGTGTCTCTTTTCCCTGGATAATCTCTTTTCCCCGGCTTGTCTCTTTTCCCTGTTTCCCCTCGCCTGTCTCTCTCACCTCTGTTCTGTCGGCGTTCATTTTTCCTGCTTTCACTCGCCTTCCTCTATTCCCTCCCTTCCCTCCACTCCCTCTTTTCCCTCTCTCTTCCCTGTCCTGTCTCTTTTCCCTGGACTCTCTCTTTTCCCCCGCTTGTCTCTTCCCCCTCTTTCCCCTCTCCTGTGTCTGTCACCTCTCTTCACTCGGTGTCTCATTTTCCCGCTTTCACTCGCCCCTCTCTTTCCCCTCTCATTCCTCAACTCTCTCTTTTCACTGTCTCTTCCCAGTCGTGTCTCTTTTCCCTGGATAATCTCTTTTCCCCGGCTTGTCTCTTTTCCCTGTTTCCCCTCGCCTGTCTCTCTCACCTCTGTTCTGTCGGCGTTCATTTTTCCTGCTTTCACTCGCCTTCCTCTATTCCCTCCCTTCCCTCCACTCCCTCTTTTCCCTCTCTCTTCGCTGTCCTGTCTCTTTTCCCTGGACTCTGTCTTTCCCCCCGCTTGTCTCTTCCCCCTCTTTCCCCTCTCCTGTGTCTGTCACCTCTCTTCACTCGGTGTCTCATTTTCCCGCTTTCACTCGCCCCTCTCTTTTCCCTCTCATTCCTCAAGTCTCTCTTTTCCCTCTCTCTTCCCTGTCCTGTCTCTTTTCCCTGGACTCTCTCTTTTCCCCCGCTTGTCTATTTTCCCTGTTTCCCCTCGCCTGTCTCTCTCACATCTGTTCTCTCGGCGTTCATTTTTCCCGCTTTCACTCGCCTTCCTCTATTCCCTCCCTTTCCTCCACTCCCTCTTTTCCCTCTCTCTTCCCTGTCCTGTCTCTTTTCCCTGGGCTCTCTCTTTCCCCCCGCTTGTCTCTTCCCCCTCTTTCCCCTCTCCTGTGTCTGTCACCTCTCTTCACTCGGTGTCTCATTTTCCCGCTTTCACTCGCCCCTCTCTTTTCCCTCTCATTCCTCAACTCTCTCTTTTCACTGTCTCTTCCCAGTCGTGTCTCTTTTCCCTGGACACATTCTTTTCCCTCTCTCTCCTCGCTGTCCTGTCTCTTTTCCCTGGACTCTCTCTTTTCCCCCGCTTGCCTCTTTTCCCTGTTTCCCCTCGCCTGTCTCTCTCACCTCTGTTCTCTCGGCGTTCATTTTTCCCGCTTCCACTCGCCTTCCTCTATTCCCTCCCTTTCCTCCACTCCCTCTTTTCCCTCTCTCTTCCCTGTCCTATCTCTTTTCCCTGGACTCTGTCTTTTCCCCCGCTTGCCTCTTTTCCCTGTTTCCCCTCGCCTGTCTCTCTCACCTCTGTTCTCTCGGCGTTCATTTTTCCCGCTTTCCCTCGCCTTCCTCTATTCCCTCCCTTCCCTCCACTCCCTCTTTTCCCTCTCTCTTCCCTGTCCTGTCTCTTTTCCCTGGACTCTCTCTTTTCCCCCGCTTGTCTCTTTTCCCTGTTTCCCCTCGCCTGTCTCTCTCACCTCTGTTCTCTCAGCGTTCATTTTTCCCGCTTTCACTCGCCTTCCTCTATTCCCTCCCTTTCCTCCACTCCCTCTTTTCCCTCTCTCTTCCCTGTCCTTTCTCTTTTCCCTGGACTCTCTCTTTCCCCCCGCTTGTCTCTTCCCCCTCTTTCCCCTCTCCTGTGTCTGTCACCTCTCTTCACTCGGTGTCTCATTTTCCCGCTTTCACTCGCCCCTCTCTTTTCCCTCTCATTCCTCAACTCTCTCTTTTCACTGTCTCTTCCCTGTCCTGTCTCTTTTCCCTGGACTCTCTCTTTTCCCCCGCTTGTCTCTTTTCCCTGTTTCCCCTCGCCTGTGTCTCTCACCTCTGTTCTCTCCGCGTTCATTTTTCCCGCTTTCACTCGCCTTCCTCTATTCCCTCCCTTTCCTCCACTCCCTCTTTTCCCTCTCTCTTCCCTGTCCTGTCTCTTTTCCCTGGGCTCTCTCTTCCCCCCCGCTTGTCTCTTCCCCCTCTTTCCCCTCTCCTGTGTCTGTCACCTCTCTTCACTCGGTGTCTCAATTTCCCACTTTCACTCGCCCCTCTCTTTTCCCTCTCATTCATCAACTCTCTCTTTTCACTGTCTCTTCCCAGTCGTGTCTCTTTTCCCTGGACACATTCTTTTCCCTCTCTCTTCGCTGTCCTTTCTCTTTTCCCTGGACTCTCTCTTTCCCCCCGCTTGTCTCTTCCCCCTCTTTCCCCTCTCCTGTGTCTGTCACCTCTCTTCACTCGGTGTCTCATTTTCCCGCTTTCACTCGCCCCTCTCTTTTCCCTCTCATTCCTCAACTCTCTCTTTTCCCTCTCTCTTCCCTGTCCTGTCTCTTTTCCCTGGACTCTCTCTTTTCCCCCGCTTGTCTCTTTTCCCTGTTTCCCCTCGCCTGTGTCTCTCACCTCTGTTCTCTCGGCGTTCATTTTTCCCGCTTTCACTCGCCTTCCTCTATTCCCTCCCTTTCCTCCACTCCCTCTTTTCCCTCTCTCTTCCCTGTCCTTTCTCTTTTCCCTGAACTCTCTCTTCCCCCCCGCTTGTCTCTTCCCCCTCTTTCCCCTCTCCTGTGTCTGTCACCTCTCTTCACTCGGTGTCTCAATTTCCCACTTTCACTCGCCCCTCTCTTTTCCCTCTCATTCATCAACTCTCTCTTTTCACTGTCTCTTCCCAGTCGTGTCTCTTTTCCCTGGACACATTCTTTTCCCTCTCTCTTCGCTGTCCTGTCTCTTTTCCCTGGACTCTCTCTTTCCCCCCGCTTGCCTCTTTTCCCTGTTTCCCCTCGCCTGTCTCTCTCACCTCTGTTCTGTCGGCGTTCATTTTTCCCGCTTCCACTCGCCTTCCTCTATTCCCTCCCTTTCCTCCACTCCCTCTTTTCCCTCTCTCTTCCCTGTCCTGTCTCTTTTCCCTGGGCTCTCTCTTTTCCCCCGCTTGCCTCTTTTCCCTGTTTCCCCTCGCCTGTCTCTCTCACCTCTGTTCTCTCGGCGTTCATTTTTCCCGCTTTCACTCGCCTTCCTCTATTCCCTCCCTTCCCTCCACTCCCTCTTTTCCCTCTCTCTTCCCTGTCCTGTCTCTTTTCCCTGGACTCTCTCTTTCCCCCCGCTTGTCTCTTTTCCCTGTTTCCCCTCGCCTGTCTCTCTCACCTCTGTTCTCTCGGCGTTCATTTTTCCCGCTTCCACTCGCCTTCCTCTATTCCCTCCCTTTCCTCCACTCCCCCTTTTCCCTCTCTCTTCCCTGTCCTGTCTCTTTTCCCTGGACTCTCTCTTTTCCCCCGCTTGTCTATTTTCCCTGTTTCCCCTCGCCTGTCTCTCTCACATCTGTTCTCTCGGCGTTCATTTTTCCCGCTTTCACTCGCCTTCCTCTATTCCCTCCCTTTCCTCCACTCCCTCTTTTCCCTCTCTCTTCCCTGTCCTGTCTCTTTTCCCTGGGCTCTCTCTTTCCCCCCGCTTGTCTCTTCCCCCTCTTTCCCCTCTCCTGTGTCTGTCACCTCTCTTCACTCGGTGTCTCATTTTCCCGCTTTCACTCGCCCCTCTCTTTTCCCTCTCATTCCTCAACTCTCTCTTTTCACTGTCTCTTCCCAGTCGTGTCTCTTTTCCCTGGACACATTCTTTTCCCTCTCTCTTCCCTGTCCTGTCTCTTTTCCCTGGACTCTCTCTTTTCCCCCGCTTGCCTCTTTTCCCTGTTTCCCCTCGCCTGTCTCTCTCACCTCTGTTCTCTCGGCGTTCATTTTTCCCGCTTCCACTCGCCTTCCTCTATTCCCTCCCTTTCCTCCACTCCCTCTTTTCCCTCTCTCTTCCCTGTCCTGTCTCTTTTCCCTGGGCTCTCTCTTTCCCCCCGCTTGTCTCTTCCCCCTCTTTCCCCTCTCCTGTGTCTGTCACCTCTCTTCACTCGGTGTCTCATTTTCCCGCTTTCACTCGCCCCTCTCTTTTCCCTCTCATTCATCAACTCTCTCTTTTCACTGTCTCTTCCCAGTCGTGTCTCTTTTCCCTGGACTCTCTCTTTCCCCCCGCTTTTCTCTTTTCCCTGTTTCCCCTCGCCTGTGTCTCTCACCTCTGTTCTCTCGGCGTTCATTTTTCCCGCTTTCACTCGCCTTCCTCTATTCCCTCCCTTTCCTCCACTCCCTCTTTCCCCTCTCTCTTCCCTGTCCTGTCTCTTTTCCCTGGGCTCTCTCTTTCCCCCCGCTTGTCTCTTCCCCCTCTTTCCCCTCTCCTGTGTCTGTCACCTCTCTTCACTCGGTGTCTCATTTTCCCGCTTTCACTCGCCCCTCTCTTTTCCCTCTCATTCCTCAACTCTCTCTTTTCACTGTCTCTTCCCAGTCGTGTCTCTTTTCCCTGGACTCTCTCTTTTCCCCCGCTTTTCTCTTTTCCCTGTTTCCCCTCGCCTGTCTCTCTCACCTCTGTTCTGTCGGCGTTCATTTTTCCTGCTTTCACTCGCCTTCCTCTATTCCCTCCCTTTCCTCCACTCCCTCTTTTCCCTCTCTCTTCCCTGTCCTGTCTATTTTCCCTGGACTCTCTCTTTTCCCCCGCTTGTCTCTTCCCCCTCTTTCCCCTCTCCTGTGTCTGTCACCTCTCTTCACTCGGTGTCTCATTTTCCCGCTTTCACTCGCCCCTCTCTTTTCCCTCTCATTCCTCAACTCTCTCTTTTCACTGTCTCTTCCCAGTCGTGTCTCTTTTCCCTGGACACATTCTTTTCCCTCTCTCTTCGCTGTCCTGTCTCTTTTCCCTGGACTCTCTCTTTTCCCCCGCTTGCCTCTTTTCCCTGTTTCCCCTCGCCTGTCTCTCTCACCTCTGTTCTCTCGGCGTTCATTTTTCCCGCTTCCACTCGCCTTCCTCTATTCCCTCCCTTTCCTCCACTCCCTCTTTTCCCTCTCTCTTCCCTGTCCTGTCTCTTTTCCCTGGGCTCTCTCTTTTCCCCCGCTTGTCTCTTCCCCCTCTTTCCCCTGTCCTGTGTCTGTCACCTCTCTTCACTCGGTGTCTCATTTTCCCGCTTTCACTCGCCCCTCTCTTTTCCCTCTCATTCCTCAACTCTCTCTTTTCACTGTCTCTTCCCAGTCGTGTCTCTTTTCCCTGGATAATCTCTTTTCCCCGGCTTGTCTCTTTTCCCTGTTTCCCCTCGCCTGTCTCTCTCACCTCTGTTCTGTCGGCGTTCATTTTTCCTGCTTTCACTCGCCTTCCTCTATTCCCTCCCTTCCCTCCACTCCCTCTTTTCCCTCTCTCTTCCCTGTCCTGTCTCTTTTCCCTGGACTCTCTCTTTCCCCCCGCTTGTCTCTTCCCCCTCTTTCCCCTCTCCTGTGTCTGTCACCTCTCTTCACTCGGTGTCTCATTTTCCCGCTTTCACTCGCCCCTCTCTTTTCCCTCTCATTCCTCAAGTCTCTCTTTTCCCTCTCTCTTCCCTGTCCTGTCTCTTTTCCCTGGACTCTCTCTTTTCCCCCGCTTGTCTCTTTTCCCTGTTTCCCCTCGCCTGTCTCTCTCACATCTGTTCTCTCGGCGTTCATTTTTCCCGCTTTCACTCGCCTTCCTCTATTCCCTCCCTTTCCTCCACTCCCTCTTTTCCCTCTCTCTTCCCTGTCCTGTCTCTTTTCCCTGGGCTCTCTCTTTCCCCCCGCTTGTCTCTTCCCCCTCTTTCCCCTCTCCTGTGTCTGTCACCTCTCTTCACTCGGTGTCTCATTTTCCCGCTTTCACTCGCCCCTCTCTTTTCCCTCTCATTCCTCAACTCTCTCTTTTCACTGTCTCTTCCCAGTCGTGTCTCTTTTCCCTGGACACATTCTTTTCCCTCTCTCTTCGCTGTCCTGTCTCTTTTCCATGGACTCTCTCTTTTCCCCCGCTTGCCTCTTTTCCCTGTTTCCCCTCGCCTGTCTCTCTCACCTCTGTTCTCTCGGCGTTCATTTTTCCCGCTTCCACTCGCCTTCCTCTATTCCCTCCCTTTCCTCCACTCCCTCTTTTCCCTCTCTCTTCCCTGTCCTATCTCTTTTCCCTGGACTCTGTCTTTTCCCCCGCTTGCCTCTTTTCCCTGTTTCCCCTCGCCTGTCTCTCTCACCTCTGTTCTCTCGGCGTTCATTTTTCCCGCTTTCCCTCGCCTTCCTCTATTCCCTCCCTTCCCTCCACTCCCTCTTTTCCCTCTCTCTTCCCTGTCCTGTCTCTTTTCCCTGGACTCTCTCTTTTCCCCCGCTTGTCTCTTTTCCCTGTTTCCCCTCGCCTGTCTCTCTCACCTCTGTTCTCTCAGCGTTCATTTTTCCCGCTTTCACTCGCCTTCCTCTATTCCCTCCCTTTCCTCCACTCCCTCTTTTCCCTCTCTCTTCCCTGTCCTGTCTCTTTTCCCTGGGCTCTCTCTTTCCCCCCGCTTGTCTCTTCCCCCTCTTTCCCCTCTCCTGTGTCTGTCACCTCTCTTCACTCGGTGTCTCATTTTCCCGCTTTCACTCGCCCCTCTCTTTTCCCTCTCATTCCTCAACTCTCTCTTTTCACTGTCTCTTCCCAGTCGTGTCTCTTTTCCCTGGACACATTCTTTTCCCTCTCTCTTCGCTGTCCTGTCTCTTTTCCCTGGACTCTCTCTTTTCCCCCGCTTGCCTCTTTTCCCTGTTTCCCCTCGCCTGTCTCTCTCACCTCTGTTCTCTCGGCGTTCATTTTTCCCGCTTCCACTCGCCTTCCTCTATTCCCTCCCTTTCCTCCACTCCCTCTTTTCCCTCTCTCTTCCCTGTCCTATCTCTTTTCCCTGGACTCTGTCTTTTCCCCCGCTTGCCTCTTTTCCCTGTTTCCCCTCGCCTGTCTCTCTCACCTCTGTTCTCTCGGCGTTCATTTTTCCCGCTTTCCCTCGCCTTCCTCTATTCCCTCCCTTCCCTCCACTCCCTCTTTTCCCTCTCTCTTCGCTGTCCTGTCTCTTTTCCCTGGACTCTCTCTTTTCCCCCGCTTGTCTCTTTTCCCTGTTTCCCCTCGCCTGTCTCTCTCACCTCTGTTCTCTCAGCGTTCATTTTTCCCGCTTTCACTCGCCTTCCTCTATTCCCTCCCTTTCCTCCACTCCCTCTTTTCCCTCTCTCTTCCCTGTCCTGTCTCTTTTCCCTGGACTCTCTCTTTTCCCCCGCTTGCCTCTTTTCCCTGTTTCCCCTCGCCTGTCTCTCTCACCTCTGTTCTCTCGGCGTTCATTTTTCCCGCTTTCACTCGCCTTCCTCTATTCCCTCCCTTCCCTCCACTCCCTCTTTTCCCTCTCTCTTCCCAGTCGTGTCTCTTTTCCCTGGACTCTCTCTTTCCCCGCGCTTTTCTCTTTTCCCTGTTTCCCCTCGCCTGTCTCTCTCACCTCTGTTCTCTCGGCGTTCATTTTTCCCGCTTCCACTCGCCTTCCTCTATTCCCTCCCTTTCCTCCACTCCCTCTTTTCCCTCTCTCTTCCCTGTCCTGTCTCTTTTCCCTGGGCTCTCTCTTTCCCCCCGCTTGTCTCTTCCCCCTCTTTCCCCTCTCCTGTGTCTGTCACCTCTCTTCACTCGGTGTCTCATTTTCCCGCTTTCACTCGCCCCTCTCTTTTCCCTCTCATTCCTCAACTCTCTCTTTTCACTGTCTCTTCCCAGTCGTGTCTCTTTTCCCTGGACACATTCTTTTCCCTCTCTCTTCCCTGTCCTGTCTCTTTTCCCTGGGCTCTCTCTTTCCCCCCGCTTGTCTCTTCCCCCTCTTTCCCCTCTCCTGTGTCTGTCACCTCTCTTCACTCGGTGTCTCATTTTCCCGCTTTCACTCGCCCCTCTCTTTTCCCTCTCATTCCTCAACTCTCTCTTTTCACTGTCTCTTCCCAGTCGTGTCTCTTTTCCCTGGACTCTCTCTTTTCCCCCGCTTTTCTCTTTTCCCTGTTTCCCCTCGCCTGTCTCTCTCACCTCTGTTCTGTCGGCGTTCATTTTTCCTGCTTTCACTCGCCTTCCTCTATTCCCTCCCTTTCCTCCACTCCCTCTTTTCCCTCTCTCTTCCCTGTCCTGTCTCTTTTCCCTGGGCTCTCTCTTTCCCCCCGCTTGTCTCTTCCCCCTCTTTCCCCTCTCCTGTGTCTGTCACCTCTCTTCACTCGGTGTCTCATTTTCCCGCTTTCACTCGCCCCTCTCTTTTCCCTCTCATTCCTCAACTCTCTCTTTTCACTGTCTCTTCCCAGTCGTGTCTCTTTTCCCTGGACGCATTCTTTTCCCTCTCTCTTCCCTGTCCTGTCTCTTTTCCCTGGACTCTCTCTTTTCCCCCGCTTGCCTCTTTTCCCTGTTTCCCCTCGCCTGTCTCTCTCACCTCTGTTCTCTCGGCGTTCATTTTTCCCGCTTCCACTCGCCTTCCTCTATTCCCTCCCTTCCCTCCACTCCCTCTTTTCCCTCTCTCTTCCCTGTCCTGTCTCTTTTCCCTGGGCTCTCTCTTTTCCCCCGCTTGTCTCTTCCCCCTCTTTCCCCTGTCCTGTGTCTGTCACCTCTCTTCAGTCGGTGTCTCATTTTCCCGCTTTCACTCGCCCCTCTCTTTTCCCTCTCATTCCTCAACTCTCTCTTTTCACTGTCTCTTCCCAGTCGTGTCTCTTTTCCCTGGATAATCTCTTTTCCCCGGCTTGTCTCTTTTCCCTGTTTCCCCTCGCCTGTCTCTCTCACCTCTGTTCTGTCGGCGTTCATTTTTCCTACTTTCACTCGCCTTCCTCTATTCCCTCCCTTCCCTCCACTCCCTCTTTTCCCTCTCTCTTCCCTGTCCTGTCTCTTTTCCCTGGACTCTCTCTTTTCCCCCGCTTGTCTCTTCCCCCTCTTTCCCCTCTCCTGTGTCTGTCACCTCTCTTCACTCGGTGTCTCATTTTCCCGCTTTCACTCGCCCCTCTCTTTTCCCTCTCATTCCTCAACTCTCTCTTTTCACTGTCTCTTCCCAGTCGTGTCTCTTTTCCCTGGACACATTCTTTTCCCTCTCTCTGCGCTGTCCTGTCTCTTTTCCCTGGACTCTCTCTTTTCCCCCGCTTTTCTCTTTTCCCTGTTTCCCCTCGCCTGTCTCTCTCACCTCTGTTCTCTCGGCGTTCATTTTTCCCGCTTCCACTCGCCTTCCTCTATTCCCTCCCTTTCCTCCACTCCCTCTTTTCCCTCTCTCTTCCCTGTCCTATCTCTTTTCCCTGGACTCTGTCTTTTCCCCCGCTTGCCTCTTTTCCCTGTTTCCCCTCGCCTGTCTCTCTCACCTCTGTTCTCTCGGCGTTCATTTTTCCCGCTTTCCCTCGCCTTCCTCTATTCCCTCCCTTCCCTCCACTCCCTCTTTTCCCTCTCTCTTCCCTGTCCTGTCTCTTTTCCCTGGGCTCTCTCTTTCCCCCCGCTTGTCTCTTCCCCCTCTTTCCCCTCTCCTGTGTCTGTCACCTCTCTTCACTCGGTGTCTCATTTTCCCGCTTTCACTCGCCCCTCTCTTTTCCCTCTCATTCATCAACTCTCTCTTTTCACTGTCTCTTCCCAGTCGTGTCTCTTTTCCCTGGACTCTCTCTTTCCCCCCGCTTTTCTCTTTTCCCTGTTTCCCCTCGCCTGTGTCTCTCACCTCTGTTCTCTCGGCGTTCATTTTTCCCGCTTTCACTCGCCTTCCTCTATTCCCTCCCTTTCCTCCACTCCCTCTTTTCCCTCTCTCTTCCCTGTCCTGTCTCTTTTCCCTGGGCTCTCTCTTTCCCCCCGCTTGTCTCTTCCCCCTCTCCTGTGTCTGTCACCTCTCTTCACTCGGTGTCTCATTTTCCCGCTTTCACTCGCCCCTCTCTTTTCCCTCTCATTCCTCAACTCTCTCTTTTCACTGTCTCTTCCCAGTCGTGTCTCTTTTCCCTGGACTCTCTCTTTTCCCCCGCTTTTCTCTTTTCCCTGTTTCCCCTCGCCTGTCTCTCTCACCTCTGTTCTGTCGGCGTTCATTTTTCCTGCTTTCACTCGCCTTCCTCTATTCCCTCCCTTTCCTCCACTCCCTCTTTTCCCTCTCTCTTCCCTGTCCTGTCTCTTTTCCCTGGACTCTCTCTTTCCCCCCGCTTGTCTCTTCCCCCTCTTTCCCCTCTCCTGTGTCTGTCACCTCTCTTCACTCGGTGTCTCATTTTCCCGCTTTCACTCGCCCCTCTCTTTTCCCTCTCATTCCTCAACTCTCTCTTTTCACTGTCTCTTCCCAGTCGTGTCTCTTTTCCCTGGACACATTCTTTTCCCTCTCTCTTCCCTGTCCTGTCTCTTTTCCCTGGACTCTCTCTTTTCCCCCGCTTGCCTCTTTTCCCTGTTTCCCCTCGCCTGTCTCTCTCACCTCTGTTCTCTCGGCGTTCATTTTTCCCGCTTCCACTCGCCTTCCTCTATTCCCTCCCTTTCCTCCACTCCCTCTTTTCCCTCTCTCTTCCCTGTCCTGTCTCTTTTCCCTGGGCTCTCTCTTTTCCCCCGCTTGTCTCTTCCCCCTCTTTCCCCTGTCCTGTGTCTGTCACCTCTCTTCAGTCGGTGTCTCATTTTCCCGCTTTCACTCGCCCCTCTCTTTTCCCTCTCATTCCTCAACTCTCTCTTTTCACTGTCTCTTCCCAGTCGTGTCTCTTTTCCCTGGATAATCTCTTTTCCCCGGCTTGTCTCTTTTCCCTGTTTCCCCTCGCCTGTCTCTCTCACCTCTGTTCTGTCGGCGTTCATTTTTCCTGCTTTCACTCGCCTTCCTCTATTCCCTCCCTTCCCTCCACTCCCTCTTTTCCCTCTCTCTTCCCTGTCCTGTCTCTTTTCCCTGGACTCTCTCTTTTCCCCCGCTTGTCTCTTCCCCCTCTTTCCCCTCTCCTGTGTCTGTCACCTCTCTTCACTCGGTGTCTCATTTTCCCGCTTTCACTCGCCCCTCTCTTTTCCCTCTCATTCCTCAACTCTCTCTTTTCACTGTCTCTTCCCAGTCGTGTCTCTTTTCCCTGGACTCTCTCTTTTCCCCCGCTTGTCTCTTTTCCCTGTTTCCCCTCGCCTGTCTCTCTCACCTCTGTTCTCTCGGCGTTCATTTTTCCCGCTTTCACTCGCCTTCCTCTATTCCCTCCCTTTCCTCCACTCCCTCTTTTCCCTCTCTCTTCCCTGTCCTGTCTCTTTTCCCTGGGCTCTCTCTTTCCCCCCGCTTGTCTCTTCCCCCTCTTTCCCCTCTACTGTGTCTGTCACCTCTCTTCACTCGGTGTCTCATTTTCCCGCTTTCACTCGCCCCTCTCTTTTCCCTCTCATTCCTCAACTCTCTCTTTTCACTGTCTCTTCCCAGTCGTGTCTCTTTTCCCTGGACACATTCTTTTCCCTCTCTCTGCGCTGTCCTGTCTCTTTTCCCTGGACTCTCTCTTTTCCCCCGCTTTTCTCTTTTCCCTGTTTCCCCTCGCCTGTCTCTCTCACCTCTGTTCTCTCGGCGTTCATTTTTCCCGCTTCCACTCGCCTTCCTCTATTCCCTCCCTTTCCTCCACTCCCTCTTTTCCCTCTCTCTTCCCTGTCCTATCTCTTTTCCCTGGACTCTGTCTTTTCCCCCGCTTGCCTCTTTTCCCTGTTTCCCCTCGCCTGTCTCTCTCACCTCTGTTCTCTCGGCGTTCATTTTTCCCGCTTTCCCTCGCCTTCCTCTATTCCCTCCCTTCCCTCCACTCCCTCTTTTCCCTCTCTCTTCCCTGTCCTGTCTCTTTTCCCTGGACTCTCTCTTTTCCCCCGCTTGCCTCTTTTCCCTGTTTCCCCTCGCCTGTCTCTCTCACCTCTGTTCTCTCAGCGTTCATTTTTCCCGCTTTCACTCTCCTTCCTCTATTCCCTCCCTTTCCTCCACTCCCTCTTTTCCCTCTCTCTTCCCTGTCCTTTCTCTTTTCCCTGGACTCTCTCTTTTCCCCCGCTTGTCTCTTCCCCCTCTTTCCCCTCTCCTGTGTCTGTCACCTCTCTTCACTCGGTGTCTCATTTTCCCGCTTTCACTCGCCCCTCTCTTTTCCCTCTCATTCCTCAACTCTCTCTTTTCACTGTCTCTTCCCAGTCGTGTCTCTTTTCCCTGGACTCTCTCTTTTCCCCCGCTTGTCTCTTTTCCCTGTTTCCCCTCGCCTGTCTCTCTCACCTCTGTTCTCTCGGCGTTCATTTTTCCCGCTTTCACTCGCCTTCCTCTATTCCCTCCCTTTCCTCCACTCCCTCTTTTCCCTCTCTCTTCCCTGTCCTGTCTCATTTCCGTGGACTCTCTCTTTCCCCCCGCTTGTCTCTTCCCCCTCTTTCCCCTCTACTGTGTCTGTCACCTCTCTTCACTCGGTGTCTCATTTTCCCGCTTTCACTCGCCCCTCTCTTTTCCCTCTCATTCCTCAACTCTCTCTTTTCACTGTCTCTTCCCAGTCGTGTCTCTTTTCCCTGGACACATTCTTTTCCCTCTCTCTGCGCTGTCCTGTCTCTTTTCCCTGGACTCTCTCTTTTCCCCCGCTTTTCTCTTTTCCCTGTTTCCCCTCGCCTGTCTCTCTCACCTCTGTTCTCTCGGCGTTCATTTTTCCCGCTTCCACTCGCCTTCCTCTATTCCCTCCCTTTCCTCCACTCCCTCTTTTCCCTCTCTCTTCCCTGTCCTATCTCTTTTCCCTGGACTCTGTCTTTTCCCCCGCTTGCCTCTTTTCCCTGTTTCCCCTCGCCTGTCTCTCTCACCTCTGTTCTCTCGGCGTTCATTTTTCCCGCTTTCCCTCGCCTTCCTCTATTCCCTCCCTTCCCTCCACTCCCTCTTTTCCCTCTCTCTTCCCTGTCCTGTCTCTTTTCCCTGGACTCTCTCTTTTCCCCCGCTTGCCTCTTTTCCCTGTTTCCCCTCGGCTGTCTCTCTCACCTCTGTTCTCTCAGCGTTCATTTTTCCCGCTTTCACTCGCCTTCCTCTATTCCCTCCCTTTCCTCCACTCCCTCTTTTCCCTCTCTCTTCCCTGTCCTTTCTCTTTTCCCTGGACTCTCTCTTTTCCCCCGCTTGTCTCTTCCCCCTCTTTCCCCTCTCCTGTGTCTGTCACCTCTCTTCACTCGGTGTCTCATTTTCCCGCTTTCACTCGCCCCTCTCTTTTCCCTCTCATTCCTCAACTCTCTCTTTTCACTGTCTCTTCCCAGTCGTGTCTCTTTTCCCTGGACTCTCTCTTTTCCCCCGCTTTTCTCTTTTCCCTGTTTCCCCTCGCCTGTCTCTCTCACCTCTGTTCTCTCGGCGTTCATTTTTCCCGCTTTCACTCGCCTTCCTCTATTCCCTCCCTTTCCTCCACTCCCTCTTTTCCCTCTCTCTTCCCTGTCCTGTCTCTTTTCCCTGGACTCTCTGTTTTCCCCCGCTTGTCTATTTTCCCTGTTTCCCCTCGCCTGTCTCTCTCACATCTGTTCTCTCGGCGTTCATTTTTCCCGCTTTCACTCGCCTTCCTCTATTCCCTCCCTTTCCTCCACTCCCTCTTTTCCCTCTCTCTTCCCTGTCCTGTCTCTTTTCCCTGGGCTCTCTCTTTCCCCCCGCTTGTCTCTTCCCCCTCTTTCCCCTCTCCTGTGTCTGTCACCTCTCTTCACTCGGTGTCTCATTTTCCCGCTTTCACTCGCCCCTCTCTTTTCCCTCTCATTCCTCAACTCTCTCTTTTCACTGTCTCTTCCCAGTCGTGTCTCTTTTCCCTGGACACATTCTTTTCCCTCTCTCTTCGCTGTCCTGTCTCTTTTCCCTGGACTCTCTCTTTTCCCCCGCTTTTCTCTTTTCCCTGTTTCCCCTCGCCTGTCTCTCTCACCTCTGTTCTCTCGGCGTTCATTTTACCCGCTTCCACTCGCCTTCCTCTATTCCCTCCCTTCCCTCCACTCCCTCTTTTCCCTCTCTCTTCCCTGTCCTGTCTCTTTTCCCTGGACTCTCTCTTTTCCCCCGCTTGCCTCTTTTCCCTGTTTCCCCTCGGCTGTCTCTCTCACCTCTGTTCTCTCAGCGTTCTTTTTTCCCGCTTTCACTCGCCTTCCTCTATTCCCTCCCTTTCCTCCACTCCCTCTTTTCCCTCTCTCTTCCCTGTCCTGTCTCTTTTCCCTGGACTCTCTCTTTTCCCCCGCTTGTCTCTTTTCCCTGTTTCCCCTCGCCTGTCTCTCTCACCTCTGTTCTCTCAGCGTTCATTTTTCCCGCTTTCACTCGCCTTCCTCTATTCCCTCCCTTTCCTCCACTCCCTCTTTTCCCTCTCTCTTCCCTGTCCTTTCTCTTTTCCCTGGACTCTCTCTTTTCCCCCGCTTGTCTCTTCCCCCTCTTTCCCCTCTCCTGTGTCTGTCACCTCTCTTCACTCGGTGTCTCATTTTCCCGCTTTCACTCGCCCCTCTCTTTTCCCTCTCATTCCTCAACTCTCTCTTTTCACTGTCTCTTCCCAGTCGTGTCTCTTTTCCCTGGACTCTCTCTTTTCCCCCGCTTTTCTCTTTTCCCTGTTTCCCCTTGCCTGTCTCTCTCACCTCTGTTCTCTCGGCGTTCATTTTTCCCGCTTTCACTCGCCTTCCTCTATTCCCTCCCTTTCCTCCACTCCCTCTTTTCCCTCTCTCTTCCCTGTCCTGTCTCTTTTCCCTGGACTCTCTCTTTCCCCCCGCTTGTCTCTTCCCCCTCTTTCCCCTCTCCTGTGTCTGTCACCTCTCTTCACTCGGTGTCTCATTTTCCCGCTTTCACTCGCCCCTCTCTTTTCCCTCTCATTCCTCTTCTCTCTCTTTTCACTGTCTCTTCCCTGTCCTGTCTCTTTTCCCTGGACTCTCTCTTTTCCCCCGCTTGTCTCTTTTCCCTGTTTCCCCTCGCCTGTCTCTCTCACCTCTGTTCTCTCGGCGTTCATTTTTCCCGCTTTCACTCGCCTTCCTCTATTCCCTCCGTTTCCTCCACTCCCTCTTTTCCCTCTCTCTTCCCTGTCCTGTCTCTTTTCCCTGAACTCTCTCTTCCCCCCCGCTTGTCTCTTCCCCCTCTTTCCCCTCTCCTGTGTCTGTCACCTCTCTTCACTCGGTGTCTCAATTTCCCACTTTCACTCGCCCCTCTCTTTTCCCTCTCATTCCTCAACTCTCTCTTTTCACTGTCTCTTCCCAGTCGTGTCTCTTTTCCCTGGACACTTTCTTTTCCCTCTCTCTTCGCTGTCCTGTCTCTTTTCCCTGGACTCTCTCTTTTCCCCCGCTTGCCTCTTTTCCCTGTTTCCCCTCGCCTGTGTCTCTCACCTCTGTTCTCTCGGCTTTCATTTTCCCGCTTTCACTCGCCTTCCTCTATTCCCTCCCTTTCCTCCACTCCCTCTTTTCCCTCTCTCTTCCCTGTCCTGTCTCTTTTCCCTGGGCTCTCTCTTTCCCCCCGCTTGTCTCTTCCCCCTCTTTCCCCTCTCCTGTGTCTGTCACCTCTCTTCACTCGGTGTCTCATTTTCCCGCTTTCACTCGCCCCTCTCTTTTCCCTCTCATTCCTCAACTCTCTCTTTTCACTGTCTCTTCCCAGTCGTGTCTCTTTTCCCTGGACTCTCTCTTTTCCCCCGCTTTTCTCTTTTCCCTGTTTCCCCTCGCCTGTGTCTCTCACCTCTGTTCTCTCGGCGTTCATTTTTCCCGCTTTCACTCGCCTTCCTCTATTCCCTCCCTTTCCACCACTCCCTCTTTTCCCTCTCTCTTCCCTGTCCTGTCTCTTTTCCCTGGACTCTCTCTTTTCCCCCGCTTGTCTCTTCCCCCTCTTTCCCCTCTCCTGTGTCTGTCACCTCTCTTCACTCGGTGTCTCATTTTCCCGCTTTCACTCGCCCCTCTCTTTTCCCTCTCATTCCTCAACTCTCTCTTTTCACTGTCTCTTCCCAGTCGTGTCTCTTTTCCCTGGATAATCTCTTTTCCCCGGCTTGTCTCTTTTCCCTGTTTCCCCTCGCCTGTCTCTCTCACCTCTGTTCTGTCGGCGTTCATTTTTCCCGCTTCCACTCGCCTTCCTCTATTCCCTCCCTTCCCTCCACTCCCTCTTTTCCCTCTCTCTTCCCTGTCCTGTCTCTTTTCCCTGGACTCTCTCTTTTCCCCCGCTTGTCTCTTCCCCCTCTTTCCCCTCTCCTGTGTCTGTCACCTCTCTTCACTCGGTGTCTCATTTTCCCGCTTTCACTCGCCCCTCTCTTTTCCCTCTCATTCCTCAAGTCTCTCTTTTCACTGTCTCTTCCCAGTCGTGTCTCTTTTCCCTGGACACATTCTTTTCCCTCTCTCTTCGCTGTCCTGTCTCTTTTCCCTGGACTCTCTCTTTTCCCCCGCTTGTCTCTTCCCCCTCTTTCCCCTCTCCTGTGTCTGTCACCTCTCTTCACTCGGTGTCTCATTTTCCCGCTTTCACTCGCCCCTCTCTTTTCCCTCTCATTCCTCAACTCTCTCTTTTCACTGTCTCTTCCCAGTCGTGTCTCTTTTCCCTGGACTCTCTCTTTTCCCCCGCTTTTCTCTTTTCCCTGTTTCCCCTTGCCTGTCTCTCTCACCTCTGTTCTCTCGGCGTTCATTTTTCCCGCTTTCACTCGCCTTCCTCTATTCCCTCCCTTTCCTCCACTCCCTCTTTTCCCTCTCTCTTCCCTGTCCTGTCTCTTTTCCCTGAACTCTCTCTTCCCCCCCGCTTGTCTCTTCCCCCTCTTTCCCCTCTCCTGTGTCTGTCACCTCTCTTCACTCGGTGTCTCAATTTCCCACTTTCACTCGCCCCTCTCTTTTCCCTCTCATTCCTCAACTCTCTCTTTTCACTGTCTCTTCCCAGTCGTGTCTCTTTTCCCTGGACTCTCTCTTTTCCCCCGCTTTTCTCTTTTCCCTGTTTCCCCTCGCCTGTGTCTCTCACCTCTGTTCTCTCGGCGTTCATTTTTCCCGCTTTCACTCGCCTTCCTCTATTCCCTCCCTTTCCACCACTCCCTCTTTTCCCTCTCTCTTCCCTGTCCTGTCTCTTTTCCCTGGACTCTCTCTTTTCCCCCGCTTGTCTCTTCCCCCTCTTTCCCCTCTCCTGTGTCTGTCACCTCTCTTCACTCGGTGTCTCATTTTCCCGCTTTCACTCGCCCCTCTCTTTTCCCTCTCATTCCTCAACTCTCTCTTTTCACTGTCTCTTCCCAGTCGTGTCTCTTTTCCCTGGATAATCTCTTTTCCCCGGCTTGTCTCTTTTCCCTGTTTCCCCTCGCCTGTCTCTCTCACCTCTGTTCTGTCGGCGTTCATTTTTCCCGCTTCCACTCGCCTTCCTCTATTCCCTCCCTTCCCTCCACTCCCTCTTTTCCCTCTCTCTTCCCTGTCCTGTCTCTTTTCCCTGGACTCTCTCTTTTCCCCCGCTTGTCTCTTCCCCCTCTTTCCCCTCTCCTGTGTCTGTCACCTCTCTTCACTCGGTGTCTCATTTTCCCGCTTTCACTCGCCCCTCTCTTTTCCCTCTCATTCCTCAAGTCTCTCTTTTCACTGTCTCTTCCCAGTCGTGTCTCTTTTCCCTGGACACATTCTTTTCCCTCTCTCTTCGCTGTCCTGTCTCTTTTCCCTGGACTCTCTCTTTTCCCCCGCTTGTCTCTTCCCCCTCTTTCCCCTCTCCTGTGTCTGTCACCTCTCTTCACTCGGTGTCTCATTTTCCCGCTTTCACTCGCCCCTCTCTTTTCCCTCTCATTCCTCAACTCTCTCTTTTCACTGTCTCTTCCCAGTCGTGTCTCTTTTCCCTGGACTCTCTCTTTTCCCCCGCTTTTCTCTTTTCCCTGTTTCCCCTTGCCTGTCTCTCTCACCTCTGTTCTCTCGGCGTTCATTTTTCCCGCTTTCACTCGCCTTCCTCTATTCCCTCCCTTTCCTCCACTCCCTCTTTTCCCTCTCTCTTCCCTGTCCTGTCTCTTTTCCCTGGACTCTCTCTTTTCCCCCGCTTGTCTATTTTCCCTGTTTCCCCTCGCCTGTCTCTCTCACATCTGTTCTCTCGGCGTTCATTTTTCCCGCTTTCACTCGCCTTCCTCTATTCCCTCCCTTTCCTCCACTCCCTCTTTTCCCTCTCTCTTCCCTGTCCTGTCTCTTTTCCCTGGGCTCTCTCTTTCCCCCCGCTTGTCTCTTCCCCCTCTTTCCCCTCTCCTGTGTCTGTCACCTCTCTTCACTCGGTGTCTCATTTTCCCGCTTTCACTCGCCCCTCTCTTTTCCCTCTCATTCCTCAACTCTCTCTTTTCACTGTCTCTTCCCAGTCGTGTCTCTTTTCCCTGGACACATTCTTTTCCCTCTCTCTTCGCTGTCCTGTCTCTTTTCCCTGGACTCTCTCTTTTCCCCCGCTTTTCTCTTTTCCCTGTTTCCCCTCGCCTGTCTCTCTCACCTCTGTTCTCTCGGCGTTCATTTTACCCGCTTCCACTCGCCTTCCTCTATTCCCTCCCTTCCCTCCACTCCCTCTTTTCCCTCTCTCTTCCCTGTCCTGTCTCTTTTCCCTGGACTCTCTCTTTTCCCCCGCTTGCCTCTTTTCCCTGTTTCCCCTCGGCTGTCTCTCTCACCTCTGTTCTCTCAGCGTTCATTTTTCCCGCTTTCACTCGCCTTCCTCTATTCCCTCCCTTTCCTCCACTCCCTCTTTTCCCTCTCTCTTCCCTGTCCTGTCTCTTTTCCCTGGACTCTCTCTTTTCCCCCGCTTGCCTCTTTTCCCTGTTTCCCCTCGCCTGTCTCTCTCACCTCTGTTCTCTCGGCGTTCATTTTTCCCGCTTTCACTCGCCTTCCTCTATTCCCTCCCTTTCCTCCACTCCCTCTTTTCCCTCTCTCTTCCCTGTCCTGTCTCATTTCCGTGGACTCTCTCTTTTCCCCCGCTTGTCTCTTCCCCCTCTTTCCCCTCTCCTGTGTCTGTCACCTCTCTTCACTCGGTGTCTCATTTTCCCGCTTTCACTCGCCCCTCTTTTTTCCCTCTAATTCCTCAACTCTCTCTTTTCACTGTCTCTTCCCAGTCGTGTCTCTTTTCCCTGGACTCTCTCTTTTCCCCCGCTTTTCTCTTTTCCCTGTTTCCCCTTGCCTGTCTCTCTCACCTCTGTTCTCTCGGCGTTCATTTTTCCCGCTTTCACTCGCCTTCCTCTATTCCCTCCCTTTCCTCCACTCCCTCTTTTCCCTCTCTCTTCCCTGTCCTGTCTCTTTTCCCTGGACTCTCTCTTTCCCCCCGCTTGTCTCTTCCCCCTCTTTCCCCTCTCCTGTGTCTGTCACCTCTCTTCACTCGGTGTCTCATTTTCCCGCTTTCACTCGCCCCTCTCTTTTCCCTCTCATTCCTCTTCTCTCTCTTTTCACTGTCTCTTCCCTGTCCTGTCTCTTTTCCCTGGACTCTCTCTTTTCCCCCGCTTGTCTCTTTTCCCTGTTTCCCCTCGCCTGTCTCTCTCACCTCTGTTCTCTCGGCGTTCATTTTTCCCGCTTTCACTCGCCTTCCTCTATTCCCTCCGTTTCCTCCACTCCCTCTTTTCCCTCTCTCTTCCCTGTCCTGTCTCTTTTCCCTGAACTCTCTCTTCCCCCCCGCTTGTCTCTTCCCCCTCTTTCCCCTCTCCTGTGTCTGTCACCTCTCTTCACTCGGTGTCTCAATTTCCCACTTTCACTCGCCCCTCTCTTTTCCCTCTCATTCCTCAACTCTCTCTTTTCACTGTCTCTTCCCAGTCGTGTCTCTTTTCCCTGGACACTTTCTTTTCCCTCTCTCTTCGCTGTCCTGTCTCTTTTCCCTGGACTCTCTCTTTTCCCCCGCTTGCCTCTTTTCCCTGTTTCCCCTCGCCTGTGTCTCTCACCTCTGTTCTCTCGGCTTTCATTTTCCCGCTTTCACTCGCCTTCCTCTATTCCCTCCCTTTCCTCCACTCCCTCTTTTCCCTCTCTCTTCCCTGTCCTGTCTCTTTTCCCTGGGCTCTCTCTTTCCCCCCGCTTGTCTCTTCCCCCTCTTTCCCCTCTCCTGTGTCTGTCACCTCTCTTCACTCGGTGTCTCATTTTCCCGCTTTCACTCGCCCCTCTCTTTTCCCTCTCATTCCTCAACTCTCTCTTTTCACTGTCTCTTCCCAGTCGTGTCTCTTTTCCCTGGACTCTCTCTTTTCCCCCGCTTTTCTCTTTTCCCTGTTTCCCCTCGCCTGTGTCTCTCACCTCTGTTCTCTCGGCGTTCATTTTTCCCGCTTTCACTCGCCTTCCTCTATTCCCTCCCTTTCCACCACTCCCTCTTTTCCCTCTCTCTTCCCTGTCCTGTCTCTTTTCCCTGGACTCTCTCTTTTCCCCCGCTTGTCTCTTCCCCCTCTTTCCCCTCTCCTGTGTCTGTCACCTCTCTTCACTCGGTGTCTCATTTTCCCGCTTTCACTCGCCCCTCTCTTTTCCCTCTCATTCCTCAACTCTCTCTTTTCACTGTCTCTTCCCAGTCGTGTCTCTTTTCCCTGGATAATCTCTTTTCCCCGGCTTGTCTCTTTTCCCTGTTTCCCCTCGCCTGTCTCTCTCACCTCTGTTCTGTCGGCGTTCATTTTTCCCGCTTCCACTCGCCTTCCTCTATTCCCTCCCTTCCCTCCACTCCCTCTTTTCCCTCTCTCTTCCCTGTCCTGTCTCTTTTCCCTGGACTCTCTCTTTTCCCCCGCTTGTCTCTTCCCCCTCTTTCCCCTCTCCTGTGTCTGTCACCTCTCTTCACTCGGTGTCTCATTTTCCCGCTTTCACTCGCCCCTCTCTTTTCCCTCTCATTCCTCAAGTCTCTCTTTTCACTGTCTCTTCCCAGTCGTGTCTCTTTTCCCTGGACACATTCTTTTCCCTCTCTCTTCGCTGTCCTGTCTCTTTTCCCTGGACTCTCTCTTTTCCCCCGCTTGTCTCTTCCCCCTCTTTCCCCTCTCCTGTGTCTGTCACCTCTCTTCACTCGGTGTCTCATTTTCCCGCTTTCACTCGCCCCTCTCTTTTCCCTCTCATTCCTCAACTCTCTCTTTTCACTGTCTCTTCCCAGTCGTGTCTCTTTTCCCTGGACTCTCTCTTTTCCCCCGCTTTTCTCTTTTCCCTGTTTCCCCTTGCCTGTCTCTCTCACCTCTGTTCTCTCGGCGTTCATTTTTCCCGCTTTCACTCGCCTTCCTCTATTCCCTCCCTTTCCTCCACTCCCTCTTTTCCCTCTCTCTTCCCTGTCCTGTCTCTTTTCCCTGAACTCTCTCTTCCCCCCCGCTTGTCTCTTCCCCCTCTTTCCCCTCTCCTGTGTCTGTCACCTCTCTTCACTCGGTGTCTCAATTTCCCACTTTCACTCGCCCCTCTCTTTTCCCTCTCATTCCTCAACTCTCTCTTTTCACTGTCTCTTCCCAGTCGTGTCTCTTTTCCCTGGACTCTCTCTTTTCCCCCGCTTTTCTCTTTTCCCTGTTTCCCCTCGCCTGTGTCTCTCACCTCTGTTCTCTCGGCGTTCATTTTTCCCGCTTTCACTCGCCTTCCTCTATTCCCTCCCTTTCCACCACTCCCTCTTTTCCCTCTCTCTTCCCTGTCCTGTCTCTTTTCCCTGGACTCTCTCTTTTCCCCCGCTTGTCTCTTCCCCCTCTTTCCCCTCTCCTGTGTCTGTCACCTCTCTTCACTCGGTGTCTCATTTTCCCGCTTTCACTCGCCCCTCTCTTTTCCCTCTCATTCCTCAACTCTCTCTTTTCACTGTCTCTTCCCAGTCGTGTCTCTTTTCCCTGGATAATCTCTTTTCCCCGGCTTGTCTCTTTTCCCTGTTTCCCCTCGCCTGTCTCTCTCACCTCTGTTCTGTCGGCGTTCATTTTTCCCGCTTCCACTCGCCTTCCTCTATTCCCTCCCTTCCCTCCACTCCCTCTTTTCCCTCTCTCTTCCCTGTCCTGTCTCTTTTCCCTGGACTCTCTCTTTTCCCCCGCTTGTCTCTTCCCCCTCTTTCCCCTCTCCTGTGTCTGTCACCTCTCTTCACTCGGTGTCTCATTTTCCCGCTTTCACTCGCCCCTCTCTTTTCCCTCTCATTCCTCAAGTCTCTCTTTTCACTGTCTCTTCCCAGTCGTGTCTCTTTTCCCTGGACACATTCTTTTCCCTCTCTCTTCGCTGTCCTGTCTCTTTTCCCTGGACTCTCTCTTTTCCCCCGCTTGTCTCTTCCCCCTCTTTCCCCTCTCCTGTGTCTGTCACCTCTCTTCACTCGGTGTCTCATTTTCCCGCTTTCACTCGCCCCTCTCTTTTCCCTCTCATTCCTCAACTCTCTCTTTTCACTGTCTCTTCCCAGTCGTGTCTCTTTTCCCTGGACTCTCTCTTTTCCCCCGCTTTTCTCTTTTCCCTGTTTCCCCTTGCCTGTCTCTCTCACCTCTGTTCTCTCGGCGTTCATTTTTCCCGCTTTCACTCGCCTTCCTCTATTCCCTCCCTTTCCTCCACTCCCTCTTTTCCCTCTCTCTTCCCTGTCCTGTCTCTTTTCCCTGGACTCTCTCTTTTCCCCCGCTTGTCTATTTTCCCTGTTTCCCCTCGCCTGTCTCTCTCACATCTGTTCTCTCGGCGTTCATTTTTCCCGCTTTCACTCGCCTTCCTCTATTCCCTCCCTTTCCTCCACTCCCTCTTTCCCCTCTCTCTTCCCTGTCCTGTCTCTTTTCCCTGGGCTCTCTCTTTCCCCCCGCTTGTCTCTTCCCCCTCTTTCCCCTCTCCTGTGTCTGTCACCTCTCTTCACTCGGTGTCTCATTTTCCCGCTTTCACTCGCCCCTCTCTTTTCCCTCTCATTCCTCAACTCTCTCTTTTCACTGTCTCTTCCCAGTCGTGTCTCTTTTCCCTGGACACATTCTTTTCCCTCTCTCTTCGCTGTCCTGTCTCTTTTCCCTGGACTCTCTCTTTTCCCCTGCTTGCCTCTTTTCCCTGTTTCCCCTCGCCTGTCTCTCTCACCTCTGTTCTCTCGGCGTTCATTTTTCCCGCTTCCACTCGCCTTCCTCTATTCCCTCCCTTTCCCCCACTCCCTCTTTTCCCCCTCTCTTCCCTGTCCTGTCTCTTTTCCCTGGACTCTCTCTTTTCCCCCGCTTGCCTCTTTTCCCTGTTTCCCCTCGCCTGTCTCTCTCACATGTGTTCTCTCGGCGTTCATTTTTCCCGCTTTCACTCGCCTTCCTCTATTCCCTCCCTTTCCTCCACTACCTCTTTTCCCTCTCTCTTCCCTGTCCTTTCTCTTTTCCCTGGACTCTCTCTTTTCCCCCGCTTGTCTCTTCCCCCTCTTTCCCCTCTCCTGTGTCTGTCACCTCTCTTCACTCGGTGTCTCATTTTCCCGCTTTCACTCGCCCCTCTCTTTTCCCTCTCATTCCTCAACTCTCTCTTTTCACTGTCTCTTCCCAGTCGTGTCTCTTTTCCCTGGACTCTCTCTTTTCCCCCGCTTTTCTCTTTTCCCTGTTTCCCCTCGCCTGTCTCTCTCACCTCTGTTCTCTCGGCGTTCATTTTTCCTGCTTTCACTCGCCTTCCTCTATTCCCTCCCTTTCCTCCACTCCCTCTTTTCCCTCTCTCTTCCCTGTCCTGTCTCTTTTCCCTGGACTCTCTCTTTTCCCCCGCTTGCCTCTTTTCCCTGTTTCCCCTCGCCTGTCTCTCTCACCTCTGTTCTCTCGGCGTTCATTTTTCCCGCTTCCACTCGCCTTCCTCTATTCCCTCCCTTTCCTCCACTCCCTCTTTTCCCTCTCTCTTCCCTGTCCTATCTCTTTTCCCTGGACTCTGTCTTTTCCCCCGCTTGCCTCTTTTCCCTGTTTCCCCTCGCCTGTCTCTCTCACCTCTGTTCTCTCGGCGTTCATTTTTCCCGCTTTCACTCGCCTTCCTCTATTCCCTCCCTTTCCTCCACTCCCTCTTTTCCCTCTCTCTTCCCTGTCCTGTCTCTTTTCCCTGGACTCTCTCTTTTCCCCCGCTTGTCTATTTTCCCTGTTTCCCCTCGCCTGTCTCTCTCACCTCTGTTCTCTCGGCGTTCATTTTTCCCGCTTTCACTCGCCTTCCTCTATTCCCTCCCTTTCCTCCACTCCCTCTTTTCCCTCTCTCTTCCCTGTCCTGTCTCTTTTCCCTGGACTCTCTCTTTTCCCCCGCTTGCCTCTTTTCCCTGTTTCCCCTCGGCTGTCTCTCTCACCTCTGTTCTCTCAGCGTTCATTTTTCCCGCTTTCACTCGCCTTCCTCTATTCCCTCCCTTTCCTCCACTCCCTCTTTTCCCTCTCTCTTCCCTGTCCTTTCTCTTTTCCCTGGACTCTCTCTTTTCCCCCGCTTGTCTCTTCCCCCTCTTTCCCCTCTCCTGTGTCTGTCACCTCTCTTCACTCGGTGTCTCATTTTCCCGCTTTCACTCGCCCCTCTCTTTTCCCTCTCATTCCTCAACTCTCTCTTTTCACTGTCTCTTCCCAGTCGTGTCTCTTTTCCCTGGACTCTCTCTTTTCCCCCGCTTTTCTCTTTTCCCTGTTTCCCCTCGCCTGTCTCTCTCACCTCTGTTCTCTCGGCGTTCATTTTTCCTGCTTTCACTCGCCTTCCTCTATTCCCTCCCTTTCCTCCACTCCCTCTTTTCCCTCTCTCTTCCCTGTCCTGTCTCTTTTCCCTGGACTCTCTGTTTTCCCCCGCTTGTCTATTTTCCCTGTTTCCCCTCGCCTGTCTCTCTCACATCTGTTCTCTCGGCGTTCATTTTTCCCGCTTTCACTCGCCTTCCTCTATTCCCTCCCTTTCCTCCACTCCCTCTTTTCCCTCTCTCTTCCCTGTCCTGTCTCTTTTCCCTGGGCTCTCTCTTTCCCCCCGCTTGTCTCTTCCCCCTCTTTCCCCTCTCCTGTGTCTGTCACCTCTCTTCACTCGGTGTCTCATTTTCCCGCTTTCACTCGCCCCTCTCTTTTCCCTCTCATTCCTCAACTCTCTCTTTTCACTGTCTCTTCCCAGTCGTGTCTCTTTTCCCTGGACACATTCTTTTCCCTCTCTCTTCGCTGTCCTGTCTCTTTTCCCTGGACTCTCTCTTTTCCCCCGCTTGCCTCTTTTCCCTGTTTCCCCTCGCCTGTGTCTCTCACCTCTGTTCTCTCGGCGTTCATTTTTCCCGCTTTCACTCGCCTTCCTCTATTCCCTCCCTTTCCACCACTCCCTCTTTTCCCTCTCTCTTCCCTGTCCTGTCTCTTTTCCCTGGGCTCTCTCTTTCCCCCCGCTTGTCTCTTCCCCCTCTTTCCCCTCTCCTGTGTCTGTCACCTCTCTTCACTCGGTGTCTCATTTTCCCGCTTTCACTCGCCCCTCTCTTTTCCCTCTCATTCCTCAACTCTCTCTTTTCACTGTCTCTTCCCAGTCGTGTCTCTTTTCCCTGGACTCTCTCTTTTCCCCCGCTTTTCTCTTTTCCCTGTTTCCCCTCGCCTGTGTCTCTCACCTCTGTTCTCTCGGCGTTCATTTTTCCCGCTTCCACTCGCCTTCCTCTATTCCCTCCCTTTCCACCACTCCCTCTTTTCCCTCTCTCTTCCCTGTCCTGTCTCTTTTCCCTGGACTCTCTCTTTTCCCCCGCTTGTCTCTTCCCCCTCTTTCCCCTCTCCTGTGTCTGTCACCTCTCTTCACTCGGTGTCTCATTTTCCCGCTTTCACTCGCCCCTCTCTTTTCCCTCTCATTCCTCAACTCTCTCTTTTCACTGTCTCGTCCCAGTCGTGTCTCTTTTCCCTGGATAATCTCTTTTCCCCGGCTTGTCTCTTTTCCCTGTTTCCCCTCGCCTGTGTCTCTCACCTCTGTTCTCTCGGCGTTCATTTTTCCTGCTTTCACTCGCCTTCCTCTATTCCCTCCCTTCCCTCCACTCCCTCTTTTCCCTCTCTCTTCCCTGTCCTGTCTCTTTTCCCTGGACTCTCTCTTTTCCCCCGCTTGTCTCTTCCCCCTCTTTCCCCTCTCCTGTGTCTGTCACCTCTCTTCACTCGGTGTCTCATTTTCCCGCTTTCACTCGCCCCTCTCTTTTCCCTCTCATTCCTCAACTCTCTCTTTTCACTGTCTCGTCCCAGTCGTGTCTCTTTTCCCTGGATAATCTCTTTTCCCCGGCTTGTCTCTTTTCCCTGTTTCCCCTCGCCTGTCTCTCTCACCTCTGTTCTCTCGGCGTTCATTTTTCCTGCTTTCACTCGCCTTCCTCTATTCCCTCCCTTTCCTCCACTCCCTCTTTTCCCTCTCTCTTCCCTGTCCTGTCTCTTTTCCCTGGGCTCTCTCTTTCCCCCCGCTTGTCTCTTCCCCCTCTTTCCCCTCTCCTGTGTCTGTCACCTCTCTTCACTCGGTGTCTCATTTTCCCGCTTTCACTCGCCCCTCTCTTTTCCCTCTCATTCCTCAACTCTCTCTTTTCACTGTCTCTTCCCAGTCGTGTCTCTTTTCCCTGGACACATTCTTTTCCCTCTCTCTTCCCTGTCCTGTCTCTTTTCCCTGGACTCTCTCTTTTCCCCCGCTTGCCTCTTTTCCCTGTTTCCCCTCGCCTGTCTCTCTCACCTCTGTTCTCTCGGCGTTCATTTTTCCCGCTTCCACTCGCCTTCCTCTATTCCCTCCCTTCCCTCCACTCCCTCTTTTCCCTCTCTCTTCCCTGTCCTGTCTCTTTTCCCTGGGCTCTCTCTTTTCCCCCGCTTGTCTCTTCCCCCTCTTTCCCCTGTCCTGTGTCTGTCACCTCTCTTCAGTCGGTGTCTCATTTTCCCGCTTTCACTCGCCCCTCTCTTTTCCCTCTCATTCCTCAACTCTCTCTTTTCACTGTCTCTTCCCAGTCGTGTCTCTTTTCCCTGGATAATCTCTTTTCCCCGGCTTGTCTCTTTTCCCTGTTTCCCCTCGCCTGTCTCTCTCACCTCTGTTCTGTCGGCGTTCATTTTTCCTACTTTCACTCGCCTTCCTCTATTCCCTCCCTTCCCTCCACTCCCTCTTTTCCCTCTCTCTTCCCTGTCCTGTCTCTTTTCCCTGGACTCTCTCTTTTCCCCCGCTTGTCTCTTCCCCCTCTTTCCCCTCTCCTGTGTCTGTCACCTCTCTTCACTCGGTGTCTCATTTTCCCGCTTTCACTCGCCCCTCTCTTTTCCCTCTCATTCCTCAACTCTCTCTTTTCACTGTCTCTTCCCAGTCGTGTCTCTTTTCCCTGGACTCTCTCTTTTCCCCCGCTTGTCTCTTTTCCCTGTTTCCCCTCGCCTGTCTCTCTCACCTCTGTTCTCTCGGCGTTCATTTTTCCCGCTTTCACTCGCCTTCCTCTATTCCCTCCCTTTCCTCCACTCCCTCTTTTCCCTCTCTCTTCCCTGTCCTGTCTCTTTTCCCTGGGCTCTCTCTTTCCCCCCGCTTGTCTCTTCCCCCTCTTTCCCCTCTCCTGTGTCTGTCACCTCTCTTCACTCGGTGTCTCATTTTCCCGCTTTCACTCGCCCCTCTCTTTTCCCTCTCATTCCTCAACTCTCTCTTTTCACTGTCTCTTCCCAGTCGTGTCTCTTTTCCCTGGACACATTCTTTTCCCTCTCTCTGCGCTGTCCTGTCTCTTTTCCCTGGACTCTCTCTTTTCCCCCGCTTTTCTCTTTTCCCTGTTTCCCCTCGCCTGTCTCTCTCACCTCTGTTCTCTCGGCGTTCATTTTTCCCGCTTCCACTCGCCTTCCTCTATTCCCTCCCTTTCCTCCACTCCCTCTTTTCCCTCTCTCTTCCCTGTCCTATCTCTTTTCCCTGGACTCTGTCTTTTCCCCCGCTTGCCTCTTTTCCCTGTTTCCCCTCGCCTGTCTCTCTCACCTCTGTTCTCTCGGCGTTCATTTTTCCCGCTTTCCCTCGCCTTCCTCTATTCCCTCCCTTCCCTCCACTCCCTCTTTTCCCTCTCTCTTCCCTGTCCTGTCTCTTTTCCCTGGGCTCTCTCTTTCCCCCCGCTTGTCTCTTCCCCCTCTTTCCCCTCTCCTGTGTCTGTCACCTCTCTTCACTCGGTGTCTCATTTTCCCGCTTTCACTCGCCCCTCTCTTTTCCCTCTCATTCATCAACTCTCTCTTTTCACTGTCTCTTCCCAGTCGTGTCTCTTTTCCCTGGACTCTCTCTTTCCCCCCGCTTTTCTCTTTTCCCTGTTTCCCCTCGCCTGTGTCTCTCACCTCTGTTCTCTCGGCGTTCATTTTTCCCGCTTTCACTCGCCTTCCTCTATTCCCTCCCTTTCCTCCACTCCCTCTTTTCCCTCTCTCTTCCCTGTCCTGTCTCTTTTCCCTGGGCTCTCTCTTTCCCCCCGCTTGTCTCTTCCCCCTCTCCTGTGTCTGTCACCTCTCTTCACTCGGTGTCTCATTTTCCCGCTTTCACTCGCCCCTCTCTTTTCCCTCTCATTCCTCAACTCTCTCTTTTCACTGTCTCTTCCCAGTCGTGTCTCTTTTCCCTGGACTCTCTCTTTTCCCCCGCTTTTCTCTTTTCCCTGTTTCCCCTCGCCTGTCTCTCTCACCTCTGTTCTGTCGGCGTTCATTTTTCCTGCTTTCACTCGCCTTCCTCTATTCCCTCCCTTTCCTCCACTCCCTCTTTTCCCTCTCTCTTCCCTGTCCTGTCTCTTTTCCCTGGACTCTCTCTTTCCCCCCGCTTGTCTCTTCCCCCTCTTTCCCCTCTCCTGTGTCTGTCACCTCTCTTCACTCGGTGTCTCATTTTCCCGCTTTCACTCGCCCCTCTCTTTTCCCTCTCATTCCTCAACTCTCTCTTTTCACTGTCTCTTCCCAGTCGTGTCTCTTTTCCCTGGACACATTCTTTTCCCTCTCTCTTCCCTGTCCTGTCTCTTTTCCCTGGACTCTCTCTTTTCCCCCGCTTGCCTCTTTTCCCTGTTTCCCCTCGCCTGTCTCTCTCACCTCTGTTCTCTCGGCGTTCATTTTTCCCGCTTCCACTCGCCTTCCTCTATTCCCTCCCTTTCCTCCACTCCCTCTTTTCCCTCTCTCTTCCCTGTCCTGTCTCTTTTCCCTGGGCTCTCTCTTTTCCGCCGCTTGTCTCTTCCCCCTCTTTCCCCTGTCCTGTGTCTGTCACCTCTCTTCAGTCGGTGTCTCATTTTCCCGCTTTCACTCGCCCCTCTCTTTTCCCTCTCATTCCTCAACTCTCTCTTTTCACTGTCTCTTCCCAGTCGTGTCTCTTTTCCCTGGATAATCTCTTTTCCCCGGCTTGTCTCTTTTCCCTGTTTCCCCTCGCCTGTCTCTCTCACCTCTGTTCTGTCGGCGTTCATTTTTCCTGCTTTCACTCGCCTTCCTCTATTCCCTCCCTTCCCTCCACTCCCTCTTTTCCCTCTCTCTTCCCTGTCCTGTCTCTTTTCCCTGGACTCTCTCTTTTCCCCCGCTTGTCTCTTCCCCCTCTTTCCCCTCTCCTGTGTCTGTCACCTCTCTTCACTCGGTGTCTCATTTTCCCGCTTTCACTCGCCCCTCTCTTTTCCCTCTCATTCCTCAACTCTCTCTTTTCACTGTCTCTTCCCAGTCGTGTCTCTTTTCCCTGGACTCTCTCTTTTCCCCCGCTTGTCTCTTTTCCCTGTTTCCCCTCGCCTGTCTCTCTCACCTCTGTTCTCTCGGCGTTCATTTTTCCCGCTTTCACTCGCCTTCCTCTATTCCCTCCCTTTCCTCCACTCCCTCTTTTCCCTCTCTCTTCCCTGTCCTGTCTCTTTTCCCTGGGCTCTCTCTTTCCCCCCGCTTGTCTCTTCCCCCTCTTTCCCCTCTACTGTGTCTGTCACCTCTCTTCACTCGGTGTCTCATTTTCCCGCTTTCACTCGCCCCTCTCTTTTCCCTCTCATTCCTCAACTCTCTCTTTTCACTGTCTCTTCCCAGTCGTGTCTCTTTTCCCTGGACACATTCTTTTCCCTCTCTCTGCGCTGTCCTGTCTCTTTTCCCTGGACTCTCTCTTTTCCCCCGCTTTTCTCTTTTCCCTGTTTCCCCTCGCCTGTCTCTCTCACCTCTGTTCTCTCGGCGTTCATTTTTCCCGCTTCCACTCGCCTTCCTCTATTCCCTCCCTTTCCTCCACTCCCTCTTTTCCCTCTCTCTTCCCTGTCCTATCTCTTTTCCCTGGACTCTGTCTTTTCCCCCGCTTGCCTCTTTTCCCTGTTTCCCCTCGCCTGTCTCTCTCACCTCTGTTCTCTCGGCGTTCATTTTTCCCGCTTTCCCTCGCCTTCCTCTATTCCCTCCCTTCCCTCCACTCCCTCTTTTCCCTCTCTCTTCCCTGTCCTGTCTCTTTTCCCTGGACTCTCTCTTTTCCCCCGCTTGTCTCTTTTCCCTGTTTCCCCTCGCCTGTCTCTCTCACCTCTGTTCTCTCGGCGTTCATTTTTCCCGCTTTCACTCGCCTTCCTCTATTCCCTCCCTTTCCTCCACTCCCTCTTTTCCCTCTCTCTTCCCTGTCCTGTCTCATTTCCGTGGACTCTCTCTTTCCCCCCGCTTGTCTCTTCCCCCTCTTTCCCCTCTACTGTGTCTGTCACCTCTCTTCACTCGGTGTCTCATTTTCCCGCTTTCACTCGCCCCTCTCTTTTCCCTCTCATTCCTCAACTCTCTCTTTTCACTGTCTCTTCCCAGTCGTGTCTCTTTTCCCTGGACACATTCTTTTCCCTCTCTCTGCGCTGTCCTGTCTCTTTTCCCTGGACTCTCTCTTTTCCCCCGCTTTTCTCTTTTCCCTGTTTCCCCTCGCCTGTCTCTCTCACCTCTGTTCTCTCGGCGTTCATTTTTCCCGCTTCCACTCGCCTTCCTCTATTCCCTCCCTTTCCTCCACTCCCTCTTTTCCCTCTCTCTTCCCTGTCCTATCTCTTTTCCCTGGACTCTGTCTTTTCCCCCGCTTGCCTCTTTTCCCTGTTTCCCCTCGCCTGTCTCTCTCACCTCTGTTCTCTCGGCGTTCATTTTTCCCGCTTTCCCTCGCCTTCCTCTATTCCCTCCCTTCCCTCCACTCCCTCTTTTCCCTCTCTCTTCCCTGTCCTGTCTCTTTTCCCTGGACTCTCTCTTTTCCCCCGCTTGCCTCTTTTCCCTGTTTCCCCTCGGCTGTCTCTCTCACCTCTGTTCTCTCAGCGTTCATTTTTCCCGCTTTCACTCGCCTTCCTCTATTCCCTCCCTTTCCTCCACTCCCTCTTTTCCCTCTCTCTTCCCTGTCCTTTCTCTTTTCCCTGGACTCTCTCTTTTCCCCCGCTTGTCTCTTCCCCCTCTTTCCCCTCTCCTGTGTCTGTCACCTCTCTTCACTCGGTGTCTCATTTTCCCGCTTTCACTCGCCCCTCTCTTTTCCCTCTCATTCCTCAACTCTCTCTTTTCACTGTCTCTTCCCAGTCGTGTCTCTTTTCCCTGGACTCTCTCTTTTCCCCCGCTTTTCTCTTTTCCCTGTTTCCCCTCGCCTGTCTCTCTCACCTCTGTTCTCTCGGCGTTCATTTTTCCCGCTTTCACTCGCCTTCCTCTATTCCCTCCCTTTCCTCCACTCCCTCTTTTCCCTCTCTCTTCCCTGTCCTGTCTCTTTTCCCTGGACTCTCTGTTTTCCCCCGCTTGTCTATTTTCCCTGTTTCCCCTCGCCTGTCTCTCTCACATCTGTTCTCTCGGCGTTCATTTTTCCCGCTTTCACTCGCCTTCCTCTATTCCCTCCCTTTCCTCCACTCCCTCTTTTCCCTCTCTCTTCCCTGTCCTGTCTCTTTTCCCTGGGCTCTCTCTTTCCCCCCGCTTGTCTCTTCCCCCTCTTTCCCCTCTCCTGTGTCTGTCACCTCTCTTCACTCGGTGTCTCATTTTCCCGCTTTCACTCGCCCCTCTCTTTTCCCTCTCATTCCTCAACTCTCTCTTTTCACTGTCTCTTCCCAGTCGTGTCTCTTTTCCCTGGACACATTCTTTTCCCTCTCTCTTCGCTGTCCTGTCTCTTTTCCCTGGACTCTCTCTTTTCCCCCGCTTTTCTCTTTTCCCTGTTTCCCCTCGCCTGTCTCTCTCACCTCTGTTCTCTCGGCGTTCATTTTACCCGCTTCCACTCGCCTTCCTCTGTTCCCTCCCTTCCCTCCACTCCCTCTTTTCCCTCTCTCTTCCCTGTCCTGTCTCTTTTCCCTGGACTCTCTCTTTTCCCCCGCTTGCCTCTTTTCCCTGTTTCCCCTCGGCTGTCTCTCTCACCTCTGTTCTCTCAGCGTTCATTTTTCCCGCTTTCACTCGCCTTCCTCTATTCCCTCCCTTTCCTCCACTCCCTCTTTTCCCTCTCTCTTCCCTGTCCTGTCTCTTTTCCCTGGACTCTCTCTTTTCCCCCGCTTGTCTCTTTTCC
This sequence comes from Haliaeetus albicilla, assembly GCF_947461875.1. Classification (NCBI taxonomy): domain Eukaryota; kingdom Metazoa; phylum Chordata; class Aves; order Accipitriformes; family Accipitridae; genus Haliaeetus; species Haliaeetus albicilla. The sequence goes on from NW_027212547.1 coordinate 263,191, forward strand.
CTGTTTCCCCTCGCCTGTCTCTCTCACCTCTGTTCTCTCAGCGTTCATTTTTCCCGCTTTCACTCGCCTTCCTCTATTCCCTCCCTTTCCTCCACTCCCTCTTTTCCCTCTCTCTTCCCTGTCCTTTCTCTTTTCCCTGGACTCTCTCTTTTCCCCCGCTTGTCTCTTCCCCCTCTTTCCCCTCTCCTGTGTCTGTCACCTCTCTTCACTCGGTGTCTCATTTTCCCGCTTTCACTCGCCCCTCTCTTTTCCCTCTCATTCCTCAACTCTCTCTTTTCACTGTCTCTTCCCAGTCGTGTCTCTTTTCCCTGGACTCTCTCTTTTCCCCCGCTTTTCTCTTTTCCCTGTTTCCCCTTGCCTGTCTCTCTCACCTCTGTTCTCTCGGCGTTCATTTTTCCCGCTTTCACTCGCCTTCCTCTATTCCCTCCCTTTCCTCCACTCCCTCTTTTCCCTCTCTCTTCCCTGTCCTGTCTCTTTTCCCTGGACTCTCTCTTTCCCCCCGCTTGTCTCTTCCCCCTCTTTCCCCTCTCCTGTGTCTGTCACCTCTCTTCACTCGGTGTCTCATTTTCCCGCTTTCACTCGCCCCTCTCTTTTCCCTCTCATTCCTCTTCTCTCTCTTTTCACTGTCTCTTCCCTGTCCTGTCTCTTTTCCCTGGACTCTCTCTTTTCCCCCGCTTGTCTCTTTTCCCTGTTTCCCCTCGCCTGTCTCTCTCACCTCTGTTCTCTCGGCGTTCATTTTTCCCGCTTTCACTCGCCTTCCTCTATTCCCTCCGTTTCCTCCACTCCCTCTTTTCCCTCTCTCTTCCCTGTCCTGTCTCTTTTCCCTGAACTCTCTCTTCCCCCCCGCTTGTCTCTTCCCCCTCTTTCCCCTCTCCTGTGTCTGTCACCTCTCTTCACTCGGTGTCTCAATTTCCCACTTTCACTCGCCCCTCTCTTTTCCCTCTCATTCCTCAACTCTCTCTTTTCACTGTCTCTTCCCAGTCGTGTCTCTTTTCCCTGGACACTTTCTTTTCCCTCTCTCTTCGCTGTCCTGTCTCTTTTCCCTGGACTCTCTCTTTTCCCCCGCTTGCCTCTTTTCCCTGTTTCCCCTCGCCTGTGTCTCTCACCTCTGTTCTCTCGGCTTTCATTTTCCCGCTTTCACTCGCCTTCCTCTATTCCCTCCCTTTCCTCCACTCCCTCTTTTCCCTCTCTCTTCCCTGTCCTGTCTCTTTTCCCTGGGCTCTCTCTTTCCCCCCGCTTGTCTCTTCCCCCTCTTTCCCCTCTCCTGTGTCTGTCACCTCTCTTCACTCGGTGTCTCATTTTCCCGCTTTCACTCGCCCCTCTCTTTTCCCTCTCATTCCTCAACTCTCTCTTTTCACTGTCTCTTCCCAGTCGTGTCTCTTTTCCCTGGACTCTCTCTTTTCCCCCGCTTTTCTCTTTTCCCTGTTTCCCCTCGCCTGTGTCTCTCACCTCTGTTCTCTCGGCGTTCATTTTTCCCGCTTTCACTCGCCTTCCTCTATTCCCTCCCTTTCCACCACTCCCTCTTTTCCCTCTCTCTTCCCTGTCCTGTCTCTTTTCCCTGGACTCTCTCTTTTCCCCCGCTTGTCTCTTCCCCCTCTTTCCCCTCTCCTGTGTCTGTCACCTCTCTTCACTCGGTGTCTCATTTTCCCGCTTTCACTCGCCCCTCTCTTTTCCCTCTCATTCCTCAACTCTCTCTTTTCACTGTCTCTTCCCAGTCGTGTCTCTTTTCCCTGGATAATCTCTTTTCCCCGGCTTGTCTCTTTTCCCTGTTTCCCCTCGCCTGTCTCTCTCACCTCTGTTCTGTCGGCGTTCATTTTTCCCGCTTCCACTCGCCTTCCTCTATTCCCTCCCTTCCCTCCACTCCCTCTTTTCCCTCTCTCTTCCCTGTCCTGTCTCTTTTCCCTGGACTCTCTCTTTTCCCCCGCTTGTCTCTTCCCCCTCTTTCCCCTCTCCTGTGTCTGTCACCTCTCTTCACTCGGTGTCTCATTTTCCCGCTTTCACTCGCCCCTCTCTTTTCCCTCTCATTCCTCAAGTCTCTCTTTTCACTGTCTCTTCCCAGTCGTGTCTCTTTTCCCTGGACACATTCTTTTCCCTCTCTCTTCGCTGTCCTGTCTCTTTTCCCTGGACTCTCTCTTTTCCCCCGCTTGTCTCTTCCCCCTCTTTCCCCTCTCCTGTGTCTGTCACCTCTCTTCACTCGGTGTCTCATTTTCCCGCTTTCACTCGCCCCTCTCTTTTCCCTCTCATTCCTCAACTCTCTCTTTTCACTGTCTCTTCCCAGTCGTGTCTCTTTTCCCTGGACTCTCTCTTTTCCCCCGCTTTTCTCTTTTCCCTGTTTCCCCTTGCCTGTCTCTCTCACCTCTGTTCTCTCGGCGTTCATTTTTCCCGCTTTCACTCGCCTTCCTCTATTCCCTCCCTTTCCTCCACTCCCTCTTTTCCCTCTCTCTTCCCTGTCCTGTCTCTTTTCCCTGAACTCTCTCTTCCCCCCCGCTTGTCTCTTCCCCCTCTTTCCCCTCTCCTGTGTCTGTCACCTCTCTTCACTCGGTGTCTCAATTTCCCACTTTCACTCGCCCCTCTCTTTTCCCTCTCATTCCTCAACTCTCTCTTTTCACTGTCTCTTCCCAGTCGTGTCTCTTTTCCCTGGACTCTCTCTTTTCCCCCGCTTTTCTCTTTTCCCTGTTTCCCCTCGCCTGTGTCTCTCACCTCTGTTCTCTCGGCGTTCATTTTTCCCGCTTTCACTCGCCTTCCTCTATTCCCTCCCTTTCCACCACTCCCTCTTTTCCCTCTCTCTTCCCTGTCCTGTCTCTTTTCCCTGGACTCTCTCTTTTCCCCCGCTTGTCTCTTCCCCCTCTTTCCCCTCTCCTGTGTCTGTCACCTCTCTTCACTCGGTGTCTCATTTTCCCGCTTTCACTCGCCCCTCTCTTTTCCCTCTCATTCCTCAACTCTCTCTTTTCACTGTCTCTTCCCAGTCGTGTCTCTTTTCCCTGGATAATCTCTTTTCCCCGGCTTGTCTCTTTTCCCTGTTTCCCCTCGCCTGTCTCTCTCACCTCTGTTCTGTCGGCGTTCATTTTTCCCGCTTCCACTCGCCTTCCTCTATTCCCTCCCTTCCCTCCACTCCCTCTTTTCCCTCTCTCTTCCCTGTCCTGTCTCTTTTCCCTGGACTCTCTCTTTTCCCCCGCTTGTCTCTTCCCCCTCTTTCCCCTCTCCTGTGTCTGTCACCTCTCTTCACTCGGTGTCTCATTTTCCCGCTTTCACTCGCCCCTCTCTTTTCCCTCTCATTCCTCAAGTCTCTCTTTTCACTGTCTCTTCCCAGTCGTGTCTCTTTTCCCTGGACACATTCTTTTCCCTCTCTCTTCGCTGTCCTGTCTCTTTTCCCTGGACTCTCTCTTTTCCCCCGCTTGTCTCTTCCCCCTCTTTCCCCTCTCCTGTGTCTGTCACCTCTCTTCACTCGGTGTCTCATTTTCCCGCTTTCACTCGCCCCTCTCTTTTCCCTCTCATTCCTCAACTCTCTCTTTTCACTGTCTCTTCCCAGTCGTGTCTCTTTTCCCTGGACTCTCTCTTTTCCCCCGCTTTTCTCTTTTCCCTGTTTCCCCTTGCCTGTCTCTCTCACCTCTGTTCTCTCGGCGTTCATTTTTCCCGCTTTCACTCGCCTTCCTCTATTCCCTCCCTTTCCTCCACTCCCTCTTTTCCCTCTCTCTTCCCTGTCCTGTCTCTTTTCCCTGAACTCTCTCTTCCCCCCCGCTTGTCTCTTCCCCCTCTTTCCCCTCTCCTGTGTCTGTCACCTCTCTTCACTCGGTGTCTCAATTTCCCACTTTCACTCGCCCCTCTCTTTTCCCTCTCATTCCTCAACTCTCTCTTTTCACTGTCTCTTCCCAGTCGTGTCTCTTTTCCCTGGACTCTCTCTTTTCCCCCGCTTTTCTCTTTTCCCTGTTTCCCCTCGCCTGTGTCTCTCACCTCTGTTCTCTCGGCGTTCATTTTTCCCGCTTTCACTCGCCTTCCTCTATTCCCTCCCTTTCCACCACTCCCTCTTTTCCCTCTCTCTTCCCTGTCCTGTCTCTTTTCCCTGGACTCTCTCTTTTCCCCCGCTTGTCTCTTCCCCCTCTTTCCCCTCTCCTGTGTCTGTCACCTCTCTTCACTCGGTGTCTCATTTTCCCGCTTTCACTCGCCCCTCTCTTTTCCCTCTCATTCCTCAACTCTCTCTTTTCACTGTCTCTTCCCAGTCGTGTCTCTTTTCCCTGGATAATCTCTTTTCCCCGGCTTGTCTCTTTTCCCTGTTTCCCCTCGCCTGTCTCTCTCACCTCTGTTCTGTCGGCGTTCATTTTTCCCGCTTCCACTCGCCTTCCTCTATTCCCTCCCTTCCCTCCACTCCCTCTTTTCCCTCTCTCTTCCCTGTCCTGTCTCTTTTCCCTGGACTCTCTCTTTTCCCCCGCTTGTCTCTTCCCCCTCTTTCCCCTCTCCTGTGTCTGTCACCTCTCTTCACTCGGTGTCTCATTTTCCCGCTTTCACTCGCCCCTCTCTTTTCCCTCTCATTCCTCAAGTCTCTCTTTTCACTGTCTCTTCCCAGTCGTGTCTCTTTTCCCTGGACACATTCTTTTCCCTCTCTCTTCGCTGTCCTGTCTCTTTTCCCTGGACTCTCTCTTTTCCCCCGCTTGTCTCTTCCCCCTCTTTCCCCTCTCCTGTGTCTGTCACCTCTCTTCACTCGGTGTCTCATTTTCCCGCTTTCACTCGCCCCTCTCTTTTCCCTCTCATTCCTCAACTCTCTCTTTTCACTGTCTCTTCCCAGTCGTGTCTCTTTTCCCTGGACTCTCTCTTTTCCCCCGCTTTTCTCTTTTCCCTGTTTCCCCTTGCCTGTCTCTCTCACCTCTGTTCTCTCGGCGTTCATTTTTCCCGCTTTCACTCGCCTTCCTCTATTCCCTCCCTTTCCTCCACTCCCTCTTTTCCCTCTCTCTTCCCTGTCCTGTCTCTTTTCCCTGGACTCTCTCTTTTCCCCCGCTTGTCTATTTTCCCTGTTTCCCCTCGCCTGTCTCTCTCACATCTGTTCTCTCGGCGTTCATTTTTCCCGCTTTCACTCGCCTTCCTCTATTCCCTCCCTTTCCTCCACTCCCTCTTTCCCCTCTCTCTTCCCTGTCCTGTCTCTTTTCCCTGGGCTCTCTCTTTCCCCCCGCTTGTCTCTTCCCCCTCTTTCCCCTCTCCTGTGTCTGTCACCTCTCTTCACTCGGTGTCTCATTTTCCCGCTTTCACTCGCCCCTCTCTTTTCCCTCTCATTCCTCAACTCTCTCTTTTCACTGTCTCTTCCCAGTCGTGTCTCTTTTCCCTGGACACATTCTTTTCCCTCTCTCTTCGCTGTCCTGTCTCTTTTCCCTGGACTCTCTCTTTTCCCCTGCTTGCCTCTTTTCCCTGTTTCCCCTCGCCTGTCTCTCTCACCTCTGTTCTCTCGGCGTTCATTTTTCCCGCTTCCACTCGCCTTCCTCTATTCCCTCCCTTTCCCCCACTCCCTCTTTTCCCCCTCTCTTCCCTGTCCTGTCTCTTTTCCCTGGACTCTCTCTTTTCCCCCGCTTGCCTCTTTTCCCTGTTTCCCCTCGCCTGTCTCTCTCACATGTGTTCTCTCGGCGTTCATTTTTCCCGCTTTCACTCGCCTTCCTCTATTCCCTCCCTTTCCTCCACTACCTCTTTTCCCTCTCTCTTCCCTGTCCTTTCTCTTTTCCCTGGACTCTCTCTTTTCCCCCGCTTGTCTCTTCCCCCTCTTTCCCCTCTCCTGTGTCTGTCACCTCTCTTCACTCGGTGTCTCATTTTCCCGCTTTCACTCGCCCCTCTCTTTTCCCTCTCATTCCTCAACTCTCTCTTTTCACTGTCTCTTCCCAGTCGTGTCTCTTTTCCCTGGACTCTCTCTTTTCCCCCGCTTTTCTCTTTTCCCTGTTTCCCCTCGCCTGTCTCTCTCACCTCTGTTCTCTCGGCGTTCATTTTTCCTGCTTCCACTCGCCTTCCTCTATTCCCTCCCTTCCCTCCACTCCCTCTTTTCCCTCTCTCTTCCCTGTCCTGTCTCTTTTCCCTGGACTCTCTCTTTTCCCCCGCTTGCCTCTTTTCCCTGTTTCCCCTCGCCTGTCTCTCTCACCTCTGTTCTCTCGGCGTTCATTTTTCCCGCTTCCACTCGCCTTCCTCTATTCCCTCCCTTCCCTCCACTCCCTCTTTTCCCTCTCTCTTCCCTGTCCTATCTCTTTTCCCTGGACTCTGTCTTTTCCCCCGCTTGCCTCTTTTCCCTGTTTCCCCTCGCCTGTCTCTCTCACCTCTGTTCTCTCGGCGTTCATTTTTCCCGCTTCCACTCGCCTTCCTCTATTCCCTCCCTTTCCACCACTCCCTCTTTTCCCTCTCTCTTCCCTGTCCTGTCTCTTTTCCCTGGACTCTCTCTTTTCCCCCGCTTGTCTATTTTCCCTGTTTCCCCTCGCCTGTCTCTCTCACCTCTGTTCTCTCGGCGTTCATTTTTCCCGCTTTCACTCGCCTTCCTCTATTCCCTCCCTTTCCTCCACTCCCTCTTTTCCCTCTGTCTTCCCTGTCCTGTCTCTTTTCCCTGGACTCTCTCTTTTCCCCCGCTTGCCTCTTTTCCCTGTTTCCCCTCGGCTGTCTCTCTCACCTCTGTTCTCTCAGCGTTCATTTTTCCCGCTTTCACTCGCCTTCCTCTATTCCCTCCCTTTCCTCCACTCCCTCTTTTCCCTCTCTCTTCCCTGTCCTTTCTCTTTTCCCTGGACTCTCTCTTTTCCCCCGCTTGTCTCTTCCCCCTCTTTCCCCTCTCCTGTGTCTGTCACCTCTCTTCACTCGGTGTCTCATTTTCCCGCTTTCACTCGCCCCTCTCTTTTCCCTCTCATTCCTCAACTCTCTCTTTTCACTGTCTCTTCCCAGTCGTGTCTCTTTTCCCTGGACTCTCTCTTTTCCCCCGCTTTTCTCTTTTCCCTGTTTCCCCTCGCCTGTCTCTCTCACCTCTGTTCTCTCGGCGTTCATTTTTCCTGCTTTCACTCGCCTTCCTCTATTCCCTCCCTTTCCTCCACTCCCTCTTTTCCCTCTCTCTTCCCTGTCCTGTCTCTTTTCCCTGGACTCTCTGTTTTCCCCCGCTTGTCTATTTTCCCTGTTTCCCCTCGCCTGTCTCTCTCACATCTGTTCTCTCGGCGTTCATTTTTCCCGCTTTCACTCGCCTTCCTCTATTCCCTCCCTTTCCTCCACTCCCTCTTTTCCCTCTCTCTTCCCTGTCCTGTCTCTTTTCCCTGGGCTCTCTCTTTCCCCCCGCTTGTCTCTTCCCCCTCTTTCCCCTCTCCTGTGTCTGTCACCTCTCTTCACTCGGTGTCTCATTTTCCCGCTTTCACTCGCCCCTCTCTTTTCCCTCTCATTCCTCAACTCTCTCTTTTCACTGTCTCTTCCCAGTCGTGTCTCTTTTCCCTGGACACATTCTTTTCCCTCTCTCTTCGCTGTCCTGTCTCTTTTCCCTGGACTCTCTCTTTTCCCCCGCTTGCCTCTTTTCCCTGTTTCCCCTCGCCTGTGTCTCTCACCTCTGTTCTCTCGGCGTTCATTTTTCCCGCTTTCACTCGCCTTCCTCTATTCCCTCCCTTTCCACCACTCCCTCTTTTCCCTCTCTCTTCCCTGTCCTGTCTCTTTTCCCTGGGCTCTCTCTTTCCCCCCGCTTGTCTCTTCCCCCTCTTTCCCCTCTCCTGTGTCTGTCACCTCTCTTCACTCGGTGTCTCATTTTCCCGCTTTCACTCGCCCCTCTCTTTTCCCTCTCATTCCTCAACTCTCTCTTTTCACTGTCTCTTCCCAGTCGTGTCTCTTTTCCCTGGACTCTCTCTTTTCCCCCGCTTTTCTCTTTTCCCTGTTTCCCCTCGCCTGTGTCTCTCACCTCTGTTCTCTCGGCGTTCATTTTTCCCGCTTCCACTCGCCTTCCTCTATTCCCTCCCTTTCCACCACTCCCTCTTTTCCCTCTCTCTTCCCTGTCCTGTCTCTTTTCCCTGGACTCTCTCTTTTCCCCCGCTTGTCTCTTCCCCCTCTTTCCCCTCTCCTGTGTCTGTCACCTCTCTTCACTCGGTGTCTCATTTTCCCGCTTTCACTCGCCCCTCTCTTTTCCCTCTCATTCCTCAACTCTCTCTTTTCACTGTCTCGTCCCAGTCGTGTCTCTTTTCCCTGGATAATCTCTTTTCCCCGGCTTGTCTCTTTTCCCTGTTTCCCCTCGCCTGTGTCTCTCACCTCTGTTCTCTCGGCGTTCATTTTTCCTGCTTTCACTCGCCTTCCTCTATTCCCTCCCTTCCCTCCACTCCCTCTTTTCCCTCTCTCTTCCCTGTCCTGTCTCTTTTCCCTGGACTCTCTCTTTTCCCCCGCTTGTCTCTTCCCCCTCTTTCCCCTCTCCTGTGTCTGTCACCTCTCTTCACTCGGTGTCTCATTTTCCCGCTTTCACTCGCCCCTCTCTTTTCCCTCTCATTCCTCAACTCTCTCTTTTCACTGTCTCGTCCCAGTCGTGTCTCTTTTCCCTGGATAATCTCTTTTCCCCGGCTTGTCTCTTTTCCCTGTTTCCCCTCGCCTGTCTCTCTCACCTCTGTTCTCTCGGCGTTCATTTTTCCTGCTTTCACTCGCCTTCCTCTATTCCCTCCCTTCCCTCCACTCCCTCTTTTCCCTCTCTCTTCCCTGTCCTGTCTCTTTTCCCTGGACTCTCTCTTTTCCCCCGCTTGTCTCTTCCCCCTCTTTCCCCTCTCCTGTGTCTGTCACCTCTCTTCACTCGGTGTCTCATTTTCCCGCTTTCACTCGCCCCTCTCTTTTCCCTCTCATTCCTCAACTCTCTCTTTTCACTGTCTCTTCCCAGTCGTGTCTCTTTTCCCTGGACTCTCTCTTTTCCCCCGCTTTTCTCTTTTCCCTGTTTCCCCTCGCCTGTGTCTCTCACCTCTGTTCTCTCGGCGTTCATTTTTCCTGCTTTCACTCGCCTTCCTCTATTCCCTCCCTTCCCTCCACTCCCTCTTTTCCCTCTCTCTTCCCTGTCCTGTCTCTTTTCCCTGGACTCTCTCTTTTCCCCCGCTTGTCTCTTCCCCCTCTTTCCCCTCTCCTGTGTCTGTCACCTCTCTTCACTCGGTGTCTCATTTTCCCGCTTTCACTCGCCCCTCTCTTTTCCCTCTCATTCCTCAACTCTCTCATTTCACTGTCTCTTCCCAGTCGTGTCTCTTTTCCCTGGACACATTCTTTTCCCTCTCTCTTCGCTGTCCTGTCTCTTTTCCCTGGACTCTCTCTTTTCCCCCGCTTGTCTCTTTTCCCTGTTTCCCCTCGCCTGTGTCTCTCACCTCTGTTCTCTCGGCGTTCATTTTTCCCGCTTTCACTCGCCTTCCTCTATTCCCTCCCTTTCCTCCACTCCCTCTTTCCCCTCTCTCTTCCCTGTCCTGTCTCTTTTCCCTGGGCTCTCTCTTTCCCCCCGCTTGTCTCTTCCCCCTCTTTCCCCTCTCCTGTGTCTGTCACCTCTCTTCACTCGGTGTCTCATTTTCCCGCTTTCACTCGCCCCTCTCTTTTCCCTCTCATTCCTCAACTCTCTCATTTCACTGTCTCTTCCCAGTCGTGTCTCTTTTCCCTGGACACATTCTTTTCCCTCTCTCTTCGCTGTCCTGTCTCTTTTCCCTGGACTCTCTCTTTTCCCCCGCTTGCCTCTTTTCCCTGTTTCCCCTCGCCTGTCTCTCTCACCTCTGTTCTCTCGGCGTTCATTTTTCCCGCTTTCACTCGCCTTCCTCTATTCCCTCCCTTCCCTCCACTCCCTCTTTTCCCTCTCTCTTCCCTGTCCTGTCTCTTTTCCCTGGACTCTCTCTTTCCCCCCGCTTGTCTCTTTTCCCTGTTTCCCCTCGCCTGTCTCTCTCACCTCTGTTCTCTCGGCGTTCATTTTTCCCGCTTCCACTCGCCTTCCTCTATTCCCTCCCTTTCCCCCACTCCCTCTTTTCCCCCTCTCTTCCCTGTCCTGTCTCTTTTCCCTGGACTCTCTCTTTTCCCCCGCTTGCCTCTTTTCCCTGTTTCCCCTCGCCTGTCTCTCTCACATCTGTTCTCTCGGCGTTCATTTTTCCCGCTTTCACTCGCCTTCCTCTATTCCCTCCCTTTCCTCCACTCCCTCTTTTCCCTCTCTCTTCCCTGTCCTTTCTCTTTTCCCTGGACTCTCTCTTTTCCCCCGCTTGTCTCTTCCCCCTCTTTCCCCTCTCCTGTGTCTGTCACCTCTCTTCACTCGGTGTCTCATTTTCCCGCTTTCACTCGCCCCTCTCTTTTCCCTCTCATTCCTCAACTCTCTCTTTTCACTGTCTCTTCCCAGTCGTGTCTCTTTTCCCTGGACTCTCTCTTTTCCCCCGCTTTTCTCTTTTCCCTGTTTCCCCTCGCCTGTCTCTCTCACCTCTGTTCTCTCGGCGTTCATTTTTCCTGCTTTCACTCGCCTTCCTCTATTCCCTCCCTTTCCTCCACTCCCTCTTTTCCCTCTCTCTTCCCTGTCCTGTCTCTTTTCCCTGGACTCTCTCTTTTCCCCCGCTTGCCTCTTTTCCCTGTTTCCCCTCGCCTGTCTCTCTCACCTCTGTTCTCTCGGCGTTCATTTTTCCCGCTTCCACTCGCCTTCCTCTATTCCCTCCCTTTCCTCCACTCCCTCTTTTCCCTCTCTCTTCCCTGTCCTATCTCTTTTCCCTGGACTCTGTCTTTTCCCCCGCTTGCCTCTTTTCCCTGTTTCCCCTCGCCTGTCTCTCTCACCTCTGTTCTCTCGGCGTTCATTTTTCCCGCTTTCACTCGCCTTCCTCTATTCCCTCCCTTCCCTCCACTCCCTCTTTTCCCTCTCTCTTCCCTGTCCTGTCTCTTTTCCCTGGACGCTCTCTTTTCCCCCGCTTGTCTCTTTTCCCTGTTTCCCCTCGCCTGTCTCTCTCACCTCTGTTCTCTCAGCGTTCATTTTTCCCGCTTTCACTCGCCTTCCTCTATTCCCTCCCTTTCCTCCACTCCCTCTTTTCCCTCTCTCTCCCCTGTCCTTTCTCTTTTCCCTGGACTCTCTCTTTTCCCCCGCTTGTCTCTTCCCCCTCTTTCCCCTCTCCTGTGTCTGTCACCTCTCTTCACTCGGTGTCTCATTTTCCCGCTTTCACTCGCCCCTCTCTTTTCCCTCTCATTCCTCAACTCTCTCGTTTCACTGTCTCTTCCCAGTCGTGTCTCTTTTCCCTGGACTCTCTCTTTTCCCCCGCTTGTCTCTTTTCCCTGTTTCCCCTCGCCTGTCTCTCTCACCTCTGTTCTCTCCGCGTTCATTTTTCCCGCTTTCACTCGCCTTCCTCTATTCCCTCCCTTTCCACCACTCCCTCTTTTCCCTCTCTCTTCCCTGTCCTGTCTCTTTTCCCTGGACTCTCTCTTTTCCCCCGCTTGTCTCTTCCCCCTCTTTCCCCTCTCCTGTGTCTGTCACCTCTCTTCACTCGGTGTCTCATTTTCCCGCTTTCACTCGCCCCTCTCTTTTCCCTCTCATTCCTCAACTCTCTCTTTTCACTGTCTCTTCCCAGTCGTGTCTCTTTTCCCTGGACTCTCTCTTTTCCCCCGCTTTTCTCTTTTCCCTGTTTCCCCTCGCCTGTGTCTCTCACCTCTGTTCTCTCGGCGTTCATTTTTCCCGCTTTCACTCGCCTTCCTCTATTCCCTCCCTTTCCACCACTCCCTCTTTTCCCTCTCTCTTCCCTGTCCTGTCTCTTTTCCCTGGACTCTCTCTTTTCCCCCGCTTGTCTCTTCCCCCTCTTTCCCCTCTCCTGTGTCTGTCACCTCTCTTCACTCGGTGTCTCATTTTCCCGCTTTCACTCGCCCCTCTCTTTTCCCTCTCATTCCTCAACTCTCTCTTTTCACTGTCACGTCCCAGTCGTGTCTCTTTTCCCTGGATAATCTCTTTTCCCCGGCTTGTCTCTTTTCCCTGTTTCCCCTCGCCTGTGTCTCTCACCTCTGTTCTCTCGGCGTTCATTTTTCCTGCTTTCACTCGCATTCCTCTATTCCCTCCCTTCCCTCCACTCCCTCTTTTCCCTCTCTCTTCCCTGTCCTGTCTCTTTTCCCTGGACTCTCTCTTTTCCCCCGCTTGTCTCTTCCCCCTCTTTCCCCTCTCCTGTGTCTGTCACCTCTCTTCACTCGGTGTCTCATTTTCCCGCTTTCACTCGCCCCTCTCTTTTCCCTCTCATTCCTCAACTCTCTCTTTTCACTGTCTCTTCCCAGTCGTGTCTCTTTTCCCTGGATAATCTCTTTTCCCCGGCTTGTCTCTTTTCCCTGTTTCCCCTCGCCTGTCTCTCTCACCTCTGTTCTGTCGGCGTTCATTTTTCCTGCTTTCACTCGCCTTCCTCTATTCCCTCCCTTCCCTCCACTCCCTCTTTTCCCTCTCTCTTCCCTGTCCTGTCTCTTTTCCCTGGACTCTCTCTTTTCCCCCGCTTGTCTCTTCCCCCTCTTTCCCCTCTCCTGTGTCTGTCACCTCTCTTCACTCGGTGTCTCATTTTCCCGCTTTCACTCGCCCCTCTCTTTTCCCTCTCATTCCTCAACTCTCTCTTTTCACTGTCTCTTCCCAGTCGTGTCTCTTTTCCCTGGACTCTCTCTTTTCCCCCGCTTTTCTCTTTTCCCTGTTTCCCCTCGCCTGTGTCTCTCACCTCTGTTCTCTCGGCGTTCATTTTTCCCGCTTTCACTCGCCTTCCTCTATTCCCTCCCTTTCCACCACTCCCTCTTTCCCCTCTCTCTTCCCTGTCCTGTCTCTTTTCCCTGGGCTCTCTCTTTCCCCCCGCTTGTCTCTTCCCCCTCTTTCCCCTCTCCTGTGTCTGTCACCTCTCTTCACTCGGTGTCTCATTTTCCCGCTTTCACTCGCCCCTCTCTTTTCCCTCTCATTCCTCAACTCTCTCATTTCACTGTCTCTTCCCAGTCGTGTCTCTTTTCCCTGGACACATTCTTTTCCCTCTCTCTTCGCTGTCCTGTCTCTTTTCCCTGGACTCTCTCTTTTCCCCCGCTTGTCTCTTTTCCCTGTTTCCCCTCGCCTGTGTCTCTCACCTCTGTTCTCTCGGCGTTCATTTTTCCCGCTTTCACTCGCCTTCCTCTATTCCCTCCCTTTCCTCCACTCCCTCTTTCCCCTCTCTCTTCCCTGTCCTGTCTCTTTTCCCTGGGCTCTCTCTTTCCCCCCGCTTGTCTCTTCCCCCTCTTTCCCCTCTCCTGTGTCTGTCACCTCTCTTCACTCGGTGTCTCATTTTCCCGCTTTCACTCGCCCCTCTCTTTTCCCTCTCATTCCTCAACTCTCTCATTTCACTGTCTCTTCCCAGTCGTGTCTCTTTTCCCTGGACACATTCTTTTCCCTCTCTCTTCGCTGTCCTGTCTCTTTTCCCTGGACTCTCTCTTTTCCCCCGCTTGCCTCTTTTCCCTGTTTCCCCTCGCCTGTCTCTCTCACCTCTGTTCTCTCGGCGTTCATTTTTCCCGCTTCCACTCGCCTTCCTCTATTCCCTCCCTTCCCTCCACTCCCTCTTTTCCCTCTCTCTTCCCTGTCCTGTCTCTTTTCCCTGGACTCTCTCTTTCCCCCCGCTTGTCTCTTTTCCCTGTTTCCCCTCGCCTGTCTCTCTCACCTCTGTTCTCTCGGCGTTCATTTTTCCCGCTTCCACTCGCCTTCCTCTATTCCCTCCCTTTCCCCCACTCCCTCTTTTCCCCCTCTCTTCCCTGTCCTGTCTCTTTTCCCTGGACTCTCTCTTTTCCCCCGCTTGCCTCTTTTCCCTGTTTCCCCTCGCCTGTCTCTCTCACATCTGTTCTCTCGGCGTTCATTTTTCCCGCTTTCACTCGCCTTCCTCTATTCCCTCCCTTTCCTCCACTCCCTCTTTTCCCTCTCTCTTCCCTGTCCTTTCTCTTTTCCCTGGACTCTCTCTTTTCCCCCGCTTGTCTCTTCCCCCTCTTTCCCCTCTCCTGTGTCTGTCACCTCTCTTCACTCGGTGTCTCATTTTCCCGCTTTCACTCGCCCCTCTCTTTTCCCTCTCATTCCTCAACTCTCTCTTTTCACTGTCTCTTCCCAGTCGTGTCTCTTTTCCCTGGACTCTCTCTTTTCCCCCGCTTTTCTCTTTTCCCTGTTTCCCCTCGCCTGTCTCTCTCACCTCTGTTCTCTCGGCGTTCATTTTTCCTGCTTTCACTCGCCTTCCTCTATTCCCTCCCTTTCCTCCACTCCCTCTTTTCCCTCTCTCTTCCCTGTCCTGTCTCTTTTCCCTGGACTCTCTCTTTTCCCCCGCTTGCCTCTTTTCCCTGTTTCCCCTCGCCTGTCTCTCTCACCTCTGTTCTCTCGGCGTTCATTTTTCCCGCTTCCACTCGCCTTCCTCTATTCCCTCCCTTTCCTCCACTCCCTCTTTTCCCTCTCTCTTCCCTGTCCTATCTCTTTTCCCTGGACTCTGTCTTTTCCCCCGCTTGCCTCTTTTCCCTGTTTCCCCTCGCCTGTCTCTCTCACCTCTGTTCTCTCGGCGTTCATTTTTCCCGCTTTCACTCGCCTTCCTCTATTCCCTCCCTTCCCTCCACTCCCTCTTTTCCCTCTCTCTTCCCTGTCCTGTCTCTTTTCCCTGGACGCTCTCTTTTCCCCCGCTTGTCTCTTTTCCCTGTTTCCCCTCGCCTGTCTCTCTCACCTCTGTTCTCTCAGCGTTCATTTTTCCCGCTTTCACTCGCCTTCCTCTATTCCCTCCCTTTCCTCCACTCCCTCTTTTCCCTCTCTCTCCCCTGTCCTTTCTCTTTTCCCTGGACTCTCTCTTTTCCCCCGCTTGTCTCTTCCCCCTCTTTCCCCTCTCCTGTGTCTGTCACCTCTCTTCACTCGGTGTCTCATTTTCCCGCTTTCACTCGCCCCTCTCTTTTCCCTCTCATTACTCAACTCTCTCTTTTCACTGTCTCTTCCCAGTCGTGTCTCTTTTCCCTGGACTCTCTCTTTTCCCCCGCTTTTCTCTTTTCCCTGTTTCCCCTTGCCTGTCTCTCTCACCTCTGTTCTCTCGGCGTTCATTTTTCCCGCTTTCACTCGCCTTCCTCTATTCCCTCCCTTTCCTCCACTCCCTCTTTTCCCTCTCTCTTCCCTGTCCTGTCTCTTTTCCCTGGACTCTCTCTTTCCCCCCGCTTGTCTCTTCCCCCTCTTTCCCCTCTCCTGTGTCTGTCACCTCTCTTCACTCGGTGTCTCATTTTCCCGCTTTCACTCGCCCCTCTCTTTTCCCTCTCATTCCTCAACTCTCTCTTTTCACTGTCTCTTCCCAGTCGTGTCTCTTTTCCCTGGACTCTCTCTTTTCCCCCGCTTTTCTCTTTTCCCTGTTTCCCCTCGCCTGTGTCTCTCACCTCTGTTCTCTCGGCGTTCATTTTTCCCGCTTTCACTCGCCTTCCTCTATTCCCTCCCTTTCCACCACTCCCTCTTTCCCCTCTCTCTTCCCTGTCCTGTCTCTTTTCCCTGGGCTCTCTCTTTTCCCCCGCTTGTCTCTTCCCCCTCTTTCCCCTCTCCTGTGTCTGTCACCTCTCTTCACTCGGTGTCTCATTTTCCCGCTTTCACTCGCCCCTCTCTTTTCCCTCTCATTCCTCAACTCTCTCATTTCACTGTCTCTTCCCAGTCGTGTCTCTTTTCCCTGGACACATTCTTTTCCCTCTCTCTTCGCTGTCCTGTCTCTTTTCCCTGGACTCTCTCTTTTCCCCCGCTTGTCTCTTTTCCCTGTTTCCCCTCGCCTGTGTCTCTCACCTCTGTTCTCTCGGCGTTCATTTTTCCTGCTTTCACTCGCCTTCCTCTATTCCCTCCCTTCCCTCCACTCCCTCTTTTCCCTCTCTCTTCCCTGTCCTGTCTCTTTTCCCTGGACTCTCTCTTTTCCCCCGCTTGTCTCTTCCCCCTCTTTCCCCTCTCCTGTGTCTGTCACCTCTCTTCACTCGGTGTCTCATTTTCCCGCTTTCACTCGCCCCTCTCTTTTCCCTCTCATTCCTCAACTCTCTCTTTTCACTGTCTCTTCCCAGTCGTGTCTCTTTTCCCTGGACTCTCTCTTTTCCCCCGCTTTTCTCTTTTCCCTGTTTCCCCTCGCCTGTGTCTCTCACCTCTGTTCTCTCGGCGTTCATTTTTCCCGCTTTCACTCGCCTTCCTCTATTCCCTCCCTTCCCTCCACTCCCTCTTTTCCCTCTCTCTTCCCTGTCCTGTCTCTTTTCCCTGGACTCTCTCTTTTCCCCCGCTTGTCTCTTCCCCCTCTTTCCCCTCTCCTGTGTCTGTCACCTCTCTTCACTCGGTGTCTCATTTTCCCGCTTTCACTCGCCCCTCTCTTTTCCCTCTCATTCCTCAACTCTCTCGTTTCACTGTCTCTTCCCAGTCGTGTCTCTTTTCCCTGGACTCTCTCTTTTCCCCCGCTTGTCTCTTTTCCCTGTTTCCCCTCGCCTGTCTCTCTCACCTCTGTTCTCTCCGCGTTCATTTTTCCCGCTTTCACTCGCCTTCCTCTATTCCCTCCCTTTCCACCACTCCCTCTTTTCCCTCTCTCTTCCCTGTCCTGTCTCTTTTCCCTGGACTCTCTCTTTTCCCCCGCTTGTCTCTTCCCCCTCTTTCCCCTCTCCTGTGTCTGTCACCTCTCTTCACTCGGTGTCTCATTTTCCCGCTTTCACTCGCCCCTCTCTTTTCCCTCTCATTCCTCAACTCTCTCTTTTCACTGTCTCTTCCCAGTCGTGTCTCTTTTCCCTGGACTCTCTCTTTTCCCCCGCTTTTCTCTTTTCCCTGTTTCCCCTCGCCTGTCTCTCTCACCTCTGTTCTCTCGGCGTTCATTTTTCCCGCTTTCACTCGCCTTCCTCTATTCCCTCCCTTTCCACCACTCCCTCTTTTCCCTCTCTCTTCCCTGTCCTGTCTCTTTTCCCTGGACTCTCTCTTTTCCCCCGCTTGTCTCTTCCCCCTCTTTCCCCTCTCCTGTGTCTGTCACCTCTCTTCACTCGGTGTCTCATTTTCCCGCTTTCACTCGCCCCTCTCTTTTCCCTCTCATTCCTCAACTCTCTCTTTTCACTGTCACGTCCCAGTCGTGTCTCTTTTCCCTGGATAATCTCTTTTCCCCGGCTTGTCTCTTTTCCCTGTTTCCCCTCGCCTGTGTCTCTCACCTCTGTTCTCTCGGCGTTCATTTTTCCTGCTTTCACTCGCCTTCCTCTATTCCCTCCCTTCCCTCCACTCCCTCTTTTCCCTCTCTCTTCCCTGTCCTGTCTCTTTTCCCTGGACTCTCTCTTTTCCCCCGCTTGTCTCTTCCCCCTCTTTCCCTTCTCCTGTGTCTGTCACCTCTCTTCACTCGGTGTCTCATTTTCCCGCTTTCACTCGCCCCTCTCTTTTCCCTCTCATTCCTCAACTCTCTCTTTTCACTGTCTCTTCCCAGTCGTGTCTCTTTTCCCTGGATAATCTCTTTTCCCCGGCTTGTCTCTTTTCCCTGTTTCCCCTCGCCTGTCTCTCTCACCTCTGTTCTGTCGGCGTTCATTTTTCCTGCTTTCACTCGCCTTCCTCTATTCCCTCCCTTCCCTCCACTCCCTCTTTTCCCTCTCTCTTCCCTGTCCTGTCTCTTTTCCCTGGACTCTCTCTTTTCCCCCGCTTGTCTCTTCCCCCTCTTTCCCCTCTCCTGTGTCTGTCACCTCTCTTCACTCGGTGTCTCATTTTCCCGCTTTCACTCGCCCCTCTCTTTTCCCTCTCATTCCTCAACTCTCTCTTTTCACTGTCTCTTCCCAGTCGTGTCTCTTTTCCCTGGACTCTCTCTTTTCCCCCGCTTTTCTCTTTTCCCTGTTTCCCCTCGCCTGTGTCTCTCACCTCTGTTCTCTCGGCGTTCATTTTTCCCGCTTTCACTCGCCTTCCTCTATTCCCTCCCTTTCCACCACTCCCTCTTTTCCCCTCTCTCTTCCCTGTCCTGTCTCTTTTCCCTGGGCTCTCTCTTTCCCCCCGCTTGTCTCTTCCCCCTCTTTCCCCTCTCCTGTGTCTGTCACCTCTCTTCACTCGGTGTCTCATTTTCCCGCTTTCACTCGCCCCTCTCTTTTCCCTCTCATTCCTCAACTCTCTCATTTCACTGTCTCTTCCCAGTCGTGTCTCTTTTCCCTGGACACATTCTTTTCCCTCTCTCTTCGCTGTCCTGTCTCTTTTCCCTGGACTCTCTCTTTTCCCCCGCTTGTCTCTTTTCCCTGTTTCCCCTCGCCTGTGTCTCTCACCTCTGTTCTCTCGGCGTTCATTTTTCCCGCTTTCACTCGCCTTCCTCTATTCCCTCCCTTTCCTCCACTCCCTCTTTCCCCTCTCTCTTCCCTGTCCTGTCTCTTTTCCCTGGGCTCTCTCTTTCCCCCCGCTTGTCTCTTCCCCCTCTTTCCCCTCTCCTGTGTCTGTCACCTCTCTTCACTCGGTGTCTCATTTTCCCGCTTTCACTCGCCCCTCTCTTTTCCCTCTCATTCCTCAACTCTCTCATTTCACTGTCTCTTCCCAGTCGTGTCTCTTTTCCCTGGACACATTCTTTTCCCTCTCTCTTCGCTGTCCTGTCTCTTTTCCCTGGACTCTCTCTTTTCCCCCGCTTGCCTCTTTTCCCTGTTTCCCCTCGCCTGTCTCTCTCACCTCTGTTCTCTCGGCGTTCATTTTTCCCGCTTTCACTCGCCTTCCTCTATTCCCTCCCTTCCCTCCACTCCCTCTTTTCCCTCTCTCTTCCCTGTCCTGTCTCTTTTCCCTGGACTCTCTCTTTCCCCCCGCTTGTCTCTTTTCCCTGTTTCCCCTCGCCTGTCTCTCTCACCTCTGTTCTCTCGGCGTTCATTTTTCCCGCTTCCACTCGCCTTCCTCTATTCCCTCCCTTTCCCCCACTCCCTCTTTTCCCCCTCTCTTCCCTGTCCTGTCTCTTTTCCCTGGACTCTCTCTTTTCCCCCGCTTGCCTCTTTTCCCTGTTTCCCCTCGCCTGTCTCTCTCACATCTGTTCTCTCGGCGTTCATTTTTCCCGCTTTCACTCGCCTTCCTCTATTCCCTCCCTTTCCTCCACTCCCTCTTTTCCCTCTCTCTTCCCTGTCCTTTCTCTTTTCCCTGGACTCTCTCTTTTCCCCCGCTTGTCTCTTCCCCCTCTTTCCCCTCTCCTGTGTCTGTCACCTCTCTTCACTCGGTGTCTCATTTTCCCGCTTTCACTCGCCCCTCTCTTTTCCCTCTCATTCCTCAACTCTCTCTTTTCACTGTCTCTTCCCAGTCGTGTCTCTTTTCCCTGGACTCTCTCTTTTCCCCCGCTTTTCTCTTTTCCCTGTTTCCCCTCGCCTGTCTCTCTCACCTCTGTTCTGTCGGCGTTCATTTTTCCTGCTTTCACTCGCCTTCCTCTATTCCCTCCCTTTCCTCCACTCCCTCTTTTCCCTCTCTCTTCCCTGTCCTGTCTCTTTTCCCTGGGCTCTCTCTTTCCCCCCGCTTGCCTCTTTTCCCTGTTTCCCCTCGCCTGTCTCTCTCACCTCTGTTCTCTCGGCGTTCATTTTTCCCGCTTCCACTCGCCTTCCTCTATTCCCTCCCTTTCCTCCACTCCCTCTTTTCCCTCTCTCTTCCCTGTCCTATCTCTTTTCCCTGGACTCTCTCTTTTCCCCCGCTTGCCTCTTTTCCCTGTTTCCCCTCGCCTGTCTCTCTCACCTCTGTTCTCTCGGCGTTCATTTTTCCCGCTTTCACTCGCCTTCCTCTATTCCCTCCCTTCCCTCCACTCCCTCTTTTCCCTCTCTCTTCCCTGTCCTGTCTCTTTTCCCTGGACGCTCTCTTTTCCCCCGCTTGTCTCTTTTCCCTGTTTCCCCTCGCCTGTCTCTCTCACCTCTGTTCTCTCAGCGTTCATTTTTCCCGCTTTCACTCGCCTTCCTCTATTCCCTCCCTTTCCTCCACTCCCTCTTTTCCCTCTCTCTCCCCTGTCCTTTCTCTTTTCCCTGGACTCTCTCTTTTCCCCCGCTTGTCTCTTCCCCCTCTTTCCCCTCTCCTGTGTCTGTCACCTCTCTTCACTCGGTGTCTCAATTTCCCACTTTCACTCGCCCCTCTCTTTTCCCTCTCATTCATCAACTCTCTCTTTTCACTGTCTCTTCCCAGTCGTGTCTCTTTTCCCTGGACACATTCTTTTCCCTCTCTCTTCGCTGTCCTGTCTCTTTTCCCTGGACTCTCTCTTTTCCCCCGCTTGCCTCTTTTCCCTGTTTCCCCTCGCCTGTCTCTCTCACCTCTGTTCTCTCGGCGTTCATTTTTCCCGCTTCCACTCGCCTTCCTCTATTCCCTCCCTTTCCTCCACTCCCTCTTTTCCCTCTCTCTTCCCTGTCCTGTCTCTTTTCCCTGGACTCTCTCTTTTCCCCCGCTTGCCTCTTTTCCCTGTTTCCCCTCGCCTGTCTCTCTCACCTCTGTTGTCTCGGCGTTCATTTTTCCCGCTTTCACTTGCCTTCCTCTATTCCCTCCCTTTCCTCCACTCCCTCTTTTCCCTCTCTCTTCCCTGTCCTGTCTCTTTTCCCTGGACTCTCTCTTTCCCCCCGCTTGTCTCTTTTCCCTGTTTCCCCTCGCCTGTCTCTCTCACCTCTGTTCTCTCGGCGTTCATTTTTCCCGCTTCCACTCGCCTTCCTCTATTCCCTCCCTTTCCTCCACTCCCTCTTTTCCCTCTCTCTTCCCTGTCCTGTCTCTTTTCCCTGGACTCTCTCTTTCCCCCCGCTTGCCTCTTTTCCCTGTTTCCCCTCGCCTGTGTCTCTCACCTCTGTTCTCTCGGCGTTCATTTTTCCCGCTTTCACTCGCCTTCCTCTATTCCCTCCCTTTCCACCACTCCCTCTTTTCCCTCTCTCTTCCCTGTCCTGTCTCTTTTCCCTGGGCTCTCTCTTTCCCCCCGCTTGTCTCTTCCCCCTCTTTCCCCTCTCCTGTGTCTGTCACCTCTCTTCACTCGGTGTCTCATTTTCCCGCTTTCACTCGCCCCTCTCTTTTCCCTCTCATTCCTCAACTCTCTCTTTTCACTGTCTCGTCCCAGTCGTGTCTCTTTTCCCTGGATAATCTCTTTTCCCCGGCTTGTCTCTTTTCCCTGTTTCCCCTCGCCTGTGTCTCTCACCTCTGTTCTCTCGGCGTTCATTTTTCCTGCTTTCACTCGCCTTCCTCTATTCCCTCCCTTCCCTCCACTCCCTCTTTTCCCTCTCTCTTCCCTGTCCTGTCTCTTTTCCCTGGACTCTCTCTTTTCCCCCGCTTGTCTCTTCCCCCTCTTTCCCCTCTCCTGTGTCTGTCACCTCTCTTCACTCGGTGTCTCATTTTCCCGCTTTCACTCGCCCCTCTCTTTTCCCTCTCATTCCTCAACTCTCTCTTTTCACTGTCTCGTCCCAGTCGTGTCTCTTTTCCCTGGATAATCTCTTTTCCCCCGCTTTTCTCTTTTCCCTGTTTCCCCTCGCCTGTGTCTCTCACCTCTGTTCTCTCGGCGTTCATTTTTCCCGCTTTCACTCGCCTTCCTCTATTCCCTCCCTTTCCACCACTCCCTCTTTTCCCCTCTCTCTTCCCTGTCCTGTCTCTTTTTCCTGGACTCTCTCTTTTCCCCCGCTTGTCTCTTCCCCCTCTTTCCCCTCTCCTGTGTCTGTCACCTCTCTTCACTCGGTGTCTCATTTTCCCGCTTTCACTCGCCCCTCTCTTTTCCCTCTCATTCCTCAACTCTCTCTTTTCACTGTCTCTTCCCAGTCGTGTCTCTTTTCCCTGGACTCTCTCTTTTCCCCCGCTTTTCTCTTTTCCCTGTTTCCCCTCGCCTGTGTCTCTCACCTCTGTTCTCTCGGCGTTCATTTTTCCCGCTTTCACTCGCCTTCCTCTATTCCCTCCCTTCCCTCCACTCCCTCTTTTCCCTCTCTCTTCCCTGTCCTGTCTCTTTTCCCTGGACTCTCTCTTTTCCCCCGCTTGTCTCTTCCCCCTCTTTCCCCTCTCCTGTGTCTGTCACCTCTCTTCACTCGGTGTCTCATTTTCCCGCTTTCACTCGCCCCTCTCTTTTCCCTCTCATTCCTCAACTCTCTCTTTTCACTGTCTCTTCCCAGTCGTGTCTCTTTTCCCTGGACTCTCTCTTTTCCCCCGCTTGTCTCTTTTCCCTGTTTCCCCTCGCCTGTCTCTCTCACCTCTGTTCTCTCGGCGTTCATTTTTCCCGCTTCCACTCGCCTTCCTCTATTCCCTCCCTTTCCACCACTCCCTCTTTTCCCTCTCTCTTCCCTGTCCTGTCTCTTTTCCCTGGACTCTCTCTTTTCCCCCGCTTGTCTCTTCCCCCTCTTTCCCCTCTCCTGTGTCTGTCACCTCTCTTCACTCGGTGTCTCATTTTCCCGCTTTCACTCGCCCCTCTCTGTTCCCTCTCATTCCTCAACTCTCTCTTTTCACTGTCTCTTCCCAGTCGTGTCTCTTTTCCCTGGATAATCTCTTTTCCCCGGCTTGCCTCTTTTCCCTGTTTCCCCTCGCCTGTGTCTCTCACCTCTGTTCTCTCGGCGTTCATTTTTCCTGCTTTCACTCGCCTTCCTCTATTCCCTCCCTTTCCTCCACTCCCTCTTTTCCCTCTCTCTTCCCTGTCCTGTCTCTTTTCCCTGGACTCTCTCTTTTCCCCCGCTTGTCTCTTCCCCCTCTTTCCCCTCTCCTGTGTCTGTCACCTCTCTTCACTCGGTGTCTCATTTTCCCGCTTTCACTCGCCCCTCTCTTTTCCCTCTCATTCCTCAACTCTCTCTTTTCACTGTCTCTTCCCAGTCGTGTCTCTTTTCCCTGGACTCTCTCTTTTCCCCCGCTTGTCTCTTTTCCCTGTTTCCCCTCGCCTGTGTCTCTCACCTCTGTTCTCTCGGCGTTCATTTTTCCCGCTTTCACTCGCCTTCCTCTATTCCCTCCCTTCCCTCCACTCCCTCTTTTCCCTCTCTCTTCCCTGTCCTGTCTCTTTTCCCTGGACTCTCTCTTTTCCCCCGCTTGTCTCTTCCCCCTCTTTCCCCTCTCCTGTGTCTGTCACCTCTCTTCACTCGGTGTCTCATTTTCCCGCTTTCACTCGCCCCTCTCTTTTCCCTCTCATTCCTCAACTCTCTCTTTTCACTGTCTCTTCCCAGTCGTGTCTCTTTTCCCTGGACTCTCTCTTTTCCCCCGCTTTTCTCTTTTCCCTGTTTCCCCTCGCCTGTGTCTCTCACCTCTGTTCTCTCGGCGTTCATTTTTCCCGCTTTCACTCGCCTTCCTCTATTCCCTCCCTTTCCACCACTCCCTCTTTCCCCTCTCTCTTCCCTGTCCTGTCTCTTTTCCCTGGGCTCTCTCTTTCCCCGCGCTTGTCTCTTCCCCCTCTTTCCCCTCTCCTGTGTCTGTCACCTCTCTTCACTCGGTGTCTCATTTTCCCGCTTTCACTCGCCCCTCTCTTTTCCCTCTCATTCCTCAACTCTCTCTTTTCACTGTCTCTTCCCAGTCGTGTCTCTTTTCCCTGGACTCTCTCTTTTCCCCCGCTTGTCTCTTTTCCCTGTTTCCCCTCGCCTGTCTCTCTCACCTCTGTTCTCTCCGCGTTCATTTTTCCCGCTTTCACTCGCCTTCCTCTATTCCCTCCCTTTCCACCACTCCCTCTTTTCCCTCTCTCTTCCCTGTCCTGTCTCTTTTCCCTGGACTCTCTCTTTTCCCCCGCTTGTCTCTTCCCCCTCTTTCCCCTCTCCTGTGTCTGTCACCTCTCTTCACTCGGTGTCTCATTTTCCCGCTTTCACTCGCCCCTCTCTTTTCCCTCTCATTCCTCAACTCTCTCTTTTCACTGTCTCTTCCCAGTCGTGTCTCTTTTCCCTGGACACATTCTTTTCCCTCTCTCTTCGCTGTCCTGTCTCTTTTCCCTGGACGCTCTCTTTTCCCCCGCTTGCCTCTTTTCCCTGTTTCCCCTCGCCTGTCTCTCTCACCTCTGTTCTCTCGGCGTTCATTTTTCCCGCTTCCACTCGCCTTCCTCTATTCCCTCCCTTTCCTCCACTCCCTCTTTTCCCTCTCTCTTCCCTGTCCTGTCTCTTTTCCCTGGGCTCTCTCTTTCCCCCCGCTTGTCTCTTCCCCCTCTTTCCCCTCTCCTGTGTCTGTCACCTCTCTTCACTCGGTGTCTCATTTTCCCGCTTTCACTCGCCCCTCTCTTTTCCCTCTCATTCCTCAACTCTCTCTTTTCACTGTCTCTTCCCAGTCGTGTCTCTTTTCCCTGGACACATTCTTTTCCCTCTCTCTTCGCTGTCCTGTCTCTTTTCCCTGGACTCTCTCTTTTCCCCCGCTTGCCTCTTTTCCCTGTTTCCCCTCGCCTGTCTCTCTCACCTCTGTTCTCTCGGCGTTCATTTTTCCCGCTTTCACTCGCCTTCCTCTATTCCCTCCCTTTCCTCCACTCCCTCTTTTCCCTCTCTCTTCCCTGTCCTGTCTCTTTTCCCTGGACTCTCTCTTTTCCACCGCTTGTCTATTTTCCCTGTTTCCCCTCGCCTGTCTCTCTCACATCTGTTCTCTCGGCGTTCATTTTTCCCGCTTCCACTCGCCTTCCTCTATTCCCTCCCTTTCCTCCACTCCCTCTTTTCCCTCTCTCTTCCCTGTCCTGTCTCTTTTCCCTGGGCTCTCTCTTTCCCCCCGCTTGTCTCTTCCCCCTCTTTCCCCTCTCCTGTGTCTGTCACCTCTCTTCACTCGGTGTCTCATTTTCCCGCTTTCACTCGCCCCTCTCTTTTCCCTCTCATTCCTCAACTCTCTCTTTTCACTGTCTCGTCCCAGTCGTGTCTCTTTTCCCTGGATAATCTCTTTTCCCCGGCTTGTCTCTTTTCCCTGTTTCCCCTCGCCTGTGTCTCTCACCTCTGTTCTCTCGGCGTTCATTTTTCCTGCTTTCACTCGCCTTCCTCTATTCCCTCCCTTCCCTCCACTCCCTCTTTTCCCTCTCTCTTCCCTGTCCTGTCTCTTTTCCCTGGACTCTCTCTTTTCCCCCGCTTGTCTCTTCCCCCTCTTTCCCCTCTCCTGTGTCTGTCACCTCTCTTCACTCGGTGTCTCATTTTCCCGCTTTCACTCGCCCCTCTCTTTTCCCTCTCATTCCTCAACTCTCTCTTTTCACTGTCTCGTCCCAGTCGTGTCTCTTTTCCCTGGATAATCTCTTTTCCCCCGCTTTTCTCTTTTCCCTGTTTCCCCTCGCCTGTGTCTCTCACCTCTGTTCTCTCGGCGTTCATTTTTCCCGCTTTCACTCGCCTTCCTCTATTCCCTCCCTTTCCACCACTCCCTCTTTTCCCCTCTCTCTTCCCTGTCCTGTCTCTTTTTCCTGGACTCTCTCTTTTCCCCCGCTTGTCTCTTCCCCCTCTTTCCCCTCTCCTGTGTCTGTCACCTCTCTTCACTCGGTGTCTCATTTTCCCGCTTTCACTCGCCCCTCTCTTTTCCCTCTCATTCCTCAACTCTCTCTTTTCACTGTCTCTTCCCAGTCGTGTCTCTTTTCCCTGGACTCTCTCTTTTCCCCCGCTTTTCTCTTTTCCCTGTTTCCCCTCGCCTGTGTCTCTCACCTCTGTTCTCTCGGCGTTCATTTTTCCCGCTTTCACTCGCCTTCCTCTATTCCCTCCCTTCCCTCCACTCCCTCTTTTCCCTCTCTCTTCCCTGTCCTGTCTCTTTTCCCTGGACTCTCTCTTTTCCCCCGCTTGTCTCTTCCCCCTCTTTCCCCTCTCCTGTGTCTGTCACCTCTCTTCACTCGGTGTCTCATTTTCCCGCTTTCACTCGCCCCTCTCTTTTCCCTCTCATTCCTCAACTCTCTCTTTTCACTGTCTCTTCCCAGTCGTGTCTCTTTTCCCTGGACTCTCTCTTTTCCCCCGCTTGTCTCTTTTCCCTGTTTCCCCTCGCCTGTCTCTCTCACCTCTGTTCTCTCGGCGTTCATTTTTCCCGCTTCCACTCGCCTTCCTCTATTCCCTCCCTTTCCACCACTCCCTCTTTTCCCTCTCTCTTCCCTGTCCTGTCTCTTTTCCCTGGACTCTCTCTTTTCCCCCGCTTGTCTCTTCCCCCTCTTTCCCCTCTCCTGTGTCTGTCACCTCTCTTCACTCGGTGTCTCATTTTCCCGCTTTCACTCGCCCCTCTCTGTTCCCTCTCATTCCTCAACTCTCTCTTTTCACTGTCTCTTCCCAGTCGTGTCTCTTTTCCCTGGATAATCTCTTTTCCCCGGCTTGCCTCTTTTCCCTGTTTCCCCTCGCCTGTGTCTCTCACCTCTGTTCTCTCGGCGTTCATTTTTCCTGCTTTCACTCGCCTTCCTCTATTCCCTCCCTTTCCTCCACTCCCTCTTTTCCCTCTCTCTTCCCTGTCCTGTCTCTTTTCCCTGGACTCTCTCTTTTCCCCCGCTTGTCTCTTCCCCCTCTTTCCCCTCTCCTGTGTCTGTCACCTCTCTTCACTCGGTGTCTCATTTTCCCGCTTTCACTCGCCCCTCTCTTTTCCCTCTCATTCCTCAACTCTCTCTTTTCACTGTCTCTTCCCAGTCGTGTCTCTTTTCCCTGGACTCTCTCTTTTCCCCCGCTTGTCTCTTTTCCCTGTTTCCCCTCGCCTGTGTCTCTCACCTCTGTTCTCTCGGCGTTCATTTTTCCCGCTTTCACTCGCCTTCCTCTATTCCCTCCCTTCCCTCCACTCCCTCTTTTCCCTCTCTCTTCCCTGTCCTGTCTCTTTTCCCTGGACTCTCTCTTTTCCCCCGCTTGTCTCTTCCCCCTCTTTCCCCTCTCCTGTGTCTGTCACCTCTCTTCACTCGGTGTCTCATTTTCCCGCTTTCACTCGCCCCTCTCTTTTCCCTCTCATTCCTCAACTCTCTCTTTTCACTGTCTCTTCCCAGTCGTGTCTCTTTTCCCTGGACTCTCTCTTTTCCCCCGCTTTTCTCTTTTCCCTGTTTCCCCTCGCCTGTGTCTCTCACCTCTGTTCTCTCGGCGTTCATTTTTCCCGCTTTCACTCGCCTTCCTCTATTCCCTCCCTTTCCACCACTCCCTCTTTCCCCTCTCTCTTCCCTGTCCTGTCTCTTTTCCCTGGGCTCTCTCTTTCCCCGCGCTTGTCTCTTCCCCCTCTTTCCCCTCTCCTGTGTCTGTCACCTCTCTTCACTCGGTGTCTCATTTTCCCGCTTTCACTCGCCCCTCTCTTTTCCCTCTCATTCCTCAACTCTCTCTTTTCACTGTCTCTTCCCAGTCGTGTCTCTTTTCCCTGGACTCTCTCTTTTCCCCCGCTTGTCTCTTTTCCCTGTTTCCCCTCGCCTGTCTCTCTCACCTCTGTTCTCTCCGCGTTCATTTTTCCCGCTTTCACTCGCCTTCCTCTATTCCCTCCCTTTCCACCACTCCCTCTTTTCCCTCTCTCTTCCCTGTCCTGTCTCTTTTCCCTGGACTCTCTCTTTTCCCCCGCTTGTCTCTTCCCCCTCTTTCCCCTCTCCTGTGTCTGTCACCTCTCTTCACTCGGTGTCTCATTTTCCCGCTTTCACTCGCCCCTCTCTTTTCCCTCTCATTCCTCAACTCTCTCTTTTCACTGTCTCTTCCCAGTCGTGTCTCTTTTCCCTGGACACATTCTTTTCCCTCTCTCTTCGCTGTCCTGTCTCTTTTCCCTGGACGCTCTCTTTTCCCCCGCTTGCCTCTTTTCCCTGTTTCCCCTCGCCTGTCTCTCTCACCTCTGTTCTCTCGGCGTTCATTTTTCCCGCTTCCACTCGCCTTCCTCTATTCCCTCCCTTTCCTCCACTCCCTCTTTTCCCTCTCTCTTCCCTGTCCTGTCTCTTTTCCCTGGGCTCTCTCTTTCCCCCCGCTTGTCTCTTCCCCCTCTTTCCCCTCTCCTGTGTCTGTCACCTCTCTTCACTCGGTGTCTCATTTTCCCGCTTTCACTCGCCCCTCTCTTTTCCCTCTCATTCCTCAACTCTCTCTTTTCACTGTCTCTTCCCAGTCGTGTCTCTTTTCCCTGGACACATTCTTTTCCCTCTCTCTTCGCTGTCCTGTCTCTTTTCCCTGGACTCTCTCTTTTCCCCCGCTTGCCTCTTTTCCCTGTTTCCCCTCGCCTGTCTCTCTCACCTCTGTTCTCTCGGCGTTCATTTTTCCCGCTTTCACTCGCCTTCCTCTATTCCCTCCCTTTCCTCCACTCCCTCTTTTCCCTCTCTCTTCCCTGTCCTGTCTCTTTTCCCTGGACTCTCTCTTTTCCACCGCTTGTCTATTTTCCCTGTTTCCCCTCGCCTGTCTCTCTCACATCTGTTCTCTCGGCGTTCATTTTTCCCGCTTCCACTCGCCTTCCTCTATTCCCTCCCTTTCCTCCACTCCCTCTTTTCCCTCTCTCTTCCCTGTCCTGTCTCTTTTCCCTGGGCTCTCTCTTTCCCCCCGCTTGTCTCTTCCCCCTCTTTCCCCTCTCCTGTGTCTGTCACCTCTCTTCACTCGGTGTCTCATTTTCCCGATTTCACTCGCCCCACTCTTTTCCCTCTCATTACTCAACTCTCTCTTTTCACTGTCTCTTCCCAGTCGTGTCTCTTTTCCCTGGATAATCTCTTTTCCCCGGCTTGTCTCTTTTCCCTGTTTCCCCTCGCCTGTCTCTCTCACCTCTGTTCTGTCGGCGTTCATTTTTCCTGCTTTCACTCGCCTTCCTCTATTCCCTCCCTTCCCTCCACTCCCTCTTTCCCCTCTCTCTTCGCTGTCCTGTCTCTTTTCCCTGGACTCTCTCTTTTCCCCCGCTTGCCTCTTTTCCCTGTTTCCCCTCGCCTGTCTCTCTCACCTCTGTTCTCTCGGCGTTCATTTTTCCCGCTTTCACTCGCCTTCCTCTATTCCCTCCCTTTCCTCCACTCCCTCTTTTCCCTCTCTCTTCCCTGTCCTGTCTCTTTTCCCTGGGCTCTCTCTTTCCCCCCGCTTGTCTCTTCCCCCTCTTTCCCCTCTCCTGTGTCTGTCACCTCTCTTCACTCGGTGTCTCATTTTCCCGCTTTCACTCGCCCCTCTCTTTTCCCTCTCATTCCTCAACTCTCTCTTTTCACTGTCTCTTCCCAGTCGTGTCTCTTTTCCCTGGACACATTCTATTCCCTCTCTCTTCGCTGTCCTGTCTCTTTTCCCTGGACTCTGTCTTTTCTCCCGCTTGCCTCTTTTCCCTGTTTCCCCTCGCCTGTCTCTCTAACCTCTGTTCTCTCGGCGTTCATTTTTCCCGCTTTCACTCGCCTTCCTCTATTCCCTCCCTTCCCTCCACTCCCTCTTTTCCCTCTCTCTTCCCTGTCCTGTCTCTTTTCCCTGGACTCTCTCTTTTCCCCCGCTTGTCTCTTTTCCCTGTTTCCCCTCGCCTGTCTCTCTCACCTCTGTTCTCTCAGCGTTCATTTTTCCCGCTTTCACTCGCCTTCCTCTATTCCCTCCCTTTCCTCCACTCCCTCTTTTCCCTCTCTCTTCCCTGTCCTGTCTCTTTTCCCTGGACTCTCTCTTTTCCCCCGCTTGTCTCTTCCCCCTCTTTCCCCTCTCCTGTGTCTGTCACCTCTCTTCACTCGGTGTCTCATTTTCCCGCTTTCACTCGCCCCTCTCTTTTCCCTCTCATTCCTCAACTCTCTCTTTTCACTGTCTCTTCCCAGTCGTGTCTCTATTCCCTGGACTCTCTCTTTTCCCCCGCTTTTCTCTTTTCCCTGTTTCCCCTTGCCTGTCTCTCTCACCTCTGTTCTCTCGGCGTTCATTTTTCCCGCTTTCACTCGCCTTCCTCTATTCCCTCCCTTTCCTCCACTCCCTCTTTCCCCTCTCTCTTCCCTGTCCTGTCTCTTTTCCCTGGGCTCTCTCTTTCCCCCCGCTTGTCTCTTCCCCCTCTTTCCCCTCTCCTGTGTCTGTCACCTCTCTTCACTCGGTGTCTCATTTTCCCGCTTTCACTCGCCCCTCTCTTTTCCCTCTCATTCCTCAACTCTCTCTTTTCACTGTCTCTTCCCTGTCCTGTCTCTTTTCCCTGGACTCTCTCTTTTCCCCCGCTTGTCTCTTTTCCCTGTTTCCCCTCGCCTGTCTCTCTCACCTCTGTTCTCTCGGCGTTCATTTTTCCCGCTTTCACTCGCCTTCCTCTATTCCCTCCCTTTCCTCCACTCCCTCTTTTCCCTCTCTCTTCCCTGTCCTGTCTCTTTTCCCTGGACTCTCTCTTCCCCCCCGCTTGTCTCTTCCCCCTCTTTCCCCTCTCCTGTGTCTGTCACCTCTCTTCACTCGGTGTCTCATTTTCCCGCTTTCACTCGCCCCTCTCTTTTCCCTCTCATTCCTCAGCTCTCTCTTTTCACTGTCTCTTCCCAGTCGTGTCTCTTTTCCCTGGACACGTTCTTTTCCCTCTCTCTTCGCTGTCCTGTCTCTTTTCCCTGGACTCTCTCTTTTCCCCCGCTTTTCTCTTTTCCCTGTTTCCCCTCGCCTGTCTCTCTCACCTCTGTTCTCTCAGCGTTCATTTTTCCCGCTTTCACTCGCCTTCCTCTATTCCCTCCCTTTCCTCCACTCCCTCTTTTCCCTCTCTCTTCCCTGTCCTTTCTCTTTTCCCTGGACTCTCTCTTTTCCCCCGCTTGTCTCTTCCCCCTCTTTCCCCTCTCCTGTGTCTGTCACCTCTCTTCACTCGGTGTCTCATTTTCCCGCTTTCACTCGCCCCTCTCTTTTCCCTCTCATTCCTCAACTCTCTCTTTTCACTGTCTCTTCCCAGTCGTGTCTCTTTTCCCTGGACTCTCTCTTTTCCCCTGCTTTTCTCTTTTCCCTGTTTCCCCTTGCCTGTCTCTCTCACCTCTGTTCTCTCCGCGTTCATTTTTCCCGCTTTCACTCGCCTTCCTCTATTCCCTCCCTTTCCTCCACTCCCTCTTTTCCCTCTCTCTTCCCTGTCCTGTCTCTTTTCCCTGGGCTCTCTCTTTCCCCCCGCTTGTCTCTTCCCCCTCTTTCCCCTCTCCTGTGTCTGTCACCTCTCTTCACTCGGTGTCTCATTTTCCCGCTTTCACTCGCCCCTCTCTTTTCCCTCTCATTCCTCAACTCTCTCTTTTCACTGTCTCTTCCCAGTCGTGTCTCTTTTCCCTGGACACATTCTTTTCCCTCTCTCTTCGCTGTCCTGTCTCTTTTCACTGGACTCTCTCTTTTCCCCCGCTTGCCTCTTTTCCCTGTTTCCCCTCGCCTGTCTCTCTCACCTCTGTTCTCTCGGCGTTCATTTTTCCCGCTTCCACTCGCCTTCCTCTATTCCCTCCCTTTCCTCCACTCCCTCTTTTCCCTCTCTCTTCCCTGTCCTGTCTCTTTTCCCTGGACTCTCTCTTTTCCCCCGCTTGCCTCTTTTCCCTGTTTCCCCTCGCCTGTCTCTCTCACCTCTGTTGTCTCGGCGTTCATTTTTCCCGCTTTCACTTGCCTTCCTCTATTCCCTCCCTTTCCTCCACTCCCTCTTTTCCCTCTCTCTTCCCTGTCCTGTCTCTTTTCCCTGGACTCTCTCTTTCCCCCCGCTTGTCTCTTTTCCCTGTTTCCCCTCGCCTGTCTCTCTCACCTCTGTTCTCTCGGCGTTCATTTTTCCCGCTTCCACTCGCCTTCCTCTATTCCCTCCCTTTCCTCCACTCCCTCTTTTCCCTCTCTCTTCCCTGTCCTGTCTCTTTTCCCTGGACTCTCTCTTTTCCACCGCTTGTCTATTTTCCCTGTTTCCCCTCGCCTGTCTCTCTCACATCTGTTCTCTCGGCGTTCATTTTTCCCGCTTCCACTCGCCTTCCTCTATTCCCTCCCTTTCCTCCACTCCCTCTTTTCCCTCTCTCTTCCCTGTCCTGTCTCTTTTCCCTGGACTCTCTCTTTCCCCCCGCTTGCCTCTTTTCCCTGTTTCCCCTTGCCTGTCTCTCTCACCTCTGTTCTCTCGGCGTTCATTTTTCCCGCTTTCACTCGCCTTCC
Organism: Haliaeetus albicilla; assembly: GCF_947461875.1. NCBI lineage: Eukaryota > Metazoa > Chordata > Aves > Accipitriformes > Accipitridae > Haliaeetus > Haliaeetus albicilla. Next base: position 294,868 of record NW_027212547.1, read on the forward strand.
TCTATTCCCTCCCTTTCCTCCACTCCCTCTTTTCCCTCTCTCTTCCCTGTCCTGTCTCTTTTCCCTGGGCTCTCTCTTTCCCCCCGCTTGTCTCTTCCCCCTCTTTCCCCTCTCCTGTGTCTGTCACCTCTCTTCACTCGGTGTCTCATTTTCCCGCTTTCACTCGCCCCTCTCTTTTCCCTCTCATTCCTCAACTCTCTCTTTTCACTGTCTCTTCCCAGTCGTGTCTCTTTTCCCTGGACTCTCTCTTTTCCCCCGCTTTTCTCTTTTCCCTGTTTCCCCTTGCCTGTCTCTCTCACCTCTGTTCTGTCGGCGTTCATTTTTCCTGCTTTCACTCGCCTTCCTCTATTCCCTCCCTTTCCTCCACTCCCTCTTTTCCCTCTCTCTTCCCTGTCCTGTCTCTTTTCCCTGGACTCTCTGTTTTCCCCCGCTTGTCTATTTTCCCTGTTTCCCCTCGCCTGTCTCTCTCACATCTGTTCTCTCGGCGTTCATTTTTCCCGCTTTCACTCGCCTTCCTCTATTCCCTCCCTTTCCTCCACTCCCTCTTTTCCCTCTCTCTTCCCTGTCCTGTCTCTTTTCCCTGGGCTCTCTCTTTCCCCCCGCTTGTCTCTTCCCCCTCTTTCCCCTCTCCTGTGTCTGTCACCTCTCTTCACTCGGTGTCTCATTTTCCCGCTTTCACTCGCCCCTCTCTTTTCCCTCTCATTCCTCAACTCTCTCTTTTCACTGTCTCTTCCCAGTCGTGTCTCTTTTCCCTGGACTCTCTCTTTTCCCCCGCTTGTCTCTTTTCCCTGTTTCCCCTCGCCTGTCTCTCTCACCTCTGTTCTCTCCGCGTTCATTTTTCCCGCTTTCACTCGCCTTCCTCTATTCCCTCCCTTTCCACCACTCCCTCTTTTCCCTCTCTCTTCCCTGTCCTGTCTCTTTTCCCTGGACTCTCTCTTTTCCCCCGCTTGTCTCTTCCCCCTCTTTCCCCTCTCCTGTGTCTGTCACCTCTCTTCACTCGGTGTCTCATTTTCCCGCTTTCACTCGCCCCTCTCTTTTCCCTCTCATTCCTCAACTCTCTCTTTTCACTGTCTCTTCCCAGTCGTGTCTCTTTTCCCTGGACACATTCTTTTCCCTCTCTCTTCGCTGTCCTGTCTCTTTTCCCTGGACTCTCTCTTTTCCCCCGCTTGCCTCTTTTCCCTGTTTCCCCTCGCCTGTCTCTCTCACCTCTGTTCTCTCGGCGTTCATTTTTCCCGCTTCCACTCGCCTTCCTCTATTCCCTCCCTTTCCTCCACTCCCTCTTTTCCCTCTCTCTTCCCTGTCCTGTCTCTTTTCCCTGGGCTCTCTCTTTCCCCCCGCTTGTCTCTTCCCCCTCTTTCCCCTCTCCTGTGTCTGTCACCTCTCTTCACTCGGTGTCTCATTTTCCCGCTTTCACTCGCCCCTCTCTTTTCCCTCTCATTCCTCAACTCTCTCTTTTCACTGTCTCTTCCCAGTCGTGTCTCTTTTCCCTGGACACATTCTTTTCCCTCTCTCTTCGCTGTCCTGTCTCTTTTCCCTGGACTCTCTCTTTTCCCCCGCTTGCCTCTTTTCCCTGTTTCCCCTCGCCTGTCTCTCTCACCTCTGTTCTCTCGGCGTTCATTTTTCCCGCTTTCACTCGCCTTCCTCTATTCCCTCCCTTTCCTCCACTCCCTCTTTTCCCTCTCTCTTCCCTGTCCTGTCTCTTTTCCCTGGACTCTCTCTTTTCCACCGCTTGTCTATTTTCCCTGTTTCCCCTCGCCTGTCTCTCTCACATCTGTTCTCTCGGCGTTCATTTTTCCCGCTTCCACTCGCCTTCCTCTATTCCCTCCCTTTCCTCCACTCCCTCTTTTCCCTCTCTCTTCCCTGTCCTGTCTCTTTTCCCTGGGCTCTCTCTTTCCCCCCGCTTGTCTCTTCCCCCTCTTTCCCCTCTCCTGTGTCTGTCACCTCTCTTCACTCGGTGTCTCATTTTCCCGATTTCACTCGCCCCACTCTTTTCCCTCTCATTACTCAACTCTCTCTTTTCACTGTCTCTTCCCAGTCGTGTCTCTTTTCCCTGGATAATCTCTTTTCCCCGGCTTGTCTCTTTTCCCTGTTTCCCCTCGCCTGTCTCTCTCACCTCTGTTCTCTCCGCGTTCATTTTTCCCGCTTTCACTCGCCTTCCTCTATTCCCTCCCTTTCCACCACTCCCTCTTTTCCCTCTCTCTTCCCTGTCCTGTCTCTTTTCCCTGGACTCTCTCTTTTCCCCCGCTTGTCTCTTCCCCCTCTTTCCCCTCTCCTGTGTCTGTCACCTCTCTTCACTCGGTGTCTCATTTTCCCGCTTTCACTCGCCCCTCTCTTTTCCCTCTCATTCCTCAACTCTCTCTTTTCACTGTCTCTTCCCAGTCGTGTCTCTTTTCCCTGGACACATTCTTTTCCCTCTCTCTTCGCTGTCCTGTCTCTTTTCCCTGGACTCTCTCTTTTCCCCCGCTTGCCTCTTTTCCCTGTTTCCCCTCGCCTGTCTCTCTCACCTCTGTTCTCTCGGCGTTCATTTTTCCCGCTTCCACTCGCCTTCCTCTATTCCCTCCCTTTCCTCCACTCCCTCTTTTCCCTCTCTCTTCCCTGTCCTGTCTCTTTTCCCTGGGCTCTCTCTTTCCCCCCGCTTGTCTCTTCCCCCTCTTTCCCCTCTCCTGTGTCTGTCACCTCTCTTCACTCGGTGTCTCATTTTCCCGCTTTCACTCGCCCCTCTCTTTTCCCTCTCATTCCTCAACTCTCTCTTTTCACTGTCTCTTCCCAGTCGTGTCTCTTTTCCCTGGACACATTCTTTTCCCTCTCTCTTCGCTGTCCTGTCTCTTTTCCCTGGACTCTCTCTTTTCCCCCGCTTGCCTCTTTTCCCTGTTTCCCCTCGCCTGTCTCTCTCACCTCTGTTCTCTCGGCGTTCATTTTTCCCGCTTTCACTCGCCTTCCTCTATTCCCTCCCTTTCCTCCACTCCCTCTTTTCCCTCTCTCTTCCCTGTCCTGTCTCTTTTCCCTGGACTCTCTCTTTTCCACCGCTTGTCTATTTTCCCTGTTTCCCCTCGCCTGTCTCTCTCACATCTGTTCTCTCGGCGTTCATTTTTCCCGCTTCCACTCGCCTTCCTCTATTCCCTCCCTTTCCTCCACTCCCTCTTTTCCCTCTCTCTTCCCTGTCCTGTCTCTTTTCCCTGGGCTCTCTCTTTCCCCCCGCTTGTCTCTTCCCCCTCTTTCCCCTCTCCTGTGTCTGTCACCTCTCTTCACTCGGTGTCTCATTTTCCCGATTTCACTCGCCCCACTCTTTTCCCTCTCATTACTCAACTCTCTCTTTTCACTGTCTCTTCCCAGTCGTGTCTCTTTTCCCTGGATAATCTCTTTTCCCCGGCTTGTCTCTTTTCCCTGTTTCCCCTCGCCTGTCTCTCTCACCTCTGTTCTGTCGGCGTTCATTTTTCCTGCTTTCACTCGCCTTCCTCTATTCCCTCCCTTCCCTCCACTCCCTCTTTCCCCTCTCTCTTCGCTGTCCTGTCTCTTTTCCCTGGACTCTCTCTTTTCCCCCGCTTGCCTCTTTTCCCTGTTTCCCCTCGCCTGTCTCTCTCACCTCTGTTCTCTCGGCGTTCATTTTTCCCGCTTTCACTCGCCTTCCTCTATTCCCTCCCTTTCCTCCACTCCCTCTTTTCCCTCTCTCTTCCCTGTCCTGTCTCTTTTCCCTGGGCTCTCTCTTTCCCCCCGCTTGTCTCTTCCCCCTCTTTCCCCTCTCCTGTGTCTGTCACCTCTCTTCACTCGGTGTCTCATTTTCCCGCTTTCACTCGCCCCTCTCTTTTCCCTCTCATTCCTCAACTCTCTCTTTTCACTGTCTCTTCCCAGTCGTGTCTCTTTTCCCTGGACACATTCTATTCCCTCTCTCTTCGCTGTCCTGTCTCTTTTCCCTGGACTCTGTCTTTTCTCCCGCTTGCCTCTTTTCCCTGTTTCCCCTCGCCTGTCTCTCTAACCTCTGTTCTCTCGGCGTTCATTTTTCCCGCTTTCACTCGCCTTCCTCTATTCCCTCCCTTCCCTCCACTCCCTCTTTTCCCTCTCTCTTCCCTGTCCTGTCTCTTTTCCCTGGACTCTCTCTTTTCCCCCGCTTGTCTCTTTTCCCTGTTTCCCCTCGCCTGTCTCTCTCACCTCTGTTCTCTCAGCGTTCATTTTTCCCGCTTTCACTCGCCTTCCTCTATTCCCTCCCTTTCCTCCACTCCCTCTTTTCCCTCTCTCTTCCCTGTCCTGTCTCTTTTCCCTGGACTCTCTCTTTTCCCCCGCTTGTCTCTTCCCCCTCTTTCCCCTCTCCTGTGTCTGTCACCTCTCTTCACTCGGTGTCTCATTTTCCCGCTTTCACTCGCCCCTCTCTTTTCCCTCTCATTCCTCAACTCTCTCTTTTCACTGTCTCTTCCCAGTCGTGTCTCTATTCCCTGGACTCTCTCTTTTCCCCCGCTTTTCTCTTTTCCCTGTTTCCCCTTGCCTGTCTCTCTCACCTCTGTTCTCTCGGCGTTCATTTTTCCCGCTTTCACTCGCCTTCCTCTATTCCCTCCCTTTCCTCCACTCCCTCTTTCCCCTCTCTCTTCCCTGTCCTGTCTCTTTTCCCTGGGCTCTCTCTTTCCCCCCGCTTGTCTCTTCCCCCTCTTTCCCCTCTCCTGTGTCTGTCACCTCTCTTCACTCGGTGTCTCATTTTCCCGCTTTCACTCGCCCCTCTCTTTTCCCTCTCATTCCTCAACTCTCTCTTTTCACTGTCTCTTCCCTGTCCTGTCTCTTTTCCCTGGACTCTCTCTTTTCCCCCGCTTGTCTCTTTTCCCTGTTTCCCCTCGCCTGTCTCTCTCACCTCTGTTCTCTCGGCGTTCATTTTTCCCGCTTTCACTCGCCTTCCTCTATTCCCTCCCTTTCCTCCACTCCCTCTTTTCCCTCTCTCTTCCCTGTCCTGTCTCTTTTCCCTGGACTCTCTCTTCCCCCCCGCTTGTCTCTTCCCCCTCTTTCCCCTCTCCTGTGTCTGTCACCTCTCTTCACTCGGTGTCTCATTTTCCCGCTTTCACTCGCCCCTCTCTTTTCCCTCTCATTCCTCAGCTCTCTCTTTTCACTGTCTCTTCCCAGTCGTGTCTCTTTTCCCTGGACACGTTCTTTTCCCTCTCTCTTCGCTGTCCTGTCTCTTTTCCCTGGACTCTCTCTTTTCCCCCGCTTTTCTCTTTTCCCTGTTTCCCCTCGCCTGTCTCTCTCACCTCTGTTCTCTCAGCGTTCATTTTTCCCGCTTTCACTCGCCTTCCTCTATTCCCTCCCTTTCCTCCACTCCCTCTTTTCCCTCTCTCTTCCCTGTCCTTTCTCTTTTCCCTGGACTCTCTCTTTTCCCCCGCTTGTCTCTTCCCCCTCTTTCCCCTCTCCTGTGTCTGTCACCTCTCTTCACTCGGTGTCTCATTTTCCCGCTTTCACTCGCCCCTCTCTTTTCCCTCTCATTCCTCAACTCTCTCTTTTCACTGTCTCTTCCCAGTCGTGTCTCTTTTCCCTGGACTCTCTCTTTTCCCCTGCTTTTCTCTTTTCCCTGTTTCCCCTTGCCTGTCTCTCTCACCTCTGTTCTCTCCGCGTTCATTTTTCCCGCTTTCACTCGCCTTCCTCTATTCCCTCCCTTTCCTCCACTCCCTCTTTTCCCTCTCTCTTCCCTGTCCTGTCTCTTTTCCCTGGGCTCTCTCTTTCCCCCCGCTTGTCTCTTCCCCCTCTTTCCCCTCTCCTGTGTCTGTCACCTCTCTTCACTCGGTGTCTCATTTTCCCGCTTTCACTCGCCCCTCTCTTTTCCCTCTCATTCCTCAACTCTCTCTTTTCACTGTCTCTTCCCAGTCGTGTCTCTTTTCCCTGGACACATTCTTTTCCCTCTCTCTTCGCTGTCCTGTCTCTTTTCACTGGACTCTCTCTTTTCCCCCGCTTGCCTCTTTTCCCTGTTTCCCCTCGCCTGTCTCTCTCACCTCTGTTCTCTCGGCGTTCATTTTTCCCGCTTCCACTCGCCTTCCTCTATTCCCTCCCTTTCCTCCACTCCCTCTTTTCCCTCTCTCTTCCCTGTCCTGTCTCTTTTCCCTGGACTCTCTCTTTTCCCCCGCTTGCCTCTTTTCCCTGTTTCCCCTCGCCTGTCTCTCTCACCTCTGTTGTCTCGGCGTTCATTTTTCCCGCTTTCACTTGCCTTCCTCTATTCCCTCCCTTTCCTCCACTCCCTCTTTTCCCTCTCTCTTCCCTGTCCTGTCTCTTTTCCCTGGACTCTCTCTTTCCCCCCGCTTGTCTCTTTTCCCTGTTTCCCCTCGCCTGTCTCTCTCACCTCTGTTCTCTCGGCGTTCATTTTTCCCGCTTCCACTCGCCTTCCTCTATTCCCTCCCTTTCCTCCACTCCCTCTTTTCCCTCTCTCTTCCCTGTCCTGTCTCTTTTCCCTGGACTCTCTCTTTTCCACCGCTTGTCTATTTTCCCTGTTTCCCCTCGCCTGTCTCTCTCACATCTGTTCTCTCGGCGTTCATTTTTCCCGCTTCCACTCGCCTTCCTCTATTCCCTCCCTTTCCTCCACTCCCTCTTTTCCCTCTCTCTTCCCTGTCCTGTCTCTTTTCCCTGGACTCTCTCTTTCCCCCCGCTTGCCTCTTTTCCCTGTTTCCCCTTGCCTGTCTCTCTCACCTCTGTTCTCTCGGCGTTCATTTTTCCCGCTTTCACTCGCCTTCCTCTATTCCCTCCCTTTCCTCCACTCCCTCTTTTCCCTCTCTCTTCCCTGTCCTGTCTCTTTTCCCTGGGCTCTCTCTTTCCCCCCGCTTGTCTCTTCCCCCTCTTTCCCCTCTCCTGTGTCTGTCACCTCTCTTCACTCGGTGTCTCATTTTCCCGCTTTCACTCGCCCCTCTCTTTTCCCTCTCATTCCTCAACTCTCTCTTTTCACTGTCTCTTCCCAGTCGTGTCTCTTTTCCCTGGACTCTCTCTTTTCCCCCGCTTTTCTCTTTTCCCTGTTTCCCCTTGCCTGTCTCTCTCACCTCTGTTCTGTCGGCGTTCATTTTTCCTGCTTTCACTCGCCTTCCTCTATTCCCTCCCTTTCCTCCACTCCCTCTTTTCCCTCTCTCTTCCCTGTCCTGTCTCTTTTCCCTGGACTCTCTGTTTTCCCCCGCTTGTCTATTTTCCCTGTTTCCCCTCGCCTGTCTCTCTCACATCTGTTCTCTCGGCGTTCATTTTTCCCGCTTTCACTCGCCTTCCTCTATTCCCTCCCTTTCCTCCACTCCCTCTTTTCCCTCTCTCTTCCCTGTCCTGTCTCTTTTCCCTGGGCTCTCTCTTTCCCCCCGCTTGTCTCTTCCCCCTCTTTCCCCTCTCCTGTGTCTGTCACCTCTCTTCACTCGGTGTCTCATTTTCCCGCTTTCACTCGCCCCTCTCTTTTCCCTCTCATTCCTCAACTCTCTCTTTTCACTGTCTCTTCCCAGTCGTGTCTCTTTTCCCTGGACTCTCTCTTTTCCCCCGCTTGTCTCTTTTCCCTGTTTCCCCTCGCCTGTGTCTCTCACCTCTGTTCTCTCGGCGTTCATTTTTCCCGCTTTCACTCGCCTTCCTCTATTCCCTCCCTTCCCTCCACTCCCTCTTTTCCCTCTCTCTTCCCTGTCCTGTCTCTTTTCCCTGGACTCTCTCTTTTCCCCCGCTTGTCTCTTCCCCCTCTTTCCCCTCTCCTGTGTCTGTCACCTCTCTTCACTCGGTGTCTCATTTTCCCGCTTTCACTCGCCCCTCTCTTTTCCCTCTCATTCCTCAACTCTCTCTTTTCACTGTCTCTTCCCAGTCGTGTCTCTTTTCCCTGGACTCTCTCTTTTCCCCCGCTTTTCTCTTTTCCCTGTTTCCCCTCGCCTGTGTCTCTCACCTCTGTTCTCTCGGCGTTCATTTTTCCCGCTTTCACTCGCCTTCCTCTATTCCCTCCCTTTCCACCACTCCCTCTTTCCCCTCTCTCTTCCCTGTCCTGTCTCTTTTCCCTGGGCTCTCTCTTTCCCCGCGCTTGTCTCTTCCCCCTCTTTCCCCTCTCCTGTGTCTGTCACCTCTCTTCACTCGGTGTCTCATTTTCCCGCTTTCACTCGCCCCTCTCTTTTCCCTCTCATTCCTCAACTCTCTCTTTTCACTGTCTCTTCCCAGTCGTGTCTCTTTTCCCTGGACTCTCTCTTTTCCCCCGCTTGTCTCTTTTCCCTGTTTCCCCTCGCCTGTCTCTCTCACCTCTGTTCTCTCCGCGTTCATTTTTCCCGCTTTCACTCGCCTTCCTCTATTCCCTCCCTTTCCACCACTCCCTCTTTTCCCTCTCTCTTCCCTGTCCTGTCTCTTTTCCCTGGACTCTCTCTTTTCCCCCGCTTGTCTCTTCCCCCTCTTTCCCCTCTCCTGTGTCTGTCACCTCTCTTCACTCGGTGTCTCATTTTCCCGCTTTCACTCGCCCCTCTCTTTTCCCTCTCATTCCTCAACTCTCTCTTTTCACTGTCTCTTCCCAGTCGTGTCTCTTTTCCCTGGACACATTCTTTTCCCTCTCTCTTCGCTGTCCTGTCTCTTTTCCCTGGACTCTCTCTTTTCCCCCGCTTGCCTCTTTTCCCTGTTTCCCCTCGCCTGTCTCTCTCACCTCTGTTCTCTCGGCGTTCATTTTTCCCGCTTTCACTCGCCTTCCTCTATTCCCTCCCTTTCCTCCACTCCCTCTTTTCCCTCTCTCTTCCCTGTCCTGTCTCTTTTCCCTGGGCTCTCTCTTTCCCCCCGCTTGTCTCTTCCCCCTCTTTCCCCTCTCCTGTGTCTGTCACCTCTCTTCACTCGGTGTCTCATTTTCCCGCTTTCACTCGCCCCTCTCTTTTCCCTCTCATTCCTCAACTCTCTCTTTTCACTGTCTCTTCCCAGTCGTGTCTCTTTTCCCTGGACTCTCTCTTTTCCCCCGCTTTTCTCTTTTCCCTGTTTCCCCTTGCCTGTCTCTCTCACCTCTGTTCTGTCGGCGTTCATTTTTCCTGCTTTCACTCGCCTTCCTCTATTCCCTCCCTTTCCTCCACTCCCTCTTTTCCCTCTCTCTTCCCTGTCCTGTCTCTTTTCCCTGGACTCTCTGTTTTCCCCCGCTTGTCTATTTTCCCTGTTTCCCCTCGCCTGTCTCTCTCACATCTGTTCTCTCGGCGTTCATTTTTCCCGCTTTCACTCGCCTTCCTCTATTCCCTCCCTTTCCTCCACTCCCTCTTTTCCCTCTCTCTTCCCTGTCCTGTCTCTTTTCCCTGGGCTCTCTCTTTCCCCCCGCTTGTCTCTTCCCCCTCTTTCCCCTCTCCTGTGTCTGTCACCTCTCTTCACTCGGTGTCTCATTTTCCCGCTTTCACTCGCCCCTCTCTTTTCCCTCTCATTCCTCAACTCTCTCTTTTCACTGTCTCTTCCCAGTCGTGTCTCTTTTCCCTGGACACATTCTTTTCCCTCTCTCTTCGCTGTCCTGTCTCTTTTCCCTGGACTCTCTCTTTTCCCCCGCTTGCCTCTTTTCCCTGTTTCCCCTCGCCTGTCTCTCTCACCTCTGTTGTCTCGGCGTTCATTTTTCCCGCTTTCACTTGCCTTCCTCTATTCCCTCCCTTTCCTCCACTCCCTCTTTTCCCTCTCTCTTCCCTGTCCTGTCTCTTTTCCCTGGACTCTCTCTTTCCCCCCGCTTGTCTCTTTTCCCTGTTTCCCCTCGCCTGTCTCTCTCACCTCTGTTCTCTCGGCGTTCATTTTTCCCGCTTCCACTCGCCTTCCTCTATTCCCTCCCTTTCCTCCACTCCCTCTTTTCCCTCTCTCTTCCCTGTCCTGTCTCTTTTCCCTGGACTCTCTCTTTTCCACCGCTTGTCTATTTTCCCTGTTTCCCCTCGCCTGTCTCTCTCACATCTGTTCTCTCGGCGTTCATTTTTCCCGCTTCCACTCGCCTTCCTCTATTCCCTCCCTTTCCTCCACTCCCTCTTTTCCCTCTCTCTTCCCTGTCCTGTCTCTTTTCCCTGGACTCTCTCTTTCCCCCCGCTTGCCTCTTTTCCCTGTTTCCCCTTGCCTGTCTCTCTCACCTCTGTTCTCTCGGCGTTCATTTTTCCCGCTTTCACTCGCCTTCCTCTATTCCCTCCCTTTCCTCCACTCCCTCTTTTCCCTCTCTCTTCCCTGTCCTGTCTCTTTTCCCTGGGCTCTCTCTTTCCCCCCGCTTGTCTCTTCCCCCTCTTTCCCCTCTCCTGTGTCTGTCACCTCTCTTCACTCGGTGTCTCATTTTCCCGCTTTCACTCGCCCCTCTCTTTTCCCTCTCATTCCTCAACTCTCTCTTTTCACTGTCTCTTCCCAGTCGTGTCTCTTTTCCCTGGACTCTCTCTTTTCCCCCGCTTTTCTCTTTTCCCTGTTTCCCCTTGCCTGTCTCTCTCACCTCTGTTCTGTCGGCGTTCATTTTTCCTGCTTTCACTCGCCTTCCTCTATTCCCTCCCTTTCCTCCACTCCCTCTTTTCCCTCTCTCTTCCCTGTCCTGTCTCTTTTCCCTGGACTCTCTGTTTTCCCCCGCTTGTCTATTTTCCCTGTTTCCCCTCGCCTGTCTCTCTCACATCTGTTCTCTCGGCGTTCATTTTTCCCGCTTTCACTCGCCTTCCTCTATTCCCTCCCTTTCCTCCACTCCCTCTTTTCCCTCTCTCTTCCCTGTCCTGTCTCTTTTCCCTGGGCTCTCTCTTTCCCCCCGCTTGTCTCTTCCCCCTCTTTCCCCTCTCCTGTGTCTGTCACCTCTCTTCACTCGGTGTCTCATTTTCCCGCTTTCACTCGCCCCTCTCTTTTCCCTCTCATTCCTCAACTCTCTCTTTTCACTGTCTCTTCCCAGTCGTGTCTCTTTTCCCTGGACACATTCTTTTCCCTCTCTCTTCGCTGTCCTGTCTCTTTTCCCTGGACTCTCTCTTTTCCCCCGCTTGCCTCTTTTCCCTGTTTCCCCTCGCCTGTCTCTCTCACCTCTGTTCTCTCGGCGTTCATTTTTCCCGCTTCCACTCGCCTTCCTCTATTCCCTCCCTTCCCTCCACTCCCTCTTTTCCCTCTCTCTTCCCTGTCCTGTCTCTTTTCCCTGGACTCTCTCTTTTCCCCCGCTTGTCTCTTTTCCCTGTTTCCCCTCGCCTGTCTCTCTCACCTCTGTTCTCTCAGCGTTCATTTTTCCCGCTTTCACTCGCCTTCCTCTATTCCCTCCCTTTCCTCCACTCCCTCTTTTCCCTCTCTCTTCCCTGTCCTTTCTCTTTTCCCTGGACTCTCTCTTTTCCCCCGCTTGTCTCTTCCCCCTCTTTCCCCTCTCCTGTGTCTGTCACCTCTCTTCACTCGGTGTCTCATTTTCCCGCTTTCACTCGCCCCTCTCTTTTCCCTCTCATTCCTCAACTCTCTCTTTTCACTGTCTCTTCCCAGTCCTGTCTCTTTTCCCTGGACTCTCTCTTTTCCCCCGCTTGTCTCTTTTCCCTGTTTCCCCTCGCCTGTGTCTCTCACCTCTGTTCTCTCGGCGTTCATTTTTCCCGCTTTCACTCGCCTTCCTCTATTCCCTCCCTTTCCTCCACTCCCTCTTTTCCCTCTCTCTTCCCTGTCCTGTCTCTTTTCCCTGAACTCTCTCTTCCCCCCCGCTTGTCTCTTCCCCCTCTTTCCCCTCTCCTGTGTCTGTCACCTCTCTTCACTCGGTGTCTCAATTTCCCACTTTCACTCGCCCCTCTCTTTTCCCTCTCATTCCTCAACTCTCTCTTTTCACTGTCTCTTCCCAGTCGTGTCTCTTTTCCCTGGACACATTCTTTTCCCTCTCTCTTCGCTGTCCTGTCTCTTTTCCCTGGACTCTCTCTTTTCCCCCGCTTGTCTCTTTTCCCTGTTTCCCCTCGCCTGTCTCTCTCACCTCTGTTCTCTCGGCGTTCATTTTTCCCGCTTTCACTCGCCTTCCTCTATTCCCTCCCTTTCCTCCACTCCCTCTTTTCCCTCTCTCTTCCCTGTCCTTTCTCTTTTCCCTGGACTCTCTCTTTTCCCCCGCTTGTCTCTTCCCCCTCTTTCCCCTCTCCTGTGTCTGTCACCTCTCTTCACTCGGTGTCTCAATTTCCCACTTTCACTCGCCCCTCTCTTTTCCCTCTCATTCCTCAACTCTCTCTTTTCACTGTCTCTTCCCAGTCGTGTCTCTTTTCCCTGGACACATTCTTTTCCCTCTCTCTTCGCTGTCCTGTCTCTTTTCCCTGGACTCTCTCTTTTCCCCCGCTTGCCTCTTTTCCCTGTTTCCCCTCGCCTGTCTCTCTCACCTCTGTTCTCTCGGCGTTCATTTTTCCCGCTTTCACTCGCCTTCCTCTATTCCCTCCCTTCCCTCCACTCCCTCTTTTCCCTCTCTCTTCCCTGTCCTGTCTCTTTTCCCTGGACTCTCTCTTTCCCCCCGCTTGTCTCTTTTCCCTGTTTCCCCTCGCCTGTCTCTCTCACCTCTGTTCTCTCGGCGTTCATTTTTCCCGCTTTCACTCGCCCCTCTCTTTTCCCTCTCATTCCTCAACTCTCTCTTTTCACTGTCTCTTCCCAGTCGTGTCTCTTTTCCCTGGACTCTGTCTTTTCCCCCGCTTGCCTCTTTTCCCTGTTTCCCCTCGCCTGTCTCTCTCACCTCTGTTCTCTCGGCGTTCATTTTTCCCGCTTTCACTCGCCTTCCTCTATTCCCTCCCTTCCCTCCACTCCCTCTTTTCCCTCTCTCTTCCCTGTCCTGTCTCTTTTCCCTGGACTCTCTCTTTTCCCCCGCTTGCCTCTTTTCCCTGTTTCCCCTCGCCTGTCTCTCTCACCTCTGTTCTCTCGGCGTTCATTTTTCCCGCTTCCACTCGCCTTCCTCTATTCCCTCCCTTTCCTCCACTCCCTCTTTTCCCTCTCTCTTCCCTGTCCTATCTCTTTTCCCTGGACTCTGTCTTTTCCCCCGCTTGCCTCTTTTCCCTGTTTCCCCTCGCCTGTCTCTCTCACCTCTGTTCTCTCGGCGTTCATTTTTCCCGCTTTCACTCGCCTTCCTCTATTCCCTCCCTTCCCTCCACTCCCTCTTTTCCCTCTCTCTTCCCTGTCCTGTCTCTTTTCCCTGGACGCTCTCTTTTCCCCCGCTTGTCTCTTTTCCCTGTTTCCCCTCGCCTGTCTCTCTCACCTCTGTTCTCTCAGCGTTCATTTTTCCCGCTTTCACTCGCCTTCCTCTATTCCCTCCCTTCCCTCCACTCCCTCTTTTCCCTCTCTCTCCCCTGTCCTTTCTCTTTTCCCTGGACTCTCTCTTTTCCCCCGCTTGTCTCTTCCCCCTCTTTCCCCTCTCCTGTGTCTGTCACCTCTCTTCACTCGGTGTCTCATTTTCCCGCTTTCACTCGCCCCTCTCTTTTCCCTCTCATTACTCAACTCTCTCTTTTCAGTGTCTCTTCCCAGTCGTGTCTCTTTTCCCTGGACTCTCTCTTTTCCCCCGCTTTTCTCTTTTCCCTGTTTCCCCTTGCCTGTCTCTCTCACCTCTGTTCTCTCGGCGTTCATTTTTCCCGCTTTCACTCGCCTTCCTCTATTCCCTCCCTTTCCTCCACTCCCTCTTTTCCCTCTCTCTTCCCTGTCCTGTCTCTTTTCCCTGGACTCTCTCTTTCCCCCCGCTTGTCTCTTCCCCCTCTTTCCCCTCTCCTGTGTCTGTCACCTCTCTTCACTCGGTGTCTCATTTTCCCGCTTTCACTCGCCCCTCTCTTTTTCCTCTCATTCCTCTTCTCTCTCTTTTCACTGTCTCTTCCCTGTCCTGTCTCTTTTCCCTGGACTCTCTCTTTTCCCCCGCTTGTCTCTTTTCCCTGTTTCCCCTCGCCTGTCTCTCTCACCTCTGTTCTCTCGGCGTTCATTTTTCCCGCTTCCACTCGCCTTCCTCTATTCCCTCCCTTTCCTCCACTCCCTCTTTTCCCTCTCTCTTCCCTGTCCTGTCTCTTTTCCCTGGGCTCTCTCTTTCCCCCCGCTTGTCTCTTCCCCCTCTTTCCCCTCTCCTGTGTCTGTCACCTCTCTTCACTCGGTGTCTCAATTTCCCACTTTCACTCGCCCCTCTCTTTTCCCTCTCATTCATCAACTCTCTCTTTTCACTGTCTCTTCCCAGTCGTGTCTCTTTTCCCTGGACACATTCTTTTCCCTCTCTCTTCGCTGTCCTGTCTCTTTTCCCTGGACTCTCTCTTTTCCCCCGCTTGCCTCTTTTCCCTGTTTCCCCTCGCCTGTCTCTCTCACCTCTGTTCTCTCGGCGTTCATTTTTCCCGCTTCCACTCGCCTTCCTCTATTCCCTCCCTTTCCTCCACTCCCTCTTTTCCCTCTCTCTTCCCTGTCCTGTCTCTTTTCCCTGGACTCTCTCTTTTCCCCCGCTTGCCTCTTTTCCCTGTTTCCCCTCGCCTGTCTCTCTCACCTCTGTTGTCTCGGCGTTCATTTTTCCCGCTTTCACTTGCCTTCCTCTATTCCCTCCCTTTCCTCCACTCCCTCTTTTCCCTCTCTCTTCCCTGTCCTGTCTCTTTTCCCTGGACTCTCTCTTTCCCCCCGCTTGTCTCTTTTCCCTGTTTCCCCTCGCCTGTCTCTCTCACCTCTGTTCTCTCGGCGTTCATTTTTCCCGCTTCCACTCGCCTTCCTCTATTCCCTCCCTTTCCTCCACTCCCTCTTTTCCCTCTCTCTTCCCTGTCCTGTCTCTTTTCCCTGGACTCTCTCTTTTCCACCGCTTGTCTATTTTCCCTGTTACCCCTCGCCTGTCTCTCTCACATCTGTTCTCTCGGCGTTCATTTTTCCCGCTTCCACTCGCCTTCCTCTATTCCCTCCCTTTCCTCCACTCCCTCTTTTCCCTCTCTCTTCCCTGTCCTGTCTCTTTTCCCTGGACTCTCTCTTTCCCCCCGCTTGCCTCTTTTCCCTGTTTCCCCTCGCCTGTGTCTCTCACCTCTGTTCTCTCGGCGTTCATTTTTCCCGCTTTCACTCGCCTTCCTCTATTCCCTCCCTTTCCACCACTCCCTCTTTTCCCTCTCTCTTCCCTGTCCTGTCTCTTTTCCCTGGGCTCTCTCTTTCCCCCCGCTTGTCTCTTCCCCCTCTTTCCCCTCTCCTGTGTCTGTCACCTCTCTTCACTCGGTGTCTCATTTTCCCGCTTTCACTCGCCCCTCTCTTTTCCCTCTCATTCCTCAACTCTCTCTTTTCACTGTCTCTTCCCAGTCGTGTCTCTTTTCCCTGGACTCTCTCTTTTCCCCCGCTTTTCTCTTTTCCCTGTTTCCCCTCGCCTGTGTCTCTCACCTCTGTTCTCTCGGCGTTCATTTTTCCCGCTTCCACTCGCCTTCCTCTATTCCCTCCCTTTCCACCACTCCCTCTTTTCCCTCTCTCTTCCCTGTCCTGTCTCTTTTCCCTGGACTCTCTCTTTTCCCCCGCTTGTCTCTTCCCCCTCTTTCCCCTCTCCTGTGTCTGTCACCTCTCTTCACTCGGTGTCTCATTTTCCCGCTTTCACTCGCCCCTCTCTTTTCCCTCTCATTCCTCAACTCTCTCTTTTCACTGTCTCTTCCCAGTCGTGTCTCTTTTCCCTGGACTCTCTCTTTTCCCCCGCTTTTCTCTTTTCCCTGTTTCCCCTCGCCTGTGTCTCTCACCTCTGTTCTCTCGGCGTTCATTTTTCCCGCTTTCACTCGCCTTCCTCTATTCCCTCCCTTCCCTCCACTCCCTCTTTTCCCTCTCTCTTCCCTGTCCTGTCTCTTTTCCCTGGACTCTCTCTTTTCCCCCGCTTGTCTCTTCCCCCTCTTTCCCCTCTCCTGTGTCTGTCACCTCTCTTCACTCGGTGTCTCATTTTCCCGCTTTCACTCGCCCCTCTCTTTTCCCTCTCATTCCTCAACTCTCTCGTTTCACTGTCTCTTCCCAGTCGTGTCTCTTTTCCCTGGACTCTCTCTTTTCCCCCGCTTGTCTCTTTTCCCTGTTTCCCCTCGCCTGTCTCTCTCACCTCTGTTCTCTCCGCGTTCATTTTTCCCGCTTTCACTCGCCTTCCTCTATTCCCTCCCTTTCCACCACTCCCTCTTTTCCCTCTCTCTTCCCTGTCCTGTCTCTTTTCCCTGGGCTCTCTCTTTTCCCCCGCTTGTCTCTTCCCCCTCTTTCCCCTCTCCTGTGTCTGTCACCTCTCTTCACTCGGTGTCTCATTTTCCCGCTTTCACTCGCCCCTCTCTTTTCCCTCTCATTCCTCAACTCTCTCTTTTCACTGTCTCTTCCCAGTCGTGTCTCTTTTCCCTGGACTCTCTCTTTTCCCCCGCTTTTCTCTTTTCCCTGTTTCCCCTCGCCTGTGTCTCTCACCTCTGTTCTCTCGGCGTTCATTTTTCCCGCTTTCACTCGCCTTCCTCTATTCCCTCCCTTTCCACCACTCCCTCTTTTCCCTCTCTCTTCCCTGTCCTGTCTCTTTTCCCTGGACTCTCTCTTTTCCCCCGCTTGTCTCTTCCCCCTCTTTCCCCTCTCCTGTGTCTGTCACCTCTCTTCACTCGGTGTCTCATTTTCCCGCTTTCACTCGCCCCTCTCTTTTCCCTCTCATTCCTCAGCTCTCTCTTTTCACTGTCACGTCCCAGTCGTGTCTCTTTTCCCTGGACTCTCTCTTTTCCCCCGCTTGTCTCTTTTCCCTGTTTCCCCTCGCCTGTCTCTCTCACCTCTGTTCTCTCGGCGTTCATTTTTCCTGCTTTCACTCGCCTTCCTCTATTCCCTCCCTTCCCTCCACTCCCTCTTTTCCCTCTCTCTTCCCTGTCCTGTCTCTTTTCCCTGGACTCTCTCTTTTCCCCCGCTTGTCTCTTCCCCCTCTTTCCCCTCTCCTGTGTCTGTCACCTCTCTTCACTCGGTGTCTCATTTTCCCGCTTTCACTCGCCCCTCTCTTTTCCCTCTCATTCCTCAACTCTCTCTTTTCACTGTCTCTTCCCAGTCGTGTCTCTTTTCCCTGGATAATCTCTTTTCCCCGGCTTGTCTCTTTTCCCTGTTTCCCCTCGCCTGTCTCTCTCACCTCTGTTCTGTCGGCGTTCATTTTTCCTGCTTTCACTCGCCTTCCTCTATTCCCTCCCTTCCCTCCACTCCCTCTTTTCCCTCTCTCTTCCCTGTCCTGTCTCTTTTCCCT
Source organism: Haliaeetus albicilla (assembly GCF_947461875.1). Taxonomy (NCBI): domain Eukaryota; kingdom Metazoa; phylum Chordata; class Aves; order Accipitriformes; family Accipitridae; genus Haliaeetus; species Haliaeetus albicilla. The sequence continues at coordinate 311,885 of NW_027212547.1, forward strand.
GGACTCTCTCTTTTCCCCCGCTTGTCTCTTCCCCCTCTTTCCCCTCTCCTGTGTCTGTCACCTCTCTTCACTCGGTGTCTCATTTTCCCGCTTTCACTCGCCCCTCTCTTTTCCCTCTCATTCCTCAACTCTCTCTTTTCACTGTCTCTTCCCAGTCGTGTCTCTTTTCCCTGGACTCTCTCTTTTCCCCCGCTTTTCTCTTTTCCCTGTTTCCCCTCGCCTGTGTCTCTCACCTCTGTTCTCTCGGCGTTCATTTTTCCCGCTTTCACTCGCCTTCCTCTATTCCCTCCCTTTCCACCACTCCCTCTTTCCCCTCTCTCTTCCCTGTCCTGTCTCTTTTCCCTGGGCTCTCTCTTTCCCCCCGCTTGTCTCTTCCCCCTCTTTCCCCTCTCCTGTGTCTGTCACCTCTCTTCACTCGGTGTCTCATTTTCCCGCTTTCACTCGCCCCTCTCTTTTCCCTCTCATTCATCAACTCTCTCTTTTCACTGTCTCTTCCCAGTCGTGTCTCTTTTCCCTGGACTCTCTCTTTTCCCCCGCTTTTCTCTTTTCCCTGTTTCCCCTCGCCTGTGTCTCTCACCTCTGTTCTCTCGGCGTTCATTTTTCCCGCTTTCACTCGCCTTCCTCTATTCCCTCCCTTTCCACCACTCCCTCTTTCCCCTCTCTCTTCCCTGTCCTGTCTCTTTTCCCTGGGCTCTCTCTTTCCCCCCGCTTGTCTCTTCCCCCTCTTTCCCCTCTCCTGTGTCTGTCACCTCTCTTCACTCGGTGTCTCATTTTCCCGCTTTCACTCGCCCCTCTCTTTTCCCTCTCATTCCTCAACTCTCTCATTTCACTGTCTCTTCCCAGTCGTGTCTCTTTTCCCTGGACACATTCTTTTCCCTCTCTCTTCGCTGTCCTGTCTCTTTTCCCTGGACTCTCTCTTTTCCCCCGCTTGCCTCTTTTCCCTGTTTCCCCTCGCCTGTCTCTCTCACCTCTGTTCTCTCGGCGTTCATTTTTCCCGCTTTCACTCGCCTTCCTCTATTCCCTCCCTTCCCTCCACTCCCTCTTTTCCCTCTCTCTTCCCTGTCCTGTCTCTTTTCCCTGGACTCTCTCTTTCCCCCCGCTTGTCTCTTTTCCCTGTTTCCCCTCGCCTGTCTCTCTCACCTCTGTTCTCTCGGCGTTCATTTTTCCCGCTTCCACTCGCCTTCCTCTATTCCCTCCCTTTCCCCCACTCCCTCTTTTCCCCCTCTCTTCCCTGTCCTGTCTCTTTTCCCTGGACTCTCTCTTTTCCCCCGCTTGCCTCTTTTCCCTGTTTCCCCTCGCCTGTCTCTCTCACATCTGTTCTCTCGGCGTTCATTTTTCCCGCTTTCACTCGCCTTCCTCTATTCCCTCCCTTTCCTCCACTCCCTCTTTTCCCTCTCTCTTCCCTGTCCTTTCTCTTTTCCCTGGACTCTCTCTTTTCCCCCGCTTGTCTCTTCCCCCTCTTTCCCCTCTCCTGTGTCTGTCACCTCTCTTCACTCGGTGTCTCATTTTCCCGCTTTCACTCGCCCCTCTCTTTTCCCTCTCATTCCTCAACTCTCTCTTTTCACTGTCTCTTCCCAGTCGTGTCTCTTTTCCCTGGACTCTCTCTTTTCCCCCGCTTTTCTCTTTTCCCTGTTTCCCCTCGCCTGTCTCTCTCACCTCTGTTCTCTCGGTGTTCATTTTTCCTGCTTTCACTCGCCTTCCTCTATTCCCTCCCTTTCCTCCACTCCCTCTTTTCCCTCTCTCTTCCCTGTCCTGTCTCTTTTCCCTGGACTCTCTCTTTTCCCCCGCTTGCCTCTTTTCCCTGTTTCCCCTCGCCTGTCTCTCTCACCTCTGTTCTCTCGGCGTTCATTTTTCCCGCTTCCACTCGCCTTCCTCTATTCCCTCCCTTTCCTCCACTCCCTCTTTTCCCTCTCTCTTCCCTGTCCTATCTCTTTTCCCTGGACTCTGTCTTTTCCCCCGCTTGCCTCTTTTCCCTGTTTCCCCTCGCCTGTCTCTCTCACCTCTGTTCTCTCGGCGTTCATTTTTCCCGCTTTCACTCGCCTTCCTCTATTCCCTCCCTTCCCTCCACTCCCTCTTTTCCCTCTCTCTTCCCTGTCCTGTCTCTTTTCCCTGGACGCTCTCTTTTCCCCCGCTTGTCTCTTTTCCCTGTTTCCCCTCGCCTGTCTCTCTCACCTCTGTTCTCTCAGCGTTCATTTTTCCCGCTTTCACTCGCCTTCCTCTATTCCCTCCCTTTCCTCCACTCCCTCTTTTCCCTCTCTCTCCCCTGTCCTTTCTCTTTTCCCTGGACTCTCTCTTTTCCCCCGCTTGTCACTTCCCCCTCTTTCCCCTCTCCTGTGTCTGTCACCTCTCTTCACTCGGTGTCTCATTTTCCCGCTTTCACTCGCCCCTCTCTTTTCCCTCTCATTACTCAACTCTCTCTTTTCAGTGTCTCTTCCCAGTCGTGTCTCTTTTCCCTGGACTCTCTCTTTTCCCCCGCTTTTCTCTTTTCCCTGTTTCCCCTTGCCTGTCTCTCTCACCTCTGTTCTCTCGGCGTTCATTTTTCCCGCTTTCACTCGCCTTCCTCTATTCCCTCCCTTTCCTCCACTCCCTCTTTTCCCTCTCTCTTCCCTGTCCTGTCTCTTTTCCCTGGACTCTCTCTTTCCCCCCGCTTGTCTCTTCCCCCTCTTTCCCCTCTCCTGTGTCTGTCACCTCTCTTCACTCGGTGTCTCATTTTCCCGCTTTCACTCGCCCCTCTCTTTTCCCTCTCATTCCTCTTCTCTCTCTTTTCACTGTCTCTTCCCTGTCCTGTCTCTTTTCCCTGGACTCTCTCTTTTCCCCCGCTTGTCTCTTTTCCCTGTTTCCCCTCGCCTGTCTCTCTCACCTCTGTTCTCTCGGCGTTCATTTTTCCCGCTTCCACTCGCCTTCCTCTATTCCCTCCCTTTCCTCCACTCCCTCTTTTCCCTCTCTCTTCCCTGTCCTTTCTCTTTTCCCTGGGCTCTCTCTTTCCCCCCGCTTGTCTCTTCCCCCTCTTTCCCCTCTCCTGTGTCTGTCACCTCTCTTCACTCGGTGTCTCAATTTCCCACTTTCACTCGCCCCTCTCTTTTCCCTCTCATTCATCAACTCTCTCTTTTCACTGTCTCTTCCCAGTCGTGTCTCTTTTCCCTGGACACATTCTTTTCCCTCTCTCTTCGCTGTCCTGTCTCTTTTCCCTGGACTCTCTCTTTTCCCCCGCTTGCCTCTTTTCCCTGTTTCCCCTCGCCTGTCTCTCTCACCTCTGTTCTCTCGGCGTTCATTTTCCCCGCTTCCACTCGCCTTCCTCTATTCCCTCCCTTTCCTCCACTCCCTCTTTTCCCTCTCTCTTCCCTGTCCTGTCTCTTTTCCCTGGACTCTCTCTTTTCCCCCGCTTGCCTCTTTTCCCTGTTTCCCCTCGCCTGTCTCTCTCACCTCTGTTGTCTCGGCGTTCATTTTTCCCGCTTTCACTTGCCTTCCTCTATTCCCTCCCTTTCCTCCACTCCCTCTTTTCCCTCTCTCTTCCCTGTCCTGTCTCTTTTCCCTGGACTCTCTCTTTCCCCCCGCTTGTCTCTTTTCCCTGTTTCCCCTCGCCTGTCTCTCTCACCTCTGTTCTCTCGGCGTTCATTTTTCCCGCTTTCACTTGCCTTCCTCTATTCCCTCCCTTTCCACCACTCCCTCTTTTCCCTCTCTCTTCCCTGTCCTGTCTCTTTTCCCTGGGCTCTCTCTTTCCCCCCGCTTGTCTCTTCCCCCTCTTTCCCCTCTCCTGTGTCTGTCACCTCTCTTCACTCGGTGTCTCATTTTCCCGCTTTCACTCGCCCCTCTCTTTTCCCTCTCATTCCTCAACTCTCTCTTTTCACTGTCTCTTCCCAGTCGTGTCTCTTTTCCCTGGACTCTCTCTTTTCCCCCGCTTTTCTCTTTTCCCTGTTTCCCCTCGCCTGTGTCTCTCACCTCTGTTCTCTCGGCGTTCATTTTTCCCGCTTCCACTCGCCTTCCTCTATTCCCTCCCTTTCCACCACTCCCTCTTTTCCCTCTCTCTTCCCTGTCCTGTCTCTTTTCCCTGGACTCTCTCTTTTCCCCCGCTTGTCTCTTCCCCCTCTTTCCCCTCTCCTGTGTCTGTCACCTCTCTTCACTCGGTGTCTCATTTTCCCGCTTTCACTCGCCCCTCTCTTTTCCCTCTCATTCCTCAACTCTCTCTTTTCACTGTCTCGTCCCAGTCGTGTCTCTTTTCCCTGGATAATCTCTTTTCCCCGGCTTGTCTCTTTTCCCTGTTTCCCCTCGCCTGTCTCTCTCACCTCTGTTCTCTCGGCGTTCATTTTTCCTGCTTTCACTCGCCTTCCTCTATTCCCTCCCTTTCCTCCACTCCCTCTTTTCCCTCTCTCTTCCCTGTCCTGTCTCTTTTCCCTGGACTCTCTCTTTTCCCCCGCTTGTCTCTTCCCCCTCTTTCCCCTCTCCTGTGTCTGTCACCTCTCTTCACTCGGTGTCTCATTTTCCCGCTTTCACTCGCCCCTCTCTTTTCCCTCTCATTCCTCAACTCTCTCTTTTCACTGTCTCGTCCCAGTCGTGTCTCTTTTCCCTGGATAATCTCTTTTCCCCGGCTTGTCTCTTTTCCCTGTTTCCCCTCGCCTGTGTCTCTCACCTCTGTTCTCTCGGCGTTCATTTTTCCTGCTTTCACTCGCCTTCCTCTATTCCCTCCCTTCCCTCCACTCCCTCTTTTCCCTCTCTCTTCCCTGTCCTGTCTCTTTTCCCTGGACTCTCTCTTTTCCCCCGCTTGTCTCTTCCCCCTCTTTCCCCTCTCCTGTGTCTGTCACCTCTCTTCACTCGGTGTCTCATTTTCCCGCTTTCACTCGCCCCTCTCTTTTCCCTCTCATTCCTCAACTCTCTCTTTTCACTGTCTCTTCCCAGTCGTGTCTCTTTTCCCTGGACTCTCTCTTTTCCCCCGCTTTTCTCTTTTCCCTGTTTCCCCTCGCCTGTGTCTCTCACCTCTGTTCTCTCGGCGTTCATTTTTCCCGCTTTCACTCGCCTTCCTCTATTCCCTCCCTTCCCTCCACTCCCTCTTTTCCCTCTCTCTTCCCTGTCCTGTCTCTTTTCCCTGGGCTCTCTCTTTCCCCCCGCTTGTCTCTTCCCCCTCTTTCCCCTCTCCTGTGTCTGTCACCTCTCTTCACTCGGTGTCTCATTTTCCCGCTTTCACTCGCCCCTCTCTTTTCCCTCTCATTACTCAACTCTCTCTTTTCACTGTCTCTTCCCTGTCCTGTCTCTTTTCCCTGGACTCTCTCTTTTCCCCCGCTTGCCTCTTTTCCCTGTTTCCCCTCGCCTGTCTCTCTCACCTCTGTTCTCTCCGCGTTCATTTTTCCCGCTTTCACTCGCCTTCCTCTATTCCCTCCCTTTCCACCACTCCCTCTTTTCCCTCTCTCTTCCCTGTCCTGTCTCTTTTCCCTGGACTCTCTCTTTTCCCCCGCTTGTCTCTTCCCCCTCTTTCCCCTCTCCTGTGTCTGTCACCTCTCTTCACTCGGTGTCTCATTTTCCCGCTTTCACTCGCCCCTCTCTTTTCCCTCTCATTCCTCAACTCTCTCTTTTCACTGTCTCTTCCCAGTCGTGTCTCTTTTCCCTGGACTCTCTCTTTTCCCCCGCTTTTCTCTTTTCCCTGTTTCCCCTCGCCTGTGTCTCTCACCTCTGTTCTCTCGGCGTTCATTTTTCCCGCTTTCACTCGCCTTCCTCTATTCCCTCCCTTTCCACCACTCCCTCTTTTCCCTCTCTCTTCCCTGTCCTGTCTCTTTTCCCTGGACTCTCTCTTTTCCCCCGCTTGTCTCTTCCCCCTCTTTCCCCTCTCCTGTGTCTGTCACCTCTCTTCACTCGGTGTCTCATTTTCCCGCTTTCACTCGCCCCTCTCTTTTCCCTCTCATTCCTCAACTCTCTCTTTTCACTGTCTCTTCCCAGTCGTGTCTCTTTTCCCTGGATAATCTCTTTTCCCTGGCTTGTCTCTTTTCCCTGTTTCCCCTCGCCTGTGTCTCTCACCTCTGTTCTCTCGGCGTTCATTTTTCCTGCTTTCACTCGCCTTCCTCTATTCCCTCCCTTCCCTCCACTCCCTCTTTTCCCTCTCTCTTCCCTGTCCTGTCTCTTTTCCCTGGACTCTCTCTTTTCCCCCGCTTGTCTCTTCCCCCTCTTTGACTCTCTCTTTTCCCCCGCTTGTCTCTTCCCCCTCTTTCCCCTCTCCTGTGTCTGTCACCTCTCTTCACTCGGTGTCTCATTTTCCCGCTTTCACTCGCCCCTCTCTTTTCCCTCTCATTCCTCAACTCTCTCGTTTCACTGTCTCTTCCCAGTCGTGTCTCTTTTCCCTGGACTCTCTCTTTTCCCCCGCTTGTCTCTTTTCCCTGTTTCCCCTCGCCTGTGTCTCTCACCTCTGTTCTCTCGGCGTTCATTTTTCCCGCTTTCACTCGCCTTCCTCTATTCCCTCCCTTCCCTCCACTCCCTCTTTTCCCTCTCTCTTCCCTGTCCTGTCTCTTTTCCCTGGACTCTCTCTTTTCCCCTGCTTGTCTCTTCCCCCTCTTTCCCCTCTCCTGTGTCTGTCACCTCTCTTCACTCGGTGTCTCATTTTCCCGCTTTCACTCGCCCCTCTCTTTTCCCTCTCATTCCTCAACTCTCTCTTTTCACTGTCTCTTCCCAGTCGTGTCTCTTTTCCCTGGACTCTCTCTTTTCCCCCGCTTTTCTCTTTTCCCTGTTTCCCCTCGCCTGTGTCTCTCACCTCTGTTCTCTCGGCGTTCATTTTTCCCGCTTTCACTCGCCTTCCTCTATTCCCTCCCTTTCCACCACTCCCTCTTTCCCCTCTCTCTTCCCTGTCCTGTCTCTTTTCCCTGGGCTCTCTCTTTCCCCGCGCTTGTCTCTTCCCCCTCTTTCCCCTCTCCTGTGTCTGTCACCTCTCTTCACTCGGTGTCTCATTTTCCCGCTTTCACTCGCCCCTCTCTTTTCCCTCTCATTCCTCAACTCTCTCTTTTCACTGTCTCTTCCCAGTCGTGTCTCTTTTCCCTGGACTCTCTCTTTTCCCCCGCTTGTCTCTTTTCCCTGTTTCCCCTCGCCTGTCTCTCTCACCTCTGTTCTCTCCGCGTTCATTTTTCCCGCTTTCACTCGCCTTCCTCTATTCCCTCCCTTTCCACCACTCCCTCTTTTCCCTCTCTCTTCCCTGTCCTGTCTCTTTTCCCTGGACTCTCTCTTTTCCCCCGCTTGTCTCTTCCCCCTCTTTCCCCTCTCCTGTGTCTGTCACCTCTCTTCACTCGGTGTCTCATTTTCCCGCTTTCACTCGCCCCTCTCTTTTCCCTCTCATTCCTCAACTCTCTCTTTTCACTGTCTCTTCCCAGTCGTGTCTCTTTTCCCTGGACACATTCTTTTCCCTCTCTCTTCGCTGTCCTGTCTCTTTTCCCTGGACTCTCTCTTTTCCCCCGCTTGCCTCTTTTCCCTGTTTCCCCTCGCCTGTCTCTCTCACCTCTGTTCTCTCGGCGTTCATTTTTCCCGCTTCCACTCGCCTTCCTCTATTCCCTCCCTTTCCTCCACTCCCTCTTTTCCCTCTCTCTTCCCTGTCCTGTCTCTTTTCCCTGGGCTCTCTCTTTCCCCCCGCTTGTCTCTTCCCCCTCTTTCCCCTCTCCTGTGTCTGTCACCTCTCTTCACTCGGTGTCTCATTTTCCCGCTTTCACTCGCCCCTCTCTTTTCCCTCTCATTCCTCAGCTCTCTCTTTTCACTGTCTCTTCCCAGTCGTGTCTCTTTTCCCTGGACACGTTCTTTTCCCTCTCTCTTCGCTGTCCTGTCTCTTTTCCCTGGACTCTCTCTTTTCCCCCGCTTGCCTCTTTTCCCTGTTTCCCCTCGCCTGTCTCTCTCACCTCTGTTCTCTCGGCGTTCATTTTTCCCGCTTTCACTCGCCTTCCTCTATTCCCTCCCTTTCCTCCACTCCCTCTTTTCCCTCTCTCTTCCCTGTCCTGTCTCTTTTCCCTGGACTCTCTCTTTTCCACCGCTTGTCTATTTTCCCTGTTTCCCCTCGCCTGTCTCTCTCACATCTGTTCTCTCGGCGTTCATTTTTCCCGCTTCCACTCGCCTTCCTCTATTCCCTCCCTTTCCTCCACTCCCTCTTTTCCCTCTCTCTTCCCTGTCCTGTCTCTTTTCCCTGGGCTCTCTCTTTCCCCCCGCTTGTCTCTTCCCCCTCTTTCCCCTCTCCTGTGTCTGTCACCTCTCTTCACTCGGTGTCTCATTTTCCCGCTTTCACTCGCCCCTCTCTTTTCCCTCTCATTACTCAACTCTCTCTTTTCACTGTCTCTTCCCAGTCGTGTCTCTTTTCCCTGGACACATTCTATTCCCTCTCTCTTCGCTGTCCTGTCTCTTTTCCCTGGACTCTGTCTTTTCTCCCGCTTGCCTCTTTTCCCTGTTTCCCCTCGCCTGTCTCTCTAACCTCTGTTCTCTCGGCGTTCATTTTTCCCGCTTTCACTCGCCTTCCTCTATTCCCTCCCTTCCCTCCACTCCCTCTTTTCCCTCTCTCTTCCCTGTCCTGTCTCTTTTCCCTGGACTCTCTCTTTTCCCCCGCTTGTCTCTTTTCCCTGTTTCCCCTCGCCTGTCTCTCTCACCTCTGTTCTCTCAGCGTTCATTTTTCCCGCTTTCACTCGCCTTCCTCTATTCCCTCCCTTTCCTCCACTCCCTCTTTTCCCTCTCTTTTCCCTGTCCTGTCTCTTTTCCCTGGACTCTCTCTTTTCCCCCGCTTGTCTCTTCCCCCTCTTTCCCCTCTCCTGTGTCTGTCACCTCTCTTCACTCGGTGTCTCATTTTCCCGCTTTCACTCGCCCCTCTCTTTTCCCTCTCATTCCTCAACTCTCTCTTTTCACTGTCTCTTCCCAGTCGTGTCTCTATTCCCTGGACTCTCTCTTTTCCCCCGCTTTTCTCTTTTCCCTGTTTCCCCTTGCCTGTCTCTCTCACCTCTGTTCTCTCGGCGTTCATTTTTCCCGCTTTCACTCGCCTTCCTCTATTCCCTCCCTTTCCTCCACTCCCTCTTTTCCCTCTCTCTTCCCTGTCCTGTCTCTTTTCCCTGGACTCTCTCTTTCCCCCCGCTTGTCTCTTCCCCCTCTTTCCCCTCTCCTGTGTCTGTCACCTCTCTTCACTCGGTGTCTCATTTTCCCGCTTTCACTCGCCCCTCTCTTTTCCCTCTCATTCCTCAACTCTCTCTTTTCACTGTCTCTTCCCTGTCCTGTCTCTTTTCCCTGGACTCTCTCTTTTCCCCCGCTTTTCTCTTTTCCCTGTTTCCCCTCGCCTGTCTCTCTCACCTCTGTTCTCTCGGCGTTCATTTTTCCCGCTTTCACTCGCCTTCCTCTATTCCCTCCCTTCCCTCCACTCCCTCTTTTCCCTCTCTCTTCCCTGTCCTGTCTCTTTTCCCTGGACTCTCTCTTCCCCCCCGCTTGTCTCTTCCCCCTCTTTCCCCTCTCCTGTGTCTGTCACCTCTCTTCACTCGGTGTCTCATTTTCCCGCTTTCACTCGCCCCTCTCTTTTCCCTCTCATTCCTCAGCTCTCTCTTTTCACTGTCTCTTCCCAGTCGTGTCTCTTTTCCCTGGACACGTTCTTTTCCCTCTCTCTTCGCTGTCCTGTCTCTTTTCCCTGGACTCTCTCTTTTCCCCCTCTTTTCTCTTTTCCCTGTTTCCCCTTGCCAGTCTCTCTCACCTCTGTTCTCTCGGCGTTCATTTTTCCCGCTTCCACTCGCCTTCCTCTATTCCCTCCCTTTCCTCCACTCCCTCTTTTCCCTCTCTCTTCCCTGTCCTTTCTCTTTTCCCTGGACTCTCTCTTTTCCCCCGCTTGTCTCTTCCCCCTCTTTCCCCTCTCCTGTGTCTGTCACCTCTCTTCACTCGGTGTCTCATTTTCCCGCTTTCACTCGCCCCTCTCTTTTCCCTCTCATTCCTCAACTCTCTCTTTTCACTGTCTCTTCCCTGTCCTGTCTCTTTTCCCTGGACTCTCTGTTTTCCCCCGCTTGTCTATTTTCCCTGTTTCCCCTCGCCTGTCTCTCTCACATCTGTTCTCTCGGCGTTCATTTTTCCCGCTTTCACTCGCCTTCCTCTATTCCCTCCCTTTCCTCCACTCCCTCTTTTCCCTCTCTCTTCCCTGTCCTGTCTCTTTTCCCTGGGCTCTCTCTTTCCCCCCGCTTGTCTCTTCCCCCTCTTTCCCCTCTCCTGTGTCTGTCACCTCTCTTCACTCGGTGTCTCATTTTCCCGCTTTCACTCGCCCCTCTCTTTTCCCTCTCATTCCTCAACTCTCTCTTTTCACTGTCTCTTCCCAGTCGTGTCTCTTTTCCCTGGACACATTCTTTTCCCTCTCTCTTCGCTGTCCTGTCTCTTTTCCCTGGACTCTCTCTTTTCCCCCGCTTTTCTCTTTTCCCTGTTTCCCCTCGCCTGTCTCTCTCACCTCTGTTCTCTCAGCGTTCATTTTTCCCGCTTTCACTCGCCTTCCTCTATTCCCTCCCTTTCCTCCACTCCCTCTTTTCCCTCTCTCTTCCCTGTCCTTTCTCTTTTCCCTGGACTCTCTCTTTTCCCCCGCTTGTCTCTTCCCCCTCTTTCCCCTCTCCTGTGTCTGTCACCTCTCTTCACTCGGTGTCTCATTTTCCCGCTTTCACTCGCCCCTCTCTTTTCCCTCTCATTCCTCAACTCTCTCTTTTCACTGTCTCTTCCCAGTCGTGTCTCTTTTCCCTGGACTCTCTCTTTTCCCCTGCTTTTCTCTTTTCCCTGTTTCCCCTTGCCTGTCTCTCTCACCTCTGTTCTCTCGGCGTTCATTTTTCCCGCTTTCACTCGCCTTCCTCTATTCCCTCCCTTTCCTCCACTCCCTCTTTTCCCTCTCTCTTCCCTGTCCTGTCTCTTTTCCCTGGACTCTCTCTTTTCCCCCGCTTGTCTCTTTTCCCTGTTTCCCCTCGCCTGTCTCTCTCACCTCTGTTCTCTCCGCGTTCATTTTTCCCGCTTTCACTCGCCTTCCTCTATTCCCTCCCTTCCCTCCACTCCCTCTTTTCCCTCTCTCTTCCCTGTCCTGTCTCTTTTCCCTGGACTCTCTCTTTCCCCCCGCTTGTCTCTTCCCCCTCTTTCCCCTCTCCTGTGTCTGTCACCTCTCTTCACTCGGTGTCTCATTTTCCCGCTTTCACTCGCCCCTCTCTTTTCCCTCTCATTCCTCAACTCTCTCTTTTCACTGTCTCTTCCCAGTCGTGTCTCTTTTCCCTGGACTCTCTCTTTTCCCCCGCTTTTCTCTTTTCCCTGTTTCCCCTCGCCTGTGTCTCTCACCTCTGTTCTCTCGGCGTTCATTTTTCCCGCTTTCACTCGCCTTCCTCTATTCCCTCCCTTTCCTCCACTCCCTCTTTTCCCTCTCTCTTCCCTGTCCTTTCTCTTTTCCCTGGACTCTCTCTTTCCCCCCGCTTGTCTCTTCCCCCTCTTTCCCCTCTCCTGTGTCTGTCACCTCTCTTCACTCGGTGTCTCATTTTCCCGCTTTCACTCGCCCCTCTCTTTTCCCTCTCATTCCTCAACTCTCTCTTTTCACTGTCTCTTCCCTGTCCTGTCTCTTTTCCCTGGACTCTCTCTTTTCCCCCGCTTGTCTCTTTTCCCTGTTTCCCCTCGCCTGTGTCTCTCACCTCTGTTCTCTCGGCGTTCATTTTTCCCGCTTTCACTCGCCTTCCTCTATTCCCTCCCTTTCCTCCACTCCCTCTTTTCCCTCTCTCTTCCCTGTCCTTTCTCTTTTCCCTGAACTCTCTCTTCCCCCCCGCTTGTCTCTTCCCCCTCTTTCCCCTCTCCTGTGTCTGTCACCTCTCTTCACTCGGTGTCTCAATTTCCCACTTTCACTCGCCCCTCTCTTTTCCCTCTCATTCATCAACTCTCTCTTTTCACTGTCTCTTCCCAGTCGTGTCTCTTTTCCCTGGACACATTCTTTTCCCTCTCTCTTCGCTCTCCTGTCTCTTTTCCCTGGACTCTCTCTTTTCCCCCGCTTGCCTCTTTTCCCTGTTTCCCCTCGCCTGTGTCTCTCACCTCTGTTCTCTCGGCGTTCATTTTTCCCGCTTCCACTCGCCTTCCTCTATTCCCTCCCTTTCCTCCACTCCCTCTTTTCCCTCTCTCTTCCCTGTCCTGTCTCTTTTCCCTGGGCTCTCTCTTTCCCCCCGCTTGTCTCTTCCCCCTCTTTCCCCTCTCCTGTGTCTGTCACCTCTCTTCACTCGGTGTCTCATTTTCCCGCTTTCACTCTCCCCTCTCTTTTCCCTCTCATTCATCAACTCTCTCTTTTCACTGTCTCTTCCCAGTCGTGTCTCTTTTCCCTGGACTCTCTCTTTCCCCCCGCTTTTCTCTTTTCCCTGTTTCCCCTCGCCTGTGTCTCTCACCTCTGTTCTCTCGGCGTTCATTTTTCCCGCTTTCACTCGCCTTCCTCTATTCCCTCCCTTTCCTCCACTCCCTCTTTCCCCTCTCTCTTCCCTGTCCTGTCTCTTTTCCCTGGGCTCTCTCTTTCCCCCCGCTTGTCTCTTCCCCCTCTTTCCCCTCTCCTGTGTCTGTCACCTCTCTTCACTCGGTGTCTCATTTTCCCGCTTTCACTCGCCCCTCTCTTTTCCCTCTCATTCCTCAACTCTCTCTTTTCACTGTCTCTTCCCAGTCGTGTCTCTTTTCCCTGGACTCTCTCTTTTCCCCCGCTTTTCTCTTTTCCCTGTTTCCCCTCGCCTGTCTCTCTCACCTCTGTTCTGTCGGCGTTCATTTTTCCTGCTTTCACTCGCCTTCCTCTATTCCCTCCCTTTCCTCCACTCCCTCTTTTCCCTCTCTCTTCCCTGTCCTGTCTCTTTTCCCTGGGCTCTCTCTTTCCCCCCGCTTGTCTCTTCCCCCTCTTTCCCCTCTCCTGTGTCTGTCACCTCTCTTCACTCGGTGTCTCATTTTCCCGCTTTCACTCGCCCCTCTCTTTTCCCTCTCATTCCTCAACTCTCTCTTTTCACTGTCTCTTCCCAGTCGTGTCTCTTTTCCCTGGACTCTCTCTTTCCCCCCGCTTTTCTCTTTTCCCTGTTTCCCCTTGCCTGTCTCTCTCATCTCTGTTCTGTCGGCGTTCATTTTTCCTGCTTTCACTCGCCTTCCTCTATTCCCTCCCTTTCCTCCACTCCCTCTTTTCCCTCTCTCTTCCCTGTCCTGTCTTTTTTCCCTGGACTCCCTCTTTTCCCCCGCTTGTCTATTTTCCCTGTTTCCCCTCGCCTGTCTCTCTCACATCTGTTCTCTCGGCGTTCATTTTTCCCGCTTTCACTCGCCTTCCTCTATTCCCTCCCTTTCCTCCACTCCCTCTTTTCCCTCTCTCTTCCCTGTCCTGTCTCTTTTCCCTGGACTCTCTCTTTCCCCCCGCTTGTCTCTTCCCCCTCTTTCCCCTCTCCTGTGTCTGTCACCTCTCTTCACTCGGTGTCTCATTTTCCCGCTTTCACTCGCCCCTCTCTTTTCCCTCTCATTCCTCAACTCTCTCTTTTCACTGTCTCTTCCCAGTCGTGTCTCTTTTCCCTGGACACATTCTTTTCCCTCTCTCTTCGCTGTCCTGTCTCTTTTCCCTGGACTCTCTCTTTTCCCCCGCTTGCCTCTTTTCCCTGTTTCCCCTCGCCTGTCTCTCTCACCTCTGTTCTCTCGGCGTTCATTTTTCCCGCTTCCACTCGCCTTCCTCTATTCCCTCCCTTTCCACCACTCCCTCTTTTCCCTCTCTCTTCCCTGTCCTATCTCTTTTCCCTGGACTCTGTCTTTTCCCCCGCTTGCCTCTTTTCCCTGTTTCCCCTCGCCTGTCTCTCTCACCTCTGTTCTCTCGGCGTTCATTTTTCCCGCTTTCACTCGCCTTCCTCTATTCCCTCCCTTCCCTCCACTCCCTCTTTTCCCTCTCTCTTCCCTGTCCTGTCTCTTTTCCCTGGACTCTCTCTTTTCCCCCGCTTGTCTCTTTTCCCTGTTTCCCCTCGCCTGTGTCTCTCACCTCTGTTCTCTCCGCGTTCATTTTTCCCGCTTTCACTCGCCTTCCTCTATTCCCTCCCTTTCCTCCACTCCCTCTTTTCCCTCTCTCTTCCCTGTCCTTTCTCTTTTCCCTGGACTCTCTCTTCCCCCCCGCTTGTCTCTTCCCCCTCTTTCCCCTCTCCTGTGTCTGTCACCTCTC